>NC_041738.1:30591731-30899864 GCF_004115215.2 Ornithorhynchus anatinus | reverse complement strand
GCTACTTTTCTGTCTATTAATTATTTTGTCATAACATGTTATTGATTCTGTGAAGGGGTTCATTAACAACTGCATGTCATGTTGGGTATGCACTTTCAGAGAACGCAATCTTAAGCATAAAGGAGGACCCGCAAGAGTGATACTGGGATTTTGATTGCTCCTGGCCCATTTAGCTGAGGAGTTTCATGGAGGATTGGAATCATATTCTGACACCAGCCTTCAAATACCTTGTTGAGTCCTCAAACACAACTCTGAAGAAGAGATTGAAGAAGCTTTCCATAGAGCTGCTTTACTCTGTTGGTGAGGGAGAAAGGATCTAAAAAGACACCCCCTCCCCCCAACCCCAGTTCTGACACAGCCAGCCCTATCATTAGAGAATAATCATAAGATTTTGATTAACTTCTCAGGAGCTCCATACTGCTGTAGTAGGTTAGAAGCCTGAACTACTTGTAGTGTTAAATTCAGAGAAGCAGTATGGCCAAGTGGAAAAAGCGTGGGCCTCGTTGTCAGAGGACCTGAGTTCTGATCCCAACCCTCCCAATTGCTTTCATTGTGAGCTTGGGCAAGTCACTTAACTTCTCTGTGCCTCAACTTTAAAATTGGAATTAAATTCTACTTAATAAACCCTTCTACTTAGACTGTGAGCCCCATGTAGATACAGTGATAAACTTGTATCTACTCCAGGGCTCTGAACAGGGCTTAAAAGGTAGTAAGTGCTTAACAAATGTGATTTAAAAAAAAATGTTTTGTAATGTTTAGCATAGAGCTATCTTATTATTGTTCCCTGCATTTCTCCTATCAGATATGCAGCTAATCTCACTGTCGCTGTGCCCCACTGTGGCCTGAAGCTGCATAGCGATTCTGGAAGACCTTTCACTTTCCTCTAGTTAATCCAGGAGGACTCCCGCTGGGACTTTGACAGTAATGGAGCCTAGCAGACAATTAAACAACACAACCCCTCCTTTTTTGACAATCTCAGCTCATTACCACGAGATCCAGGAGTTCTCTGATCCTTCCTTGCTCTAATTGCTGTGGTGACTTCATTAAGAGTTAAAGCAAAAACCAGACTCTCTCCAGTTGGTTGGCAATTATTCTCTTAAGAGCAACAGCTCAGTGGAGGAATGAACATTCAGAAGGTTGTTGAAGTGCACTGCCATTTCTTTAAGAGTCACTCTTGATCTAAGATGAGGATGGACTCATTTTTGCTCTTCAGTGGGGTTGGGATGATGTGCCTTTTCTCCTACAGGGCCAGGCAGAGTCCAAATTTACATTGTATTCTTGGTGTCTGACCCCCTGAGCTCCCACACTCAGTATGCAATCCAGATTCCTCTAACACCATGCCCTGCTGTAACCAAAGAGTCTCATGTTGAGGGACAAATTTTTTCAAATTCTCTAGCAGCATTCCAGCCTAAAAGTGTTACTTTATGGCAGAAATGAGTGCATACTCTGCAAAGGTAGCATAGAAGCTCTTGATTCGTTTTCAGACTGTGTAACTTTGTATCTCCTTAGCCTTGGCATCCCTTCACTTTTTTTAATGGCATTTGTAAAGTGTCGGGCACTGTACTGCATTGGGGTAGATTCAAGATAATCAGGTTGGACACAGTCCATGTCCCACATGGGCTCCCAGTCTTAATCCTCATTTTACAGATGAGGTAACTGAGGCACAAATAGGTTAAGTGACTTGCCCAAAGTTATGTAGCAAACAAGTGGTGAAATGGGATTCGAACCCATGTCCTCTGACTCCCAGGCCCATGCTCCTTCCATTAGGCCACTCTACTTCTTCACTCGTCACACGTGCTCCTCAACTTGCTCTGAATTCTGTGATACAGGCCTAACTAAGTATACCTTCTGTGAGGATCTGCCAAATGAAATCAATCCTGCCATTCTCCTCTGACAGCCCTCACAGTCTTAAATGTGGCCTAGAAGAATGTATCCTGTGGGCACACCCAATCATTGGTTGAGGTAAATTAGGGTTCTTTCGCTGATAGAGCTGATTCAACATTGTCTTGAAGTCTCTTGCATGCGTCTTCATTCTACAGAAATGAGTCATTCAGCCACCTGTGTGATTTGGATGACACCATGCAAAATATTGGCTTTGTTGTTCGTGAAAGTCTCCCACTCTAAAAGGCACCTCCTCTAATTCTTCCATCAAGCCCCTTTTTGCTTAACTCAGTTCTCCAGTACAGGTCAACCCAGTAACCTCCAAAAGTCCATCACGTATGATTGCAGGCTCCCTTTCATCTGGATTAAATGCTTCATTTGAACCACATCTCATCCCTTTCCTCTCAAGACTCTACAATCCCCCCAGGGTCAGACCCAATAGGTTAAAACAAGTCTGGCTGCAAGATGACCCATTAAAAAAATGAAGGCTTGATATCAAATCAACTTGACTACCCAAGTAAATCTTCATCACTCCACTGTGAACTGCCGGCTTTTTCTATCTGCACTGTGGAGAAAATGTATTCCCTGCCAATGGGTGTCATGAGCGTCATTCCTGGGAAGAGGAGATTCATGGGTAAGTAGCCACTGGGCTCATTTCTTGTCAGTCAATTGTATATATTGAGCGCTTTCTGTTTGCAAGCACTGTACTAAGCACTTGGGAAGGTAAAATGCAACAGTAAGTAGGCACATTCACTGCCCACAATGGGCTCATTCCCAGTGCTCTTGAGATCCCCCGAAGGCATCTAGTGTGTTTGCCAGAAGCAGGAAGGTAGAGACAGTGAGAAGAGCCACCTTGCAGAACTCCAAAAAGATGGAATTTCAGGGCCAAGAGGTACCCAGTTGGGTAAGAATGTGTTGTTCCTTCCAATGTTTCCAAAAATCCATGCCCTTGATATTCCTGAATCTCTGTTCTTGAAAAATCCTACACTTTCCGCTTCGCTCTGGCTGGCCACATTTCTCTGTATTTGGGTAACTTGTCGTCATTAGTGGTTTCTGCTGAACACACAGTAGTGAAAACACGGCTCATGTTTTACTTCTGGTAATGGGTTCAAACGTTTGCTGGGTTGCATCACATGCCATATTTGTCAAATTTCACATCTGGGATTTTATAATCCATTCTTATTGATACTGAATAAGGAGGCCTTCTGAATGAAGTGTCGCAACGCAAGGGAGGGATGTTCTTAACACAGGCATTGTCTTCACCTTATCTTTTCATCTGATTATTTTCCTTTCTTCTCCAACTCCATTCAGAACTCCAGTTAGCACCTTTACTGCTTTTGGCCAACATTATCCTCTACCTTGAGAAGGGGAGGTTGACTCACTGCCCTCCCCCCTACACATACTTTTTAATGGGGAGGTAAACTGAGGTGGGAAAGCCAACTTGTCCCCAGGGCAGTCCAGGAATCTGATTCTTAAAGCACTGTACTTAGGGAGCTTTCCTTCTTAGTAACTAACTGCTCAGTTGACTCCCTTGCAGAGAAGCAGCAGCCATGAAAATTCTCAAGTTTCTATAGTGACTGGATGGCGATTTCTAGCCAAATAATTTGAATTGGTTTAAAATAAGGACAAAATGTGTTTTGGTTTGTTGTTTTTTTTTTCTTCCCAAACACAAACCATGTGTAGTTTTGCCTTCAGCCTTTGGGATGATTAGTAAAGAAAGGAAGTCAGGTCCATTGTGTGAAGGCATTCCTTATAACTTCTCTCTCAAAGATGGGTTTCCTGCCAATATTTTGCTTGCTGATCCCCATGGAGACAGATACAATAGTTCTCAAATCTGTTTCTTTGCCTGGACCTTGCCCAGACCAATGTTTTTACACCCTCATTTGAGATGTTCCCCATTTTCTCCTCTCCCCCAAATCCTGCCCCCACCCCCCATCACATCCCCAGCCCTCCTCCCCACCTCCTCCACCCTCCCCTCAACCCAAAGCCCCGGTTGAATGATTAGAGGAAAAAGTTTTGAGATGTCCACTGCCTATATTTACAATTTCCAGTCAAACAGGGTCAGTAGCCTTCACTACATGTGATGGAGGTGTCATCCAGGGAGGTCCCGATTCCCGGGCTCAGGACCAGAAAGAACAATTGCTGCTCCTGGCTCTGGATTGGGCTCCGTCTGAGGCCTTGGGGTTGGGTTTGCCTCTGCTAGATGCCTCTGACTTCCCTACCTGTGACCTGGGAGGGGGAAGGAGGGTGAAGGGCACCAAGGCACTGCCTCAGAGGGTAGGTGTTGACATGAGATGCAGAGTCTCCCTAACAGACCTCTGGAGTTCCTTTGCTCAAACTGGGAAAGGGAGTTCACCTTGTGGAGATTTACTGTTCATAACCATCGCCCAAACTTCATTGCCTAACCAGCCAATGAGCCTTGAGCTCCGGCCCCCAACACAGCTCCCAATCAAGCCCAGTTATGCAGTTCAGGAATCATTCAGGCATGATTTCAAATCATATGCACATGTAGATGGAGAAAACAGCTACAAATACCTGATTGTGAGCTGATGGCTCTTTTTACTTTCCATATAAAATTAACACAATTCCACAAGCCAGTTTAATGCCTTCTTTGTGGCAATTAGCTTTAAATCTTAGGCGTCCTTGTGCCAGCTCTGCACAAGCTGAAGTATTTATGAAATGCTTTGGGGTTTCTCTTGAAACTTTCAGGCTGCTTGTTGCTGCTTTTAAACAAATCCAGCTGTATTATCTTCAGGCTCCTTCTGAGTTCAAGCAGGAGAGTACCCCTACAGAAGGATGACTTTTGCCTACAAGAGAGTGGCAAGATTGTGTCTGAAATGTGCCCTGCCCATTGAATGAGTTATGGTCCTGTTGGGAACAAGCTGGGAATAAACAGCAATGGTTTTACTCTCTGTGTTGGGAAGATTACGTAGTCTGGAAGGTCTTCTGGGAATATAGGCCTCATCCTAGGGAATTGGTGAGAAACAGAGAGAGGAAGACAGGCAAATATGCGCAGAGACAGAGAGACTTAGGGAGAGAGACAAAGAGATAGAGGAAGAGAAAGATGTAGACTAATGCCAACTAAAGAGAAGTCAGAATGTGAGTGTGTGTGTGTGTGTGAGTGTGTGTGAGAAACGACCATGGGAAGCTGGTGAAAGGCTGGTTATCTACTGTTGTCTTTGGCATCATCAAATTGTACTTATCAAGCGCCCACATGCATCTGGCATGGCTCTGGGTGCTATCCATGTCTTTCACATTTTGTTTGGTTGAATTATCTATTTTGACACCTGAGGTGGTTGATGGGTATGAACAAAGCTCTCTGTCACCCAGATTCTGAGGTAAATTGAAGGATATATTGATTCTTTACCTCAGATACTCTGCACCACTCTGAAGCAGCATGGCCTAGTGGAGAGAGCACGGGCCTGGGAGTCAGAAGCACCTGGATTCTAATTCTGGCTCCTCCACTTCACTGCTGTGTGACATTTGGGCAAGTCACTTCACTTCTCTGGGCCTCGGTTACTTCATCTGAAAAACAGGAATTAAGACTGTAAGCCCCATACGGAACACAGACTGAATCCAACCTGATTAGTTTGTATTCATTCATTCAGTAGTATTTATTGAGCAATTACTGTGTGCACAGCACTCTATTAAGCTCTTGGGAGAGTACAGTACAACAATAAACAGACACATTCCCTGCCCACAACGATCTTACAGTCTAGACATGAGACAGACATCAAAACAAATAAATAAATTACAGATATGTACAAAAGTGCTGTGTGACAGGGAGTGGGGAAGAGCCAAAGTGGAAGTCCGGATGATGCAGAAGGAAGTGGAAGAAGAGGAAAGAGGGGGACTTAGTCTGGGAAGGCTTCTTGGAGACGTACCTTCAATAAGGTTTTGAAGAGGGGGAGACTAATTGTCTGTTGGATTTGAGGAGGGAAGGTTTTCCAGACCAGAGGCAGGATGTAAGCTAGGGGCCAGTGGTGAGGTAGGTGAGATCAAGGCACAGTGAAAAGGTTAGCACTAAAGGTATAAAATATGTGGGCTGGGTTGTAGAAGGAGAAAAGTGATTTGAGGTAGGAGGGGGCAAGTTGAAAGGGTACTTTAAAGCCAATGGTGAGGAGTTTTTGTTTGATGTGAAGGTGGATGGGCAACCACTGAAGTTTTCTAAGGAGTGGGGTGACATTCCTCTATCCCAGCACTTAGTGCAGTTCCTGGCACATAGTAAGTGCTTACAAATTCCAATTTTTTTTAAAAAAAAGAAAACCAGGGACAGGCAGCCCTCTCAACTGCCAATTGCTCTCCCTGAAAGCTCCCCACCTCAAAAAAAAAAAAAAAAGCCTGCACCCAGGATGAGAAAGGAAGCAGGGAGCTGGGAAGGAGAACCCAACCTGAAATGCCACTTGGACTTTGTGACTGACTGGGGCGTCAAGCTAAGGCCTGTAACATTTTTACCTCAGGTGGGAGAGAGGCTAGGCCAGGAACTCTTGATGGCTGCAATGTCACAGTGCCCCGATGTGAATCAGCAGTGTGGCTGAGTCTCAACTGGGAAGCGGTTTAAACTTCCCCTTTCATATCTCCTTGTTTTTAGAAAACTGTCTTGTGATGTCTCTTTAGATACAGTACGTCAAGTCACCCCTCCCTGCAGAGCCAAAGATGTCCTCTTGGACTCCCTGGACAGATCTGAAACAAAAACCAAGATGAAGGTAGAGTTTCCGAAAAGGCTAGCAAGCTCCAGTCTGCCCTGGAGAACCTGTGATTCATGGTCCAGCACTTAGTACAGTGCTAGGCTCCATAGTTAGTGCTTAACAAATATCAATATTAATATTCCCTTCCAGAGCAAGATCAACCAGATAGTTTTACAAAGATCACAATTACAGCTCCAAGATTGCAGCTCCCAACTTTCGAGAGACTATTTTCAAATTCTTTTTTTTTTAATAGTATTCGTTAAGCGCTCACTTTGTGTCAAGCACTGTTCAAAGCACCTGGCTAGATCCAAATCAATCAGATCAAACATAGCCCTGTCCCACATGGAGCTCACAGTCCAGGTAGGAGTGAGAACAGGTATTGAATCCCCTATATTACAGTTGAGGAAACTGAAGCACAGAGAAGTGAAGTGACTTGTCCAAGGTCACACAGCAGAGAGGTTGTGGAGCTGGGATTGGAATCCAAGTCCAATGACTCCCAGCCCATGCTCTTTCCTCTAGGCTCCACTGCTTCTTGTTCAATCAATTAATTAATCAATTGTATTTATTAAGTGTAAGTACTGTGCAGAGAAGAAAGAAAGTACAGGGGAATTGGTAGACTCGATCCCTCCTCAGTCAGTACTGTTGATTGATTGATTGATTACCAATTCTATTACAGTCTCCCAGCTCTAGACTGTAAGCTTGCTGTGGGCAGAGAATAAATACAGATTATTGATTAATTAATTAACTGGTCATTAGTAGAGCCAAACAGCAATTAGAGAACCCCTGAGAGACGAGGCAAGAATACATATGATGCCCTCTTCATCATCCCTCCCCCAACTCTTCCTCCCCACATCCCATGCCAGCCCTTCACTATCTTCAGAGGGGGCAGTTATTGGGGGTTCATTTTCAAACTACACTTCCTCATAAGCCACTGGCCATGAAAAGGCAGCTCAGCCCTCTGGGGCAAGTGGATTCAGCAAAGAGGAAGAAATAGCAGAAAGTGAAAGGAAAGGTGCTATTCTGTGCCATTTGGCTGTTGGTTTCTTTTACCGTTGACACTGAAGAGGGACATGGGTGGGTTCTTGAATCACATCCATCCAAGTCCCAACAAACAGAACTTGGCTGATGGGGTGGGGAAGGAGGTGTGGTAATGGAATTTATTGAGCACCCACTGGCTGCAATGCACTGTACTAATCACTTGGGAAATACAACAAAAACACATTTCCTGCCCAAAAGGAACTTACACTCTATTAGGGGAGTGATGGATTTAGGAGACCCTCAGGCCTTCTCCAAGCTGAAATAGCCCCAGAGCCTCTGTAGGAGAGCTGCTGCAGGGTCTTAAACCCCCTATATTTTTCCCTTCTAGGAGCCTGCGAAAATAGGGGACATCCACTAAGTGAACCCCAATCTTCCACTTCTTAAATGGCTGCTACCGTCATGGTTTAACCACTTGTCAGCTGTGTGACTTTAGGCAAACACTTAACTTCTCTGTACCTCATTACCTCATCTGTAAAATGGAGATTAAGACTGTGAGCCCCATGTGGGATAACCTGATAACCTTGCATCTACCCCAGCACTTAAAACAGTGCTTGTCACATATTAAGTGCTTAACAAAAACCAATATTATTATTATCTACCCTATTTCCCTCCCTATTCATCACCTATGCACTTGAGTCCTCACCCCCTACACCCCAGCTCCTCTCCTCCAGCATTTATATAGATATGGTTAAACTTGGTTGCTTCCCCCTGGTTATAACTTATTTTGGTGCCTGTCTTCCCCCATTAGATTGTAAACTCCTTATGGGCAGGAATTGTATCTACTAACTCTAACTGGCCTCTTCCAAGCATTTAGAACAGTGTGCTGCACAGATTAAGCACTCATTCAATATAATTAATTGATAGATTGATTATCATAACCCCTTGGCTCTCATGCAAGCACCCCAAACAACAAGAGGATCATTCACTGAAAGTCCAGCCAGTCATCTTCTCTCCTATAGTTGACTGTAGGAAGCTCAGAGGAATCTTGTCTCCCTTCCCCTCCCTCAGCTTCCCCTACAGATCCATCCCTCCAGGCGTAGAAGTCACTTGAAATACCCTTCCAAATGCAGATGAATGGATTAAAAGCTCTATTGCTTTTCAAAGGAATTTCTAATGAAACAATTGGGTAAAAATAAAAAAGAACTCCAATTCAAAAGCCACCATTCCCTTTCCTCTAAAACACTCCCCTCTCCTGTCTGCTTTCCTGCAGGCATCCTGATACATACATTCCTCTGGTACACAGTTCATCCCCCTCAACCTCTCCTGGGGATTCCCAAGTTTCAGGTTTCTTCCCTCAGGATTTTCAAATCCCAGAGTGAAACTGCTGCTAATCCAGATGATCGTTTCCCCCACTCAGGAGCTGGAACCTCACTCCTCAGGGGTCCCCGCCTCTAGGCTCCAACCTACCTGCAGAACCCCTTCTCCTGCATGCTTTCCCCAGGTTCACTCAGTCCCAGCTCTTAGTTAACATGGCTGGGGAGCATCATGCATCATTTCCCCAGTTAACTAGCCCCGCTCTTCTTTTCCCAGTGTGCCCCAAAGATTGGCTGTACTCCAGATGTAAGTACCTGGTACTTAAACAGACCAGTTTTACCTCAGGGAGGTAAGTTTCCCAGAAGTAAGCTTCTACCTGTTCTAACAACTTCTTAAGGTTTCCCCCTTACCTCTACGTGTAGTGCTAACTTGAGTGACTGTCACAGGGAGCTTGACATAAAATTATTTACAAATAGGGAAATCCAAATAAGTAACTGACTGCTGTACAATTGGTTGTACACAGACTGTATACACAAGGCTGAGGAAGGGTAGAAAGAAATAGGTGCTAGAGGTCATTGATGGATTGATAAGACTGGTTGGGGGCAAAGAGGAAAAGAGAGAATCAAGGAAGGCCAGTTAAGGAAGGTGAGATCTTAGGAGAACCCTAAACATAGAGAGAGCTGTGGTCTGTCAAATAGGGAGAAGCCGCATGGCCTAGTGGATAGAGCAAGAGCCAGAGTCAGGAGTCAGAGGATTTGGGTTCTGATTCTGGCTTTGGCAAATGCTTGCTGTGTGACCTTGGGTGAGTCCCTTAACTTCTCTATGCCTCAGTTCTCCTGTTTTTCCCTCCTAGTTAGGCTGTGAGCCCCATGAGGCCACAGACTGTGTCCAACCTAATTCACCTGTATCTATCCCAGCTTTTAGAACAGTGTTTGACACATAGTAAGCACTTAACAAATGTCATAAAGAAATCACTGAGAAAGGCCAAGGAGTCAAGAACAATGTCCACTTGGGAGGTTAACTCTGGAAGAATTTAGACCTTGAGTTGGGAGGTGTGTGACAGGGAGTGAGCTGGGGAGTGAGTGGGGAGGTGAGTTGGAGAGAGAACCAATGTGTATGATGGAGAGAGTGGAGGGAGAAACTTAAAGAGATGGTAATTGATAAAATGATAGGTTGTCATTAGGTGTAGAGCTAAACAACAGGGAGAGAAGCACTGAGGCGGAGAGCAAGAATGCTTATAACACCCTTTTCACCAGCCTCCCTTATCCTTTGCCAGGCCCTCACTGCCTGCAGAGAGGCAATTATTGTGGAGTCATCTTCCAACTGCACTTTCTCATGAGCCACTTGCCATGAGTCAGTCATTTCCCTTAAGGCAGAAGGAAATGGAAAGCCTTTGGAAGGTTCTGAGGAGAAGGGAGTTGTATGATCTATGGCACTTCAAGGAGATGATATGGACAAGATTGGAAGGGGGTGAGGCTGGAGGCAGGGAGACCAGAGTGGAGGCTGAGACAACATAAATCTGGGATGGTTAATTGACAGCTACCATAGACCTAAACTCCATCCCTGCCATCACCACAATCTCCAGCCCTGTCCCTCCCCAACCATCCCTCAGCTGCCAGTCCAGGCTCTTAGCTCTTGCTTCAGCTTCTACCTCTGAGCTTCTTCCCCTGGGGCTACTGGTGAGGTCAGGAGTTAGACTGGGCCTGGGGACTACTAGCAAGGGAGGGCCAGTAATGGAGGCCACCCTAGGTGTGACAATAGCTTATACCAGCTCACCATAGGGGTAACTGAGAACAGCGGAGGTGCCTCTGTTCTTTGTGGGATGAAGAGCAGGGCTTGTGGGGGCCCAAGCAACAGAGGAGGAACTCACTGCCAGAGGGTGCCACCCTCTGAGTGCCCCCCCACACACTCCCCTCACCCCCGTGGCTATTTTGGGAACTCAAAAGCCCTTCCTGTTTGGGTAGGTTTCCTTGTGGCTGTTAAACTTCCCTTCGTTCCCTCCCCTCGTCGGGCACAGATGTGGGGTGGGGTTGGTTGCCGGGGGCTGAAGCAGAAGCCCCCAGCCCCATGTGTAATTTTTTTGTCCTTTAAACATGTTTGTCCGCGTGACTCTGGGGTCCCCCTCTGGCACAAGACATGACTCAAACAAACAAACAAACAAATGCAGCGTTATGATTGTCGAACTTGAACGTATATATTTTTTTTCCTCGATGAATTCACTTAGGAGCATTCCATGATTTATTCTCTGTGTATCTGCAAGGACTGACTCCTCTTGCCAAGAAGCAGATAAACTTCAATCTGGTTTCCATCAGAGACTGTCCTTATGTGTTCGCAATTTACTTTTGGCTCCCCGCACTGTCCATCCTCCACAGAAGTGGTTATTGCTGCAGGATATACCAACAGATCCAATCGCTTTGTAGGACCCAGTAAACCAGCAGGGTTTCCCAGCTTGCAGAGCAATTAGCAGGAACCCAGTTAAGATTTGATTTGGGGTGTCAAATGCCGAGTTTGGACCCAGAGAGCCGTTCTCCTTCCTTGCAATTCACCTAAAAGCCAAAGCCTTTGAAATGTGGCATTGTCTATTCGGTTGGAAAGAGAGGACTACTGATTGAGCCAGATGGTCAGTCAACAAGCATTTGTAGAACAGCGACAGGGGCGTAACACTGGGCTGAATGCTTGAGACCTTGAATAGATCCCCTGGTATGGCTGAGAACTACTGTCAGAGACTGACTGTGTGACTCTGGTCATCTTACTTACCCTTTTTGTTCCTCTATGTCCCTCTTTCAACCAGGCTGCCACTTCCTGGTTGAGCCTGTGGAAGGTAGGTGGAGTACCCCATTAAGGACCAAGGAACAATCCTGAATTAAAAAATGAATTTAGCTCTTCAGTGTGAGGCAAGGAGCCCCCAGTGTGGTATATCCGCAGGAGGGCTCTAGGAGAGAAAGTACCATTGTTTTAATGAGCACAGGCCTGGGAGTCAGGAATCCTTGGTTCTCATCCCGGCTCTGCTAATTGCCCACTGTGAGACCTTGGGTAAGTTACTTAACTTCTCGGTACCTCAGTTTGCTCATCTGTCAAATGGGGACTAAATATCTGTTCTCCCTTTTTCTTTGACTGTCAGCCCCAAGTGGGACAGGAACTTTGTCTGATTTCTCTGATCTCCCCCAGCACAGGCCTTGGCACATAGTAAGCACTTAAAAAATGGCACTAGCATTATTCCTATTGCTGTTATTTCTAGCTGCAATTGCCCTAGGACTGAGTACCAGAGACAGAGAGAACACCTGCCCCAGGGTCCCACCTGGTTTGCTTTCAGCTGGACGAAACTAGAAGTGGTGGAGAGGATTTCTGAACCAAGACGTTTCCTTTGACCTCTCCAGCGGATTTGGCCTGCTGGTCGGCAGCAGCCTTGAACACAGCTGTCCGTGCCAAGCCTCCGGCGGGCTATAACAACAAGGTCTTTGCTCTTGAAACATCATGAGCTTCTGGCAGCTCCTTTCAGTCCTGTGGGGTGCTCTCGAGCATGGAGCAATGGTGCAGTCAACACCGGCAAGCAGTCCAAGGGCGGTGGGCCCATCGGGTTGATGGTGATCTGGCTCGGACCAAGGGAGGGAGGCGGTCAGCGGCAGGAAGTGGGGGTGGGTGCCTTCAGGCTCAGTGAAGAAGAGTATAAAATGGCTAGGAGTTGGGAGCCTTCGAGAAAGGATCTGGGGACATCAAGGCAGTGGAAGATGCTGCCCCTCTCCATGGCCAAGAACCAAGCCCAGTTCAAACAAGACTGGTCTGGGAAACATGGAGAAACCCCAGGGAGAGTGTGGTGAGCAGCAGGGGCAGTTCAGAGTCGGCCCTGGGTATGGGTGTGGGGCTTCCAATATAGATGTTGGGATCCAGAAAGGACCCAGAGTTGGGCAGAGAAGACCTGGCACACACACAGTTAAACCACCAACTTCTCTGGCTTCATGGAACAGGGCATCTGGCATTGGAGTTGCCTCGAGAGGGAGAGGGAGAGCAGGTTTGGCTAAGCTCACTGTGGGCAGGGAATGTGTCTACAAACTCTGTTGTATAGTAATCTCCCAAGCACTTAGTACACTGATCTGCATTTAGTAAGCGCTCAATAAAAGTCATTGGTTGGCTGGAACTTAACCAACTATCAGAATAGGGGAAAAACAGGAGAGGGCTGCGGCCCAGGAGCACTTCTGCTTCCTTCGGCTGCTTTCCAATTTGCCACACTGAACAAGCATGGAGGCTCTCGGAGTCAGAGGCAGCCTAGAATGCTGGTCAAGGTTAAATGAGGTCAAGCAATCACTCAGTCAATGCTATTTATCGAGCAATTACTCTGTGCAGAGCATGGTGCTAAGCATTTGGGAGAGTACAATACAGTAGAGTTGGTAGACCTAATCCATGCCCAAAAGGAGCTTACAGTCTTTAGGGACAGCTTTCAGTCTAGACAGGGAGCATATATTCTAGAGAAAGAGCTTAAAATCTAGAGGAGGAGTTTACAATCTAGAATGAGAATTAATAGTCTAGAGGGAAGCTTACAGTCTAGAGGGGACACCTTGGTTGTTCAGGGTTTCCCGGGTGTTCCGTAGAACAAGTCCAGCCCTAAGGGCTGTGGAGGGTAGGGAAGGAAGAGGAAGGTTGGCAATGAATGTTAACAGAAGGGTGAGGATGGCAGGCCACAATCACCTTTGACACACACTCAAGCCAGAAGTCAGCAGGTCTGCAGTCTGTCTTCCTCCCCCTCCCCCCAGATGGACTTTTTGCTTAGAAATGGAAAACGCCTCCCTCCCACTTAACCACAAGGCCAGAGAAGTTGAAAAGAAAGTTGCTTTCATTTGTTTCACCGATTCCTTCATTTCGCTAACCGGCCCACCATCACGGTGGGTGAGGGACTGAAACAATGGTGCAATTCCACCTTGAGTTCTGATTTACAAGATTGGTTTTAGAGGTTCAAAGGAAGCTTAAAGGAGCAAGTTCCTCCCTGCCCTATGAATAAGGGCACAATTCCCAGCCCCTTCTCCCAAGATCCATCCAAAATAAGCCCTGGATCGAAACCAGAAAAAACACCTAAACTTTAAAGACTGGGTGATGTCAGCAGCCCTCGTCACCCCATGGGCATTACAAGTACCGTTTCTGCAATTATGCTTGGGGGCCAATGTGGGGAGGTAAGAGAGTGCCCTCTGTCATTGGTGTCGCTGCTGTTGCAGAGTGAAGGGGTGATGGGGTGGGGTGGTGCTCTTGACACTGAGCAAGACCTGGAGCCTAGGTCATGATATTAATGTCCCTTTTTGGAACACTGAGAATTCCACTGCCCCAGGGCAGCAGCAAGCTGGGGGAGAAGAGGTAGCAATGGGTGCGGAGCAGCATGGCCTAGTGGCAAGAGCTCGGGTTTGGAAGTCAGAGGACTTGGGTTCTAATCCCTGCTCTGCCACTTGTGTGCTGTGTGACCTTGGGCAAGTCACTTCACTTCTCTGTGCTTCAGTTTCCTCATCTGTAAAATGGGGATTAAGACTGTGAACCCCATGTGGGACAGGGACTTTGTGTCCAACCTGATTACCTCGTATCTACCCCAGCACTTAGAACAGTATTTTGCATGAAGTAAGTGCTTAACAAATACCATAATTATTATTAATGACTATTTATTCAAGCAGAGCCTGAACTATCTATGGAAACAGCGTGGCCCAGTGGAAAGAAAACAGGTCTGGGAATCAGAGGACCTGAGCTCTTCAACTGCCTGCTGTTTAACTTTGAGCAAGTCACCTCATTTCTCCCTGCTTCAGTTTCTTCACTTATAAAATGGGGATTCAATACCTGTTAATAATTATGATTATGGTACTTATTAAGCACTTACTATGTGCCAAGCCCTGTTCTAAGCACTGGGGTATGTACACGTTAATCAGGTTGGACACGGTCCCTGACCCATATGGGGCTCACACTTTTATCCCCATTTTACAGATGAGGTAACTGAGGCACAGAAAAGTGAAGTGACTTGCCCAGGGTCACACAGCAGACAAGTGGCAGAGCAGGATTAGGACCCATGACCTTCTGAATCCCAAGTCAGTGCTCTATCCACTATGCCATGCTGCTGGGGCTGTGTCCAACCTGCTTATCTTGTATCTACCCCAGCACATAGTAAGCACTTAACAAATTACTAGTACTATTATTGTTATTAATATCATCAGAGAAAAAGGGATCCAGGACATCATTTGCAAGGCACACTCTCCCATCCAGTGTTTAGTGGGTGAGGAGGAAGGTGAAACTAAACTTCTGGGAAAGGTGTACATATGCCAGTGTTCCAGAGTCATGCTGGTTTGGGACAACTGAACCTTGCGCCCACACCTCAAGGTTCAGGGCAGGGAGGGGTGGGTCTTGCCACTCTCAGCAAGTGGGAGTCTGGGAGGGAGGCAGAAACATCTCCAGGTCCCAGTCAACCCCGCTACCCCACAAAGTGGCAGCTCTCCATACCGCTCTAGATTCTGAATTCTCTGTAGGCAGGAAATGTGTCTGTTTATTGCCGTACTGTATTCTCCCAAGCTCTTAGTACAGTGCACTGTATACAGTAAATGCTCCATAAATATGACTGAATGAATGAACCCACTCAGCAGGCAGAACGATGTCCCCCAAAGGGTTAGGCCTGAAACTGGGTGGGGCCTCCCTGGACCCATAGCATAGCAGGAAAGTGGCTATGGAAGGAATTCCATTCCATTCCTTCAATCCTCTTTCCCCACCCCTTAGTTGGGGCCCCTTCGCTTATGACAAGAGCCGAGGACCACTTGCTGTATTTTTCCTCAGGGAGGTTCCAGGGCTTTGGCTGACCCTGCTTGGGCTGCAGGGGGTAAGATCAGGCCCGTTGTGTGATGGTACCGAGCCCCATCTGCTGTGGCCCCAAGCATTCATGAACTCTAGGTCTGCGAATGCTGCTATTTACCACTCTGGCAATTACAGCCATGCCTGTTTGGCTCACCACCCTCATCCCGCTGGCTGCCATCATCATCACCAGGGTCCTCTCTTCCATTATCACCACCGTCATCAGATATGGACTGAGCAATCACAGACATGGAGAGGCGGTAGGCACTGGAGAATTACAGAGTGTAAATCCCTCCCCAAATCCCACCTCCTCCAACAAGATACCCCAATTAATTTGCCACCACCCTGAGCTACATTATCTCTTCAGCCAACTCTTCCACTTATTAATTTATTTATACTTTAGCACTCAAGTATATTCAAAGTATATACATAGTAGTAGTATAGTGATATAGTAGAAGTAATAGTAAGAGGAGGAGGAGGAAGAAGAGGAGTAATTATAGTAGCAATAGTTATAACAGTAGGAGGAGGAAGCAGAGGATTAACAGTAGTAGTAATAGCAGGAGGAGGAAGAGTAATAGTAATCAGAGTATGAGTAGGAATAGCAACTCAGTGACATGCACTGTACTGTGCACTTAACATGTACAGAATATAAAGGTGACATTTTCCCAGCCTACAAGAAGCTTACACTCTAATGAGTGAGACAAACATAAAAGTATTTACGAATAGAGAGAAGAAAAATAAAGTAGAGTGATATACATAAGTGTTAGAGAGTGTAAATAAGTGAATGAGCACTAGAGATTGCTGAAGAGATGATTTCGATAAGGTTACTTAAAAGTTAATTGGAACAACTTGTTGGAAGAGATGGGATTCCAAGAGGGATTTGATTATAGGGGGAGATGTGATCTGTCTGATGTGGAAAGGGAGGGAGTTCCAAAGCAGGGAAACAGTGTGAGTGAGGGGTCAAAGGGAAGAGAGTTGAAAGTGAGGTAAAGCTAGCAGGTTGGTTTGGGAGGAATGAGAACAGGGAGTTGGGAAATAGAGGGAGGAAAAAGCAAATAGGTAAGGTGGGGACAGATGGTGGAGAGCCTTGAAGCCAATTATGCTGAGGTTTTGTTTGATGCAAACAGTGGAGGGTTTTGAGAGGAAAGATGTAGGTCAAGCAATTCTTCAGGAAGATGATCCATGCAACAGGCTAGACTACAGCCTGGAGAGGGGGAGAGAGCGAGAGGCCAGAAGCTGGGAAACCCAGGAGGAGGTTAATGCTGGAATATAGCCGAGGGAAGGATGGAGTTTGTACCAGGTGGTTGCTATTTGGTTAGAGAGGAAGGGAAGGATCTGGGAACTGCTGCGCAGGAAAAACTGTCAGGCTTTGGAAGTGTACTGGATGTGGGAGGTGAACGATTGCAAAGAGTTAAGGATGACACTAAGGTTGTGGGCTTCTGGGATGGAGAAGACTGGGGGTATTGTCGACTGAGATGGGAAAGTCAGGGACAGAAGTAGGTTTGGGAGGAAAAGTGGGTTCGATTTTAAACATGTTGGGTTTGAGATGATGGCAGGACACCCAAGTGACTTTAAGTTTCTTGTGCGCAGGGAATGTGAAGTGAAGCAACATGGAAAGAGCACTGGCCTGAAAGTCAGTGGCCCTGTGTTCTAATCACAAACTCTGACCATGTCTGCTGTGTGACCTTGGGTAAATCACTGAACTTCTCCTCAGTTCCCTCAACTGTAAATGGGGATTAAATATCTGTTCTCCCTCCTACTTAGACTGTGAGCCCCCATGTGGACCAGGGACTGTGCCCAACCTAATTAACTTGCATCTTTCCCAGTGCTGAGAACAGAGTATGGCACATAGTAAGTGCTTAACAAATATCATGAAAAAAAAATCCAAGGTCTGATAGTGTTCCAAAGGAATGAGAAGTGGTCCATGTCAAGAGCCGCAGAATGACTGACGAAGATAAGGATGGAGGATAGACAGCTTTTTTAAAGCCCAAGCTTTACTTGGCCCACTTTAATTGTAAATATGTTCATGCTTTTCTCCCTTAATAGCATGTAAGCTCCTTTTGGGTTATTCCAAACTTCCCCAGTGCCTAGTACAGTGTACCGCACCAAGTGGTTGCTAGATAAATGCTATTACAATGGCAACTATGACTACTATTACTACTGCTTCTGTTTCTACTATTATTACTACTATTGCTACTGCTACTGCTACCATTACTATTGCTCTATTACTACTGCTCCTACTACTCTACTCCTACTATTACTGCTGCTGCTGCGGCTCCCGCTATGTGGACCCTGCCCTCAGGAAGCTTACAGACCACTACAAGCCCGGGCCCATCCCGTAAACCTCCGAACAGAACATCGTGGCCTATCACTACCAGTTTCCTTTTTCATGGTAAGAAGACACCACTGCTGATGCTGGCATCCCTGAAGGCCTCCTTCCCCTCAGCTCCTCTGGCATTCGGGGGAGTTGGCATGGCCAGATCCATCGGCCCTCCCGTTGTCCGTGGGCATGATGCGTAAGATTTCTCCTCCATTGCCACATCGTGAGGTGGTTCCAAGGCTACGGCGAGAGCTGTAAGATCTTGTGTAAGAGAAGAGACTGTCTGGGCTCCATGGGGTAGGATAAGGACAGCGCCTCAACCTTCGCTCTGAATCCCCTCACACGTGACGGTGTCTCACCCCTCTGTTCCTGGATTGTTTTCTGGGTGGGGGGTGAACACCCCCTGCGGAACCCTGGCCGAGGACTCTGGTCCGAGATGTGGCAAGACCAGGTCAAAGCCAGGAGAACATTAACGACGCGCTTTCACTTTCTCCCTCTCCGCATCCCCCTCGCCCTTCATCCGAAACTCCATTTGCCCTGGACTGTTGCCTCTATTTCTCTTCCACACCCAAGAATTTAAGACCGCACCGTGTAACTGCCGAACTAAAGCAAACTGCTTTTTCAACTCAATCATCTCCGTATCCCTTGAGTTTGGAGCAAATGTCTCCTTTGTGTTTATTTTGTCTCTACATTGTGACTGCGTTTGATTGTAAGCTCTGAGTGGGCAGGCATGTGTCACAGGACCCAGGGTCCAGTGCTTCTTGGGCAGCACATAGTGTTTTGTAAAGAGCATTCCACGGTGATAAGACTTCTCCTCAGGAGTAAGCCAAGGCTACCCGGGTTGCTCTGGAGCTAGGTGTGAATCATCTGAATCATGAGAGGCAGTGTTTTCTAGTGGAACAAGCTGGGGTCTGGGAGTCAGAGGAGCTGGCTTCTAATCCCGGCTCCACCTCTTGTCTGCTGCATGGTCTTGGAGAAGTCACTTAACTTCTCAGTGCCTCGGTTTCTTCATCTGTAAAATGGAGGTTAAATCCTACTCCCTCCTATTTAGACTGTGAGCTCCATGTAGACAGGGACTATACCTATGCCAGCAACTAGTAGAGTGGTTGGCACATACTAAGTGCTTGACAAATATGAACATCATTATTATTATTATTATCATTATTATACTCTGTCTGGGATGAGGCACTAGGTGGCTAGGAGAAGAGAGTCAGGTGGAAGGACATTGCTGAGAAAAATGTGAGCTAAAGGCCAGTAGAAAGTAAGTATGGAAAAAAGGAAACAAGAAACACTCTGTGGGAGGTGACTGTCCCAGAATTCCATCCTGCCCTGCCCCACCAGAGAAAATGACAGCCACTACAAGAGGTTCCTTGCAATTCTCTGACCTTTGTAGAGCAGAGAAGAGGGGTAGGTGGCAGGAATGGATTTGCAGATGACTTTAAAATCAGATAACTCTTCCCTTTGGCTTTTAAGGACAAAACTAAAGGAGGCAGCATGTTCTAATGAGAAGAGCACAAGATTGGGAAGCAGAAAACCTGGGTTCTAATCCCACTTCTGTCCCGACCTGCTGGGTGATCTTGAACTCTACACCAAGTAAGCACTGAATAAATTATATCATTTCTACTTCTACTTGGACAAGTCACTTAACCTCTCTGGGCCTCAGTTTCCTCACCTGGAAAATGGGAGTAAGATATTGCTCTCCCTACCTGCTAGATTGTGAGCTCCATTTGGGAGTGGGATTGTGTCAGAGCTGAGTATCCTGCATCTACCCCAGCACTTAGCTTAATGCTCGATACATAGTAGTGCTTAGTAAATTTCAGAACAGAACAAATGAGGATGTAGCAAAGGGGAGCAGGGCAGGAGGATGGTAGAAAGAAGACAGAGAGAGAGAGAGACAGAAAGAGACTGAGAGAGAGAGGGAGAATGTGGCATAATGGTTAGAGCATGGGCCTGGGAGTCAGAAGGACATGGGTCCTAATCCAGGATCCACCACTCATCTTCTGTGTGGCCTCGGGAATGTCACTTAACTTCTCTGTTACCTCATCTGTAAAATATGGATTAAGATTGTGAGCCCCATGTGGAACAGGGACTGTGACCAACCTGATCAACTTGTATCTACCCCAGCGCTCAGTACAGTGTCTGGCTCAGAGTAAGTGCTTAACGAATACCATTAAAGAGAGAGAGAGAGAGAGAGAGAGAAGAAAGGGATGACCCAGAAAGGCAGAGGTGGAACTTGAAAACAAGCAGAACCAAGGAGATGAGTTGCCTCTCCCCTTTCACAGCAACCTCACCTCTTGTCAGTAACAGGCTAAACAATCCACTTCTAGACCAGCCAAGTAGGGCAGCGAGAAGAGGCCAGGGTGGGGCGGGAGAGTAGCCCAGCCTGGCTGACTCAAGGTAAGAAAACTAGAGGTAAAACCAGCAGGGAGAAATTGAGCTCAATCTCATTTTCCCTGAAAAACAATGGCAATTTGGAAGCACTTTGTCGGCCTAGGCTTCTCCAGGGGGTAAACTCACCCCCAGCTCCTCCACTGGGTCCCGCCTTCCTCCCTCCAGCTTCCCTCCACAAGTGGGACTCCAAACTTCCAGCAGTTTGAGAGCCCCCCTTCCTCCCAGCCTATCTTTTTCTTTCCTCTTTCCCCTCCCTCCGGCTCTGCCTGCCATGGCCCCCCGGTCTCCTTGCCAGAAGCCTGGCTGGGGATCCCACGGCAGAGATGGGATGAGGTTACCTTTTGTCATGTTTTTATGACCCATCCCCCTCTCCCCCAACCTCCTGCCAAGAAATTAATTGAGGCTGTATGTACCCCTGGCTCCAGAGAGCCTTGTCCTGGATCCTACTTCCCCTGGCAGTAAGAACTCAGTCCAAGTCCTGGCTCCCCAATCCTACTGTTTCATCAAAGGCCAGTTCTTGCAGCAAGCTGGATTCTAGCTCTCCACTGGACTCTGTGGGTGAAGTTGGGGGGGGGGGGCGGTAGGGGGGATTGGCCCCATGTAACCGTTCTCTGCTTGCCCTCTGTCCCTTCCCCACCCACAGCTCCCGCCTGCTTCCGCCCAACACAGAGGTACATATATGCCCCTTCTCTCCGGGCCCTAGCCCACACAGGCCTCCTGCGCCCCCAAAAACACTGAGAGGCTGGGGGCCCCGGGGTGGGACGGGGAGAAGGAGGAGAGCTGACTGGGCATAACGGGAAGAGGCCCAACGTGTGTGCGGTGACCTCTCACTCACAAAGGATGGCGCTCCTCCTCGCCCATCGGCTCAGCTTCCAGCATCCAACTCAGCAGTTTTGGGTGTTTTTTTTTTTTTAGACCCCCTGATAAATCTGAAACACATGACACTTTCTCGTGCTAAAAGTTGCTGTTGTACACTAAAAAAAAAAGTACACACCCTAAGGGAAAAAGAAAACCCACCCAACCCTGTTCAATGAATGTTTAAGCCATTTTGACCTACAGAAGTTTTTGATTTATAATGAGCATTAGTTTATCAGGGAGGAATTCCAAGGGATAGTAAATGGGTGAGGAACAAAGAATAATAGAATAACGCTATGGACAGGGAGGAGCTTTGGACTAGGGGACTGTCGGGGATAGGGAGACCCAGCTATTGAGATGCCATGTAGTATGGGGAGGGTGCCTATATGGTATGGGAGTAGGGGAGGCTCCTGTGTGATATGCAGACTGCCCCTATTTGGTATGGGGAGCATGCCTGTGTGATATTGGGGGTGTCTGTGTGGTATGAGGGAACACACATATGGTAAGGGAATATACTCATGTAGTATGAGGAGACATATCTGCGTAGTATGGGGGTGACACCTGTGTGGTACAGGGGGACACACCTGTGTGGTGGGGGGTGGTCTGTGTAGTACAGGGGAACATGTCTATGTGGCGCCGGGTCATGTCTATGAGCTAGAAGGAATAAGTGTCTCAGTAGGTCCCAGAAGGAAGCTGAATGGCCCCACAGCAGGAATTCTCTGAAATTTGGTCCAGCAAAGATCCTAGGACATTGGTGAAACAGTCATCCACCCAGCTTCTGCTGTAGCTTTCATACTGCTCAGTACCGATGGGGCAGGGAATCTGGGTGAGCCGGTATGGGATGGAGGCTGGGGCAAGAGGAAGCAGTTTTGGAATGGGGGTTGGGGAATGAGCAGTTATGGGATGGAGGTGGGAGGTGAGCGCTTATGGGATGGAGGCAGAGAAGTTGAGCTGTTATGGGATGGGGTAGGGGTCAGTGGTTATAGGATGGAGGCGGGGAGGTGATGTGTGTCGGAGGCAGGGGTCAAGTGGGTCGAGTGGTAATGGGATCGAGGTGAGGGAGGTGAGTGGTTGTGGCATGAAGACAGGGGAGGTGAGTGGTTATGGGATGGGGGTGGGAGTAAATGGGTATGAAATTGGGGAGTGGAGGGGGTTGAGCAGGAACCGAGAAGAGAAAAATCAAGAAAGGACTGCCTTCATGTGAACCCTAGTGATATTCTAATTTAAGAATTAACTGAGAAATGACAATAAAATTTGTGATATAAGGATTTTTGAGTCTTAAGCAAATGACTGGCGATCCTCTCAAAGTTCCTGCACCTGGATACAACCTCTATATTAGGGAGTGAAGGGGAAGGAGTAGGAGGGATCACCTCTCTTCTGGGTTTAAATGTGAAGATTAAATATTCTACCTGAGATTCTCTGTTTGAAATCAGAATGACTTCTGAGTCATACTGCCCTGGGTTGACTGTGCTCCAATCCCCAGCATATGCTTCTGATTCCACACACTCTAAAACTCTAGATCAACTCTAACCACTCTCACCATCTTGCTTTTGGAGACAAGAAGGATTTTTCTAATTCTCTGGGATTGGAATAAAATAGAAGACACATACCTAATCCTGGGAATTACGCCATCTCTCTCAAGGTGTTCCATTGAGATATGAAAAATCCAGTGGGTGGGATGGGACAACATATTCTGTGCCTCTAAATAGGAATTCCGCTGCATTGTGTCTAAAAGATGAATCTGACATCTGTTTTTTTCTGTTTCCAAGGAAGCAGCATGGCCTAGTGGAAAGAGTACAGGCCCAAGAGTCAGAGGGCCTGGGTTCTAATCCCAACTCCGCCACTTGTCTGCTGTGTGACTTTGGGCAAGTCTCTTCATTTCTCTGTGCCTCATCTGTAAAATGAGATTATTAATAATAACAATAATAATAATAATAATGGTATTTGTTAAGCACTTAATATGTGCCAGCCACTGTACTAAGTGCTGGGGTGGAAACAAGTAAATCAGGTTAGACACAGTCCCCATCCCCTGTGGGGTTCTCAGTCTCGATCCCCATATTACAGATGAGGAAACTGAGGCACAGAAAAGTGAAGTGATTTGCCCAAGGTCACACAGCAGACAAGTGGCAGAGCCAAGATTCGAACCCATGACTTTCTGACTCCTAGGCCCATGCTCTATCCACTACACCATGCTACTTCTCTAAGTATGTGATTACGACTGTGAGCCCCATGTGGAACAGGGACCTTGTCCAACCAAATTATCTTGTATCTACCCCAGCGTTTAGTAGAGTACCTGGCACATAGTAAGTGCTTACCAAATACCACAATTATTAATTATTAAGCAGAGGTGATCCCTTCCACTGGCTTTGTACCCTATGTTTTTACCTTCAAATTGGACTTGCAGTTTTTAACTTCTCAGTCTACAGCTCCCCACTGCCACTCCTGCTCCAGAGGGAGACCACACAGGCTAGGGCAAGGGCTCAGGAGCTCATATAGGTGTCAGTGGCCTGAGACAACCTTATTATCTTCTTGAGTCATCATCTCCTAAACACTTAGGGACTCACCCTATTGTCTCTCCCCAGTGACTTATGGCCCTGTCTTGAAACTCTATTTCCAGGTAGTTGGCCTCTGAGAAAACTAGATTGAAATCCCCCATGAGACAGAGACCAGGTCCAATCCCCAACTGTATATTTTCTCCCAGCACTTAGTACAGTGCTCTCGACACAGTAAGCACTTTATAAATACTATTACTACTATTCCTGCACCAAGTGGAATGGGAAGTGAGAGGGTAAGTGGGCAAGGAGAAGTCCTAGGATGCAGTCAATCAATCAGTGGTATTTATTGAGCTCTTACTATGTATAGAGCACTGTATTAAGCATTTGGGAGTGTGCAGTCCAACAGGGTTGGTAGACATGATTCCTGCCCACCAGAAGCTTACAGTCTAGAGGGAGAGGCAGACACTGAAATAAAGTACAGATGGGGGAAAGGCAGGGTATAAGGATATCTCAATAAGGTTGATCCTGGAAGCTAGTGCCGTTCACAAAATGTTTGCCTGGTTGTGACTGTAGGCTAACTGGGACTACAGAATGTAAACTGTAGGTTGTGACTCTGGACTTCAAGCTCACTCTGGGGAGGGAACATGTCTACCAACTCTGTTATGCTGTATTCTCCCATGCGCTTAATACAGTAAGTGTTAGATAAATACTATTGATAAATTGATGGAACCTATTCAAGGAACACTTCTGGGAGAGGTAGAATTTGGATAATAAGAATAGTATTTATTAAGCGCTTACTATGTGTCAAACCCTGGTGTAGGAACAAGATAAACAAATTGGACACAGACTCTGATCCACATGGGGCTCCCCATCTAAGAGGGAGAAAACAGATATTTTATCTCCACTTTGCATATGAGAAAACTGAGGTCAAGATAAGTTAAATGACTTGGCCAAGGTCAAATGGAAAACAAGTGGTGGAGTTAGGACAAGAATCCAGGGCTCCTGACTCCCCATCCTGTGTTCTTTTCCCTATGCCCTGGTGCCTCCAGAACATCTCACTGAAGGAAGAAGGCCACATGCCTGTAGATACAACAAAGATGTTCAGTTCTAAATTCAGTTAATCAGGCACCATCAAGCCTTATGATAATTGTACTATGAAAAGTCTATGTCAAAGACATAGGGAAATAGCTTGGTCTAATGAAGAGCACAGAACTGAGGAGTCAGAAGTCCTGGGTTCTAATTCTGACTCGGTCACTCACCTGTTGTGGGACCTTGGGCAAGTCACTTAATTTCTCAGTGCCTCAGTTTCCTCATATGTAGAATAGAGATTCAACACCTCCTCTCCCTCCCCATTAGACTGTAAGCTCCATGTGGGGCCAGGACTGTGTCTGACCTGATTATCTTGTTTCCCCCTTGTGCTTAGTGCAGTGCTTGACATTCAGTGAGCACTTAATAAATACCACAATTATCAGTATTATTAATATTTATTTGATTTGCTTCCAGCTTAATACTAAACCCTATAGCACATTAAACCAGAAGCCCAGAGAATCATTCAGTCAATGGCATTTATTGAGCACCTTATGAATATAAAGCACTGTGCAAAGAGCTTGGGAGAATACTAAGTAAATAAGGCAAATCTTCCCTGCCCCTCAAGGAACTTACAGTCCAATGAGGGAGATCGATAGACAAGGAGAATTCATAAATAGTGGGAGCAGGGGGAAAAATAAGGCTTCAGCAGGTAGCTGGATGGATTTGTCAGGATGAACTAGTTAGATAAGTATTTACATATATATCCACACATAAGTGTTGAAGAGAGGAATTTAATACTTAAGTGCTAAGAGATTAGGTCTAGCAGGAATCTTCGCTCTTTTGGCATTCTCTCTGACAAATTAATCTTTATGGCCAGCTCCTATTTACAGATCACCAGAAGTCTTCAGTCTCCTGACAGCTGCAGTGTATTACCCAGTATCATCCAGTAGCCCCCCAAAACCAGAGAATTATCAAAACCGGAGAATTATCTGCCCTGGCTGTAACAGGGGAGGCGACAACAGTCAGGGGTCAAGGTTCCAGAAAGGGTGGGGGTCCACATTCCAACAGCAGCCTCGGTCCCCTAGGGACCTAGGATCAAGCATCATTGCATAAGAGAAGCAACCTAGTCTAGGGGATAAAGCATGGGCCTGGAAGTCAGAAGGACCTTGTGGGTAAGGAATGTGTCTATTGTGATAGTGCTGTCTCCCCAGCACTTAGTACGGTGCTCTGCACACAGTAAGTACTCAATAGATACAAGTGAATGCAAGGCCCTAGGTTCCAATTCCAGCTCTACCACTTGTCTGCTGGATGACCTTAGGCAAATCACTTCACTTCTCTGGGCCTCAGTTCCCTCATGGTCATTAAATACTACTTATAATGTGAGCCCCATGTATCCAACCTGGTTATCTTGTATCTACCCCAGCACTTGGTACAGTGCCTGGCACATAGTAAATATTTAACAAATATCACAATTACTATTATTATTATCATCATTGTGGTCAAAAGTATTTCCTGTCTATTCTCAGCCCACGGTGGGGCAGCAGGCTCTCACTCCGTATCCACGTGGCTTTGGCGGTGAGCAGAGGCACTTCATCAATACTGAACTGGGGGATTATATCTGCTCATGAATCGCTGCCTGTTCCAGAGCTGACGAGGAGTAGATCGAATCAGGAGCAGGACCTGGGAAGACCTGAGCCTAAAGCGTGTCATTTACTAGAGAGGGAAGGAATGTTATTTACTTGGTTGGGTTGTCCAGATAAAGGATGACGGGGTGGAGGGGGGATGGCTTTGATGGAGCTGGCTCTCATTGGCCTGATTTGGCACCAGTCTCAAGTGTATCACAGCGATTAGTTGATTTCCTCTTCACTCTACACTTAGCTATGATGGGACTGGAGGGCTGCCCAGATTTTCTACCTCATTATCTCCACATTAGCGGACTGACTCCCGAAGATTAGCAGGGGCTTTTGAAGATGCGTTTGGAGGTTCAATCCATCTGAAGATTGTATCCGGCCCTAGCTGGTGAGCTTTCACATAAGTGCACATGACAGGTTTGCAGATCTCTGGATTCTCAGACCCAGCTTTCCCCCTGAATTACTCATCCTACTCAACACGCTGATAACACTTGGATTTGACATAGTACCTTTCTTCTAGAGACGCTCAGAGAGCCGAACACAGATTGTCTTTCTCAGTAATCCTACCCACCTCTCTCTCTCAGAGATGTTTTAAGGAGCCAAGGAGAAAGAACTTGGGCTGGGAGCCAGGACCAGTTAAAAGCAGCCAATAGACAAGGCTTTTGAGTCTATTCATTTTATAATGGGATGGTTTAGGCCCTGGGAGAACATTGCTCGGAGCTGCTTTGTCCATACCTGCAAGGTGGATTTAGGGAGTTTAGGTACCATTTTTCATGTAGGGAAACCATGTCAGTAAAATACTGCTTTTAAGTCATAGTGGTGGTTTTTGTTAAGTGCTTATTGAGTGCCAAGCACTGTACTACACAGTGGGGTAGATACAAGATAATCAGGTTAGATACAATCCATGTTCAGATGGGGCTTACAGTTTAAGTAGGAAGGAGTAGGATTTAATCTCCACTTTACAGATGAGGAAACTCAGGCACAGAGAAGTTAAGTGTCTTGCCCAAGGCCACACAGCAGACCAGTGGCAGAGCCAGGATGGGAACCCAGGTCCTCTGACTCCTAAGCCTGTGCTGTTTCCACTAGGCCACACTGCTTCTCACAAGGTGAGAAATATCCACAGGGTGACTAAAACTGTGTGACTGCCCACTTAGAATTTAGAGAAAATTAAGCCAGGGCCCTGACCTCAAAGAGATTCCAACCTTTTCAGGGGGACAAGAACCAAAACACCCAACCAACCAACATCCAACCAAACAACCAACCAGGAATTCCCAAGATAGTCAGGGTTGGCCTCAGGACCGGGAATTGCAACCCACTCCAGGCCTTTCTCCATTAGGCAGCACTTCTTTGTCAAGTGAAAAAATTTCAAATGTGGCACTGGAGTGGAGTACTTTTACAAGGCCTATCAGCAGGAACCATCACTCCCACATTCCCATTAAATTAACTGGGCAATAATTTTATTAATTTATCTTCCGATTGCATGCCATTAAGATTATATAACCAGTAAGGTTGATTAAGATAGTGAGGCCCATGTGGGACAAGGACTATATCCAACCCGATTTACTTATATCAATTCCAGCGCTTAGAACAGTGCCTGGCACATAATAGGTTCTTAATAAATGCCACAGTTACTATTATTATTACATTAAAAGGCAAAAGTACATTGTTGCCACATAACCAACAAATAGAAATAGAGAATTGTCCTTCACATTCAAAGAAAACCCTGTCAACGATTATATTCACCTTTGGATGACTGTGTGCCTGAAAATGTCAATATGGGACTCTCTGTCCCAGCCACCAATTAATCAATCAATGGCATTTATTTAGCACTATATGTGTGTAGAGCCCCATCCTAAGAACTTGAGAGAGTACAACATAGAGTTGGTAGACATGATCCCTGCCCACAAGGAGCTTAAAGTTTATAAGAGAACAGAGACATTAAAATAAGTTGGGGATAGGGGAAGTTGTAGAGTATAAGAATATTTACATAAATATTGTGGGACTGGGTGTGCATCAGAGGGGTACACAGACAAGTTCATAGTCAACACAGAAAGGTGGATGGGGAACCGAAGGCCTTAGCCTGGGAAAGTCTCTAGGAGAGGTGATTTAAATAAGGCTTTAAAGGCAGGAAAAGTGGTGGATTGTCAAATATGAAGATGGAGGAAGTTCCAGAAAACTGAGGGAGAATGTGGGCAGGGGGTTAGTGGCGGGATAGATAAGATTGAGGTACAGAGAGTAGATTGGTGCTAGAGGAGCAGAGCATGTGAGTTGTAGTAGGAGATCAGTGAGGTTAGATAAGAGGGAGAGAGCTGATTGAATGCTTTAAAGCCGATGGTAAGAAGGTTGTTATTTTTTTGAAGGTGGAGAGGCAAACAATGGATGTTTTTGAGGAGTGAGAAGATGTGGACTGAATGGATTTTAGAAAAATGATCCAAGATGCAGAGGGAAGTATGGACTGGAGAGGAGAGAGACAGAAGCAGGGAGGTCAGCGAGGAGGCTGATGCAGTAGTCAGGATGGGAAATGATGAGTGCTTGTATCAGCATGAGGAACCAAATAATTGGAGATACTTGGGACTCACACACTCAAATCGATCAATAGTATTTACCACCTATTGGATGTAGAGCACTGCAGTGTGGCTTACTGGCTAAAGCATAGGTTTGGGAGTCAGACAACATGAGATCTAATCCCGACTCTGCCACTTATCAGCTGTGTGACTTTGGGTGAATCACTTAACTTGTCTGTGCCTCAGTTACCTCATCTGAAAATGGGGATTAAGACTGTGAGCCCCAGGTGGGACAACCTGATTGCATTGTATCTACCCCAGTGCTTAGAACGTGCTTGGCACATAGTAAGGGCTTAACAAATACCATTATTAATTGCATTTATTCATTCATTCAATAGTATTTATTGAGCGCTTACTATGTGCAGAGCACTGTACTAAGCGCTTGGGATGAACAAGTCAGCAACAGATAGAGACAGTCCCTGCCGTTTGACGGGCTTACAGTCTAATCGGGGGAGACGGACAGACAAGAACAATGGCACTAAACAGCGTCAAGGGGAAGAACATCTCGTAAAAACAATGGCAACTAAATAGAATCAAGGCGATGTACAATTCATTAACAAAATAAATAGGGTAACGAAAATATATACAGTTGAGCGGACGAGTACAGTGCTGTGGGGATGGGAAGGGAGAGGTGGAGGAGCAGAGGGAAAAGGGGAAAATGAGGCTTTAGCTGCGGAGACGTAAAGGGGGGATGGCAGAGGGAGTAGAGGGGGAAGAGGAGCTCAGTCTGGGAACGCCTCTTGGAGGAGGTGATTTTTAAGTAAGGTTTTGAAGAGGGAAAGAGAATCAGTTTGGCGGAGGTGAGGAGGGAGGGCGTTCCAGGACCGCAGGAGGACGTGACCCAGGGGTCGACGGCGGGATAGGCGAGACCGAGGGACGGTGAGGAGGTAGGCGGCGGAGGAGCGGAGCGTGCGGGGTGGGCGGTAGAAAGAGAGAAGGGAGGAGAGGTAGGAAGGGGCAAGGTGATGGAGAGCCTTGAAGCCTAGAGTGAGGAGTTTTTGTTTGGAGCGGAGGTCGATAGGCAACCACTGGAGTTGTTTAAGAAGGGGAGTGACATGCCCAGATCGTTTCTGCAGGAAGATGAGCCGGGCAGCGAAGTGAAGAATAGACCGGAGCGGGGCAAGAGAGGAGGTAGGGAGGTCAGAGAGAAGGCTGACACAGTAGTCTAGCCGGGATATAACGAGAGCCCGTAATAGTAAGGTAGCCGTTTGGGTGGAGAGGAAAGGGCGGATTGAGTCTTTCCTGTGTGCAGAGAACTGTACTAAGTGCTTGGGAGAATACAATATAACAGAGTTGGTAGATACATTCCCTGCCCACAAGGAGCTTATTTATGGTCTAAAGGAGGATCTTGCAGTTTAAGCATTTGGGAATATGCAATAGAGATAAGACTCATTATCCCGGCCCACCAGGGGTTTACATTGTAATGGGATAGATATACACAGAATAATTTACAGAGAATGAGAAAGAAAGGTAAATAAATAAGAGTTTAACCAGTGGAGCATGTAAAAAATGTACAAAAATGCTCTGGGTGGCTGTCATGGCATCTGTTGGAGAGAAATGTACTCTGGAGAAGAAAAATCAAATCCAGGAAAACCTCTTGGAGGAGATGGGATTTCAAGAGGGCTTTGTAGATGGGGAAAGCTATGATGCTGGAAGTAAAATCAAATTGAATAACATCAAAACCAAAAGTACTAGAGTAGGGAGGGGAGAGAGATTAATTCAAGTTCAAAATACCAGAAAGAGAATGATAGTATAATGGCTGTGTGGGTGAGGGTGGGTTGTGTACAAAAGAGCCTCATTTGTGAAGATTGTGTGAACTCCCTGTAGGCACAGAATGTGTCTACTAACTGTTGTATCCCCTCAAGGGCTTAGTACAGTGCTCTGCACACAATAAGCACCGAATAAATACCATTGATTGTTTGATCGATTGATGAACCACAGTGACCTTTCATGCTAATAGTGATTTAGACTGTAAACTGATCCTCCAGACTGTAAGCTTGTTATGGGCAGGGAATGTGTCCACGAATTCTGTTGCATTGTACTCTCCCAAGTACTTAGTACAGTGCTCTGCACATAGTAAGCCCTCAGTAAATACCATTGATCAATTGTTTGCCTCTCTACTGCTGAGGGCAAATAATTTTAAAATATTGCAAAATCACCATAGAAAGGGTTATCCTGGGACAAGATAAAATTTAAAAAGTCACCAGGTTTAAGAAAAACAGGGTCACCTCATCAGGATGCAAAAAGGGACATTCTGACTTCTTGGTTCCTGTTTTCCAGAGCACAGATGTATGTCTACCCAGAGGACTGTTGAGTGTCAGTAGGGTGGTGCCAGAATCTTCTGTGTCTTGTGTTGACCTCCTTTTCTGCCTCACCCTCAAAGGTCACAGGTCACAACAAGGCCAGCCTTGGTGGTGATACCCTAGATTAAAAATCTGGTTGCCCTTCTAGGCAGCAGCAACAGCAGTGGTAACCCAAACTAGCAAAAGCGCAGGGAGCTGACAAGCAAAAAGTGGCAAAGATCCAAACTAAGTAGCAGATGAGTGACGAGGGGGTAATTCCTCCTCCCTCCCCTCTCTATTTTCTCCCTTTCCCCACCCTCTCTCTCCCCGTTCCTTTTTCCTCTGATTTCTCCTTTCCCTTTCCCCACTCTTTTCTACTTCCCTTGCCCCCTTTCCCTCTCCCATGACTTCTTGGGGCCTCAGTTTCCTCAGCTGCAAAATATAGAGATTCAATAACTGTTTTCCCTCCTTGTTGACTGTGAGCTCCATGTGGGACAGGGACTCTATCAGCTTTACTAGCTTGTGTCTACTCCACTGCTTAGAACAATGCTTGGCACATAGTAACTGCTTAACAAATACCATAAAAAAGTTAAGTCCTTCAGCCAAGAAGATTAGCACAGACTCCCAGGTTGTAGGCAAGTATGAATTCTCATACAAATCACTCGGGACTTCTAGCTCCAGACATTCCCTGCCATCAGAAGCATGTTGCAGAGAGAGTAGCAACATTTCAACAGTCTCCTCAACACAACTTTCCCCATCTCAGAGTCGGTCTGTGGACCTAAGTGAAACTGCCAAGATGTGATGGCACAGATTTCATTTGCAGCTTTTGAAAAAGTCACCACCGCAGCCAGGATCGTGGACACTTAAAAATCTCACTGAAGCATCTCCTGTAAGGATATTGGCTTGCATGGACTTTTCCTCTATGATGTTGGTATTTGTTAAGCGCTTACTATGTGCAGAGCACTGTTCTAAGCGCTGGGGTAGACACAGGGGAATCAGGTTGTCCCACGTGGGGCTCACAGTCTTCATCCCCATTTTACAGATGAGGTAACTGAGGCACAGAGAAGTTAAGTGACTTGCCCACAGTCACACAGCTGACAAGTGGCAGAGCTGGGATTTGAACTCATGACCTCTGACTCCAAAGCCCATGCTCTTTCCACTGAGCCACGCTGCTCCTCTACCCTTGCAGAATGGCACAAATCCACTGGATTGTAAGAATGCCACTTGGCTTCCTCCACTTCAAGAAGAAAGATGAGAAAATTTAATGGAGAAACTGTCATTAATTCTCCTTCCTCTCCATCTCTGGGAAGATTCTGATCTAAACTTTTCAGAATGACCAGCTGTCCAGCTGCCCAGTGTTCAGCACAATCACCCCTCCCTCAATCCTGCCTCTTCCTGATTTGTCAGGTGATTATGAACGTATAACATGGCATTCATTCATTCATTCATTCAATAGCATTTATTGAGCGCTTACTATGTGCAGAGCACTGTACTAAGCGCTTGGGATGGACAAGTTGGCAACAGATAGAGACAGTCCCTGCCGTTTGATGGGCTTACAGTCTAATCGGGGGAGACAGACATACAAGACCAATGGCAATAAATAGAGTCGAGGGAAAGAACATCTCGTAAAAACAATGGCAACTAAATAGAATCAAGGCGATGTACAATTCATTAACAAAATAAATAGGGTAATGGAAATATATACAGTTGAGCGGACGAGTACAGTGCTGTGGGGAGGGGAAGGGAGAGGTGGAGGAGCAGAGGGAAAAGGGGAAAAAGAGGGTTTAGCTGCGGAGAGGTAAAGGGGGGGTGGCAGAGGGAGTAGAGGGAGAAGAGGAGCTCAGTCTGGGAAGGCCATTTGGAGGAGGTGAGCTTTAAATAGGGTTTTGAAGAGGGGAAGAGAATCAGTTTGGCAGAGGTGAGGAGGGAGGGCGTTCCAGGACCATGGGAGGACGTGGCCCAGGGGTCGACGGCGTGATAGGCGAGACCGAGGGACGGTGAGGAGGTGGGCGGCAGAGGAGCAGAGCGTGCGGGGTGGGTGGTAGAAAGAGAGAAGGGAGGAGAGGTAGGAAGGGGCAAGGTGATGTAGACCCTCGAAGCCTAGAGTGAGGAGTTTTTGTTTGGAGCGGAGGTTGATAGGCAACCACTGGAGTTGTTTAAGAAGGGGAGTGACATGCCCAGATCGTTTCTGCAGGAAGATGAGCCGGGCAGCAGAGTGAAGAATAGACTGGAGCGGGGCGAGAGAGGAGGAAGGGAGGTCAGAGAGAAGGCTGACACAGTAGTCTAGCCGGGATATAACGAGAGCCTGTAGCAGTAAGGTAGCCGTTTGGGTGGAGAGGAAAGGGCGGATCTTGGCGATATTGTAGAGGTGAAACCGGCAGGTCTTGGTAACGGATAGGATGCATGGGGTGAACGAGAGACGAGTCAAGGATGACACCGAGATTGCGGGCCCGAGAGACGGGAAGGATGGTCGTACCATCCACAGTGATAGAGAAGTCTGGGAGAGGACCGGGTTTGGGAGGGAAGATGAGGAGCTCAGTCTTGCTCATGTTGAGTTTTAGGTGGCGGGCCGACATCCAGGTGGAGACGTCCTGGAGGCAGGAGGAGATGCGAGCCTGAAGGGAGGGGGAGAGGACAGGGGCGGAGATGTAGATCTGCGTGTCATCTGCGTAGAGATGGTAGTCAAAGCCGTGAGAGCGAATGAGTTCACCGAGGGAGTGAGTGTAAATGGAGAACAGAAGAGGGCCAAGAACTGACCCTTGAGGAACTCCAACAGTTAAAGGATGGGAGGGGGAGGAGGCTCCAGCGAAGGAGACCGAGAATGACCGGCCAGAGAGGTAAGAGGAGAACCAGGAGAGGACAGAGTCCGTGAAGCCAAGGTGAGATAAGGTATGGAGGAGGAGGGGATGGTCGACAGTGTCAAAGGCAGCAGAGAGGTCAAGGAGGATTAGAATGGAGTAGGAGCCATTGGATTTGGCAAGAAGGAGGTCATTGGTGACCTTAGAGAGAGCAGTCTCGGTAGAGTGGAGGGGACGGAAGCCAGATTGGAGGGGGTCTAGGAGAGAATGGGAGTTAAGGAATTCTAAGCATCGATTGTAGACGACTCGTTCTAGGATTTTGGAAAGGAAGGGTAGTAGGGAGATAGGGTGATAACTGGAGGGGGAAGTGGGGTCAAGAGTGGGTTTTTTTAGGATGGGGGTGACGTGGGCATGTTTGAAGGCAGCGGGGAAGGAGCCATTGGAGATTGAGTGGTTAAAAATAGAAGTTAAGGAAGGGAGGAGGGCAGGGGCGATGGTTTTAATAAGGTGAGAGGGAATGGGGCATGAAGAGCCAATGTGCTTTTTTGTTGTTGTTTGCAGCGTGGTAGGACTGGAAGACCAGAAAGCTCCTTCAAGACCTCTACACTGAAAGAGTTGACCTTCCATATAGCACTTGATGACAATATCAGTAGCCCAGACTTCCAAGTACTGAGTTGGTTCAGCAGTCAGAGAAGTTATTAATAATAAAAATAATAACACTAATAATAGTATTTATTAAAAGCTTACTCTGTGCCAGGCACTGTAATAAATGTTGAGATAGATACAAGATAAGATTTTCAGTTACACCATGATGGTGTGGCAGTTCTGTCAGGTGATGGCAGTATCCCATTCTCTTCAGCCTCGGTCACCAGTGGAGAGAAGCAGGACTGTGTGAACGAGTTCCCTTTCATCCTATCCACAGCCAGACTTGGGAATTTCCACAAGGAACCTGACAGACAGTGTTAGACTCAGCTTCCAATCCACTGGGAAACTTTTCCTGGTTCTCTCTGTGATGAGAGCGGAGCCAACCTCAGGAGTGTTGAGGAAGCAAATGTGGGTCCATGTCAACCCTTCCACCTGAATACACTGAAGCTCTTGAGCCTTAATAGTCTGGGAACTACTTCTGTGGGAGCACAAAATGGATCATTTGATCTGCATGTCCCAACGCAGGCTGCTGCAAGCATCACAATCATGAAGTGGGGCAAGAGGAAAATAATGTCATCCTTGCCTTCATAGAAAGAGGTTTTTGATCTCCAAATAATAATACTCATGGTATTTGAGTGCTTAGTATGTGCCAAGCATTGTTCTAAGCGCTGAGGTAATTACAAGCTAATCAGGTTGGACACAGTCCACGTCCCACATGGGGCTCTCAGTCTTAATCCCCATTTTACAGGTGAGGGTAATTTAGGCATAGAGAAGTTAAGTGATTCACCCAAGGTCACACAGCGGACACGTGGTGGAGGCAGAATTAGAACCCAGGTCTTTCTGACTCCCAGGCCTGTGCTTTATCCACTAGGCTATGGTACTGATCATTGATTTATCGACTGTGTCCCCAGGTTTATTCCCAGATGATCCCAGAGTCTGACTGATTGACAGCTACTGCTTTATTTGCAGCACTGAATGACATTGGAATCTGAAAATGCCCCTGCTCTCAAGGAATTTAAAATCTAATGGAGTGACCGGTAAACACAGAATTATTTACAAATAGAGGGACCAGGAAGAAAAGAAACAGAAACAGAGATACAGCTGAGAGTAACCAGAATACAGAGAGACAAATAATTGAACAAGTGATTAGAGAACATGTGTCCCTCTGCACGGAGTGCAAGGTATGGTTATGTATGTCCAGAGAAACAGTGTAACTTAGGGGATAGAGCACAGGGCTAGGTGTCAGAAGGACCTGGGTTCTAATCCTGTCTCCACCACATGTCTGCTGTGTGATCTTGAGCAAGTCACTTCACTTCTCTGATCCTCAGTTTCCTCAGCTGTAAAATGGGGATTAGAAGTGGGAGTCCCATGTGGGACAGGGACTGTGTCCAATCCGATTAAGTTGGATCTACCCCAGCTCTCTTGGCACATAGTAAGTGCTTAATGAGTACCCTAATTATTAATTATTATTATTATGTCTATAAGAGCTAAGGGTGACTGTTGAGGTGACCCCCACAGCAGGTGGGATAAGATTAATAAAAGGAGCCTTCCTGGAAGAGATAGGATTTCAGGAAGGCTTTGAAGCTGGAGAGATGTGTGGTCTAGTGGATTTGAAGTACAAGGGGATTTCCAGGAAGGGGAGAGGTGGGAGCTGCGGGCCAAAGGTAAGAAGCCAAGACCAAGGCCCGATGAGAAGATTAGAGAGGCAGGAGCAAAGAGCACAGGCTCCCCTGTCAGCTAAACTCAAGGAGAAAGATTCACCAAACTCAAAATATCAAAAAAATAAGGCAACCAGCATGGCTTAGTGGAGAGGGCACGGGCCTGGGAGTCAGAAGGCCCTGGGTTCTAATCCCCAGTCTGCTAATTGCTTGTTGGGTGATCTTGGGCAAGTCACATACCTTCTGGTGCCTGTTTCCTCAACTGTAAAATGGGGATTTGATACCTGTTCTCCCTCCTACTTAATAATAATAATAATGTTGGTATTTGTTAAGCGCTTACTATGTGCCAAGCACTGTTCTAAGCGCTGGGGTAGACACAGGGGAATCAGGTTGTCCCACGTGGGGCTCACAGTCTTAATCCCCATTTTACAGATGAGGTAACTGAGGCAACGAGAAGTTAAGTGACTTGCCCAAAGTCACACAGCTGACAAGTGGCCGAGCAGGGATTCAAACCCATGTCCTCTGACTCCAAAGCCCGTGCTCTTTCCACTGAGCCACACTGCTTCTACTTGAACTGTGAGCCCCATGCGGGACAGGGACTGTGTCCAACTTGATTAACTTGTAACTACCTCAGCGCTTAGAATGGTGTTTGACACAAAGTAAGCGCTTAACAAATACCATAAAATAAACAAGCAAGATTGGATTTCCTCTCCCATGTCCTCCCCCAGCTACTCCCTCGTCTCATTCAGATAATTCTTGCCCCCATCCACCAGGTGGCTAGAGAGATTTCTCCAAACATTCATTCAGTTGGCAGAGCTGATGGTCCTTAGTCAGTATGGCACACTTTCCAGGTTTGGGGTTGGGATTGTAGCCCAATTGCACCATCACTTTGTCATCACTGGGGCTGCCCATAGTCTCCATAAATTTCATTTAGAATAGCAAATATTCCTTTCTGACAGCAGCAGATGTCAATGAAGTAATTGAGGAATTTTCAGTTCAGTTCATCACTATCATCATCTTTTACTGAGTCCCCGCTGCGTGCAGGGAACTAGGCCATGAGAAACAGCATGGCCTAGTGGAAAGAGCTTGGGCTGAATGTCAGAGGTCCTGGGTTCTAATTCCACTTCTGCCAGTTGCTTGCTGTGTGACATTGATCAAATCACTCAACTTCTCTGTGCCTCAGTTACCTCATTTGTTAAATGGGGATTAAATCCTCTTTCCTCCAAACTAAAATGTGAGCTCCCAGTGGGACCTGGAGTGTGTCCAACCTAATAGAGCTGTATCTATCCCAGTGCATAGAACAGTGTTTAACACACACTAAGCTCTTAACAAATACTATTGAAAAAGTGCTTGGGGAATAACAGAGGAATGACTTAGACTAGGTCTCGTCCCACTAGGAGATCATGACCTAAGGGAGAAGACAAAGATGGAAAAATTTGGCCATTTCAATATAAAGATTAAACTCTCAACTACTCAGCAACCTGAAACTAGAGCTAAATGTTCACCCTCCCCTCCCCAGGCTCCACAGATGTTGTTTTTTCATTTGTTTTTCTGGGGGTTTGTCCAACTTTCTATTGGGTCCAGTAGACATCAAGGTGGTTATTTGCCTGCCACCTTTATTTCTTCAGATATCTCACTTATCTTCTATACATCTCTGTGGAAGGAAAGGGCAAGAATTTGATCCCCTTTTTCAGATATGGAAACTGAAGCCCAGAGAGGTGAAGGGTCCTGCCTGTTGTCACCCAGCAAAAGAGGATTAGAACTCAAGTCTTCAAATTCCTGAACCAGAGGCCTGCAGAACTCTCCTGTAGTCAGTGTTCTTGCTCTGTTGAAACACTAGTACTCTTGGCCCTCTTTCATTTTCTCTTTTTTAAACTGAGATTGAGTTTAGCAGCTAAGTGAAGAATGCTTGAACTGTCTAAATCTAAATGGACATTTTCCAGTTCATTCACTAAGATTCCCTGCAAGCTCTATGCTCACCACACTTGAGAAGCAGTGTGGTCTAGTGAAAAGAGCACAGGACTTGTAGCCAGGAGATCTTGGTTCTAATCCCACTTAACCCCTTGCCTGTTGTGTGACATTGAGCTAGTCACTTGACTTTTCTGTGCTTCAGTTTCTTCATATGGAAATTGGGGATTCAATATCTGTTCTCCTTCCCTTTACACTGTGAGCCCCTTGTATGACAGAGACTTTGGTCTGAATTAATCAATGGTATTTATTGAGCCCTTACTCTGTGCAGAGCACTGTACTAAGCATTTGGGAGAGTGCAAATATATCTACCCCTGTGCTTACTACATAGCAAACGTTTAACAAATATCACTATTCTCCAGCCTCAAACTCATTGCAGCATCTCACAGAAACCTACGGCTGAAAGGAATCTCAAGAAATGATCTAATTCATCTCCCCATCTTGGGTTCAGATTGCATCTAAGTCACCGGGGGTAGTTGAGTGTGTGCCCTGGTCTTTAGATCCCTGGGGAAGTTGGAGTGCACCTCAAAATGAGATATGCATGTGTGTAGGTGAGCACAGTAACCACAACCCTACTCACCCCCTCGAGCCTTCCTCCGAAAAGGGTGGAGGTGACTTTCACTGGCACTGGACTAGAGTTCAGGCAGACTAATGAACATGGAAATGAGCCTGTTGGGGCTTATCAGCCCCATTCCATTGTTGCTTTTAAGCAAGCAGACAGGATGAGCCTGCCCCGGCAATAAAAGGTGTGGTGGAGTAAAAGGCAGAGATTTCAGCAAAGCATTTGCTGCACATCGATCAGTGTACTGACACACGAAGATACCCTACAGATGGCAACGTTTCAATACTGCGGAGTAGAAGTATTCAAGTGAGATGAACATTGTAGGCATCCTGGGTTATTTTCCTAGCACTTTACCTGAATAGTTGCAGATCATAATGAAGAAGGAAGAGGAGAAGGAGGAGGAGGATGAAGAGGAGGAAGAAGAACAGGGGTATGTGGGCAAAAATGATCATTTATTCCATCAATCAATGGTATTTATTGAAAACTTATTGTGTGCAGAGCTGTGTACTAAGCACTTGGGAAAGTACAACGGAGTTGGTGGTAATAATAATAATAACCGTGGTATTTGTTGCGTGCTTACTATGTGTCAAGCACTAAGTATTAAGATTAATAAAATATAATCCAGTCCCACATGGGCTCACAATCTAAGTAGAAAGGAGATCAGGATTGAATCCCCAGTTTCCCAGTGGGGAAAATGAGGCACAGAGAAGTTAAATGAGTTGCTTAAGGTCACAGAGCAGGTAAGTGGTGGAGCCAGAATTAGAACCCAGGTCCTCTGACCCCTAAGTCCATGCTTTTTCCACTAGGTCTTGATGCTTCTCCAGATGCTCACTAAGAGCTTACAGTGATCAGGTCAGAAGAGCGACATATGGACTGGAGAGGGGAAAAAGTGGAGGTAAGGAAGTATGTGAGAAGACCGAGGCAGTAGTCAAGTAGTCAAGTACAATCCACAATTCACTTATTATATTACTGTCTTCTCCCACTCTATGAGTTCCTGTGGGCAGGGAACGTATCTACCAACTCGTATTGTATTCTCCAAAGATCTTTGTTCAGAGCTCAGCATGCAGTAACACTCAATAAATTCCATTGTTTGATCAAGTTGAAATATGACGAGTGCTTGGACCAGCATGGTGGCAGCTTGGATTGAAATATGACAAGTGCTTGGATCAGTGTGGTGGCAGTTTGGATGGGAAGGAAGGGACAAAATCCAAAAATGTGAAGAAATGACTGTCAGGATTTGGGGATTGACTCCAAATGGGTGTTGAAAGAGAGAGAGGTGGAGGGTTTGTGAGACAGGGAAGATGGTGATATTGTCAACTTTGATGGGAAAGTTAAGAGGAGGAGAGGATTTGGGAGGGAAGATGAGTTGAGTTTTGGACACGTTGAGTTAAAGGTGCTGGCAGGAAATCCAAGTAGAGATGTCCTGGAGGTGGGAGAAGATGCAACATTGCAGGGAAGGAGAGAGATTGGGGCTGGATTAAGATGGATTTAGGAGTCACCCCCTTAGAAGAGGTAGTTGAGGGCATGAAAGCTGATAACTGCTTTAAAGGAGTTAGAGGATCTTGGTAATTGAAGAAGACTCAGAACTGATCCTTGAGGGACAACCACAAATAGGGAGTGGGAAGCAGAGGAGGAGCTGGTGAAAGTGACCAGGAATGGCCAGAAAATAGGAGAAAAGCCAGGAGTAGAGAATGTCAGGGAAAACAAGGCTAGATAGTGTTCCCAAGAGAAGCAGCATGGTCTAATGGAAAGAGCACAGAAATGGGAGTTAAAAGGACCTGGGTTCAAATCCTGCTCTGCTGCATGTCTGCTCTATGACTTTGGACAAGTCACTTAAAAAAAAATGTTGGTATTTGTTAAGCACTTACTATGTGCAGAGCACTGTTCTAAGCGCTGGGGTAGACACAAGAGAATTAGGTTGTCCCACGTGGGGCTCACAGTCTTAATCCCCATTTTACAGATGAGGTAACTGAGGCACAGAGAAGTTAAGTGACTTGCCCACAGTCACACAGCTGACAAGTGGCAGAGCCGGGATTCGAACCCATGACCTCTGACTCCAAAGCCTGTGCTCTTTCCATTGAGCCACGCTGCTTCTTAACTTCTCTGTGCTTCAGTTAGCTCATTTGTAAAATGGGGATTAGAGTGTGAGCCCCATGTAGGACAGGGACTGTGTCCAATCTGATTAATTTGTATCTACCCCAGAGCATAGAACAGTTTTTGGCACATAGAAAGTGCTTAACAAATATCATCCAAAACAGTTGGGAGGATGTTGGTGGGGGGATATTCATAATGTCAGAGAGCTGGAAAAGAGCCAAGGAGGATTTGATTGTAGTAGAGTCTGTTAGATTTGATGAGGAGGAGGTCAGTTGGTGACATTGGGAAAAATGATTTCAGGACAGTAGAGGAGGAAAAGAAGCCAGACTGTAGAAGGTCAAGGAAGGAGTAGGAGGAAAGGAAGTGGAGGCAATGGGGATAGTGAACAGGTTTGAGGGAAGAGGTATTCTTAATGTTTCAAGTGGAGGGCCTCCTCATTCAAATTCTCCAGACCACAGCTCTCCCCATCTTCAAAACTCTTCTCAAATCTCAGCTCCTCAAGAAGTCACACCCCATTATTCTCCTTCATCCCAAATTTTGTCAATCCAACAATGACCCTTAAAACTAGTTTTATGCACTTCCCCTTAGCTCTTATGTGCATAGCTCAGTATGCTACTGTACACTTATTTTTCTATGTATCCTGCCATAGTCCTGTTATCAACAACTGGGCATTGTTCTTTCTCCGGCTTCCACTCTTTTAAAATAATTTGTCTTTTTGTCATCCACATCAAGATCATAAACTCCTTAGGGAGCGAGACCAGATTTTCTGCTTTAATGGTACCTTCCAAGCACTTAGTAGATCAATAAATGAAACAATCTATTGATGGTATCTATTGAGGATTTACCATTTGTAAGAGCACTATACTAAGAGCTTGGGAGGGTTCAACACAACGAAGTTTGTAGATAATAATAATGATAATAATAATAATGTTGGTATTTGTTAAGTGCTTAACATGAGCCGAGCACTGTTCTAAGCGCTGGGGTTGATACAGGGTAATCAGGTTGTCCCATGTGAGGCTCACAGTCTTAATCCCCATTTTACAGATGAGGTAGCTGAGGCACCGAGAAGTGAAGTGACTTGCCCAAAGTCACACAGCTGACAGGTGGTGGAGCCGGGATTAGAACCCATGACCTCTGACTCCTAAACCCATGTTCTTTCCACTGATCCACACTGCTTCTCTAAGATATGTTCCCTGCCCACAAGGAGCTTTCAGTCTACAGTCTAGGAGAATGCTCTATACACCAGAGTTACTCAATAAACACCAATGATTGACTGATGATTGATTTTGAGATTACAAGGGAACAGTTTCTGTACATATGACCACAGCATAGCATTAATGCAACAATTGTCATCAAGAATGCACTGTACTCAGTCTTGTGGCTAAAGGTGATGTAAAAAAATGACAGGAGGACTATATTAATGAAGACAATGTGAAAATGTTACATTTTATATAAATTAATTCAGCTGGCATTTTTTATGATTTTTGAGAACCTCTAACACTTCGAGTTCAAAAACCTATTATTTTGGGTAACTTTCCAATTTTCCTCTTTCAGTATTTATTCCTTATTTTTTTGGTCAAAATTTCCTCTCTAAAGCCTAAACTTTACCACTTCTCCCCTGCCTTTTCTCAGCTGTTATTTAACCACTAATTTTTTTTTTCAGCTTTCAAGAACCAATTGTGAACTTGGTTTATATTTGAAAAGTTCATGCACTGCTATTAATCCAGTGGTTAATGCGTCCCTTGGTCATTTAATTTACAATGAGCAAAGTAAGCCAGAACTGTTTACCCATCTGTCTGACCATTCGGGGCATTTAGTTTCCATAAACTAATGCATTGGTAATGTCCCTTGCAGTCACCCAAACGAAAAATAAAAGGGAAAAATCCAGTTTAATTACAGACAGCTGGTGTTCAGTCAATTGCAGAAAAATACTGCTTTCATTGTAAATCCCATTTATAGTTCATCCTGCCAGTAAATGTTAGTGTTAAAATTGTGCTCTTTAGTGGCAACCGAGATCTAACATGAAGCAATTTAGCAGTGACAGCGTGTTTCCATCTCAAAACACGACACGCAGACTTTAAGCATAACTGTCACTATGATGCTGTTGACTGCTTCCCCCACTTCGACTTCCGTGGGCTTTGGGGAAAGAGAATCATTATCCAATTGCCACTTCAGTAGAAAATCGAGCGAAACTGTCAGTTTGCTCTGCCATGTTTGATGGGTTGAAGGATTATTTAGTTTGGAGTTAATCCTCTCTCCTCTCTCAGTTTGAAGTCTGCCCCCAGCAGCCCATTGGCCTTTCAGAGAAACAAGGGACCTTTTTAGAAAATGCCCTAGTTCCCGCCCTTAGAAAACAATGGATGCTGATTCTAACCACTCACCACTAACCTCACCACTATTTTTGACTTCAGCCTTAGATGGATTTTCAATTCATTGCCTGACCCTGGCCATGTGCCATCGCTGCAGACCCTCTGTCATCCAGTTCTAAAATACCAGGGCTAGAAAAGCCTTTGAGAAGGCAGTTATTCTCCCCCCTGGCTCCAAGCAGAAGTGCCCTCAAACCATCCCGGAAAGGGAGAGCCCGGAAAACTGTTCCTTTTCTTAAAAATCCCAAGAAGCAGAGTCCACAACCATGTTGGTGGCCCATTTCCCTTCCAACCAGGAAGTCTTTTCTAATGTCTAAACTGTATTCCTGCAGTCCATTTCCCCTTGTCCTCAGTGAAAACTGAGAAAAGCTGCCCACTGTCCCTCGCCCAAGGGCTTATAACAGTGCTCTGCACACAGTAGATGATCAGAAAATACCACTGATTAATTTAAAAAATCACAGTCCTGGTCCTCTACTGTTGCTTTCAATCTAATAGAAGAAACAGAAAAAGCACAATTACAACAACTGAAAACACAACTGATGGAAATATAAATATCAAAATTCAGGCATATTAAGTCTATTCACCTAATAATAATAATAATAATGTTGGTATTTGTTAAACCCTTACTATGTGCAGAGCACTGTTCTAAGCACTGGGGTAGACACAGGGGAATCAGGTTGTCCCACGTGGGGCTCACAGTCTTAATCCCCATTTTACAGATGAGGTAACTGAGGCACAGAGAAGTTAAGTGACTTGCCCAAAGTCACACATCTGACAAGTGGCAGAGCCGGAATTCGAACTCATGACCTCTGACTCCAAAGCCCGTGCTCTTTCCACTGAGCCACTCTTCTTCTCTACCTAAGTACCTGGTCATCTTGGGGCAGGGAGAGGAATGACAAAAAGAAGGGAATTGGAGTAACTACTGGAATTATTGGAGAAGGTCAGAGTTTAGCCCTTCCTGGGGTATGTTCATGAGATCTGTGGGCTGAGTCCCAGGACCCAACCCAAGTCACCTGTGGGGAGAAACTCTAGACTGTAAAATCACTGGGCAGGAAACATGTCTACCTTCCAACTCTGTCATATTGAACTCTTCCAAGTGCTTAGTACAGTGTTCTGCACACAGTAAGCACTCAATAAATACAATTGTCTGATTGATTGAGAGTCCCTCTCCCTTCCCTGAGGGGGAAATGCTAAATTGGCCCAGGATGGGCATCAGAGAGAATAACAATAACAATAGCAATAATAATAATATTTGTTAAGTGCTTACTATGTGCCAACCAAGCACTGGGGTAAATACAAGCTAATTGGGTTAGACACAGTCCCTGTCCCACATAGGGCTTGCAGTCTCAATCTCCATTTTACAGATGAAGTAACTGAGGCCCAGAGAAGTGAAGTGACTTGCACAAGGTCATGCCGCAGACAAGTGGCAGAGTTGGGATTAGAACCCAGATCCTTCTGACTCCCAGGCCCATTCTCTATCCACTAGGCCAGGCTGTTTCCCTGGTAAGATGGCAGGGGCTAGAGATAAGAGACTCTGCAGGTGGAAGTTGTGGGGCTCCCATGTTCAAACTACCATGAGCCACCCACCCTCTGGCTCTGAGAATGAACTGCAGAGAAGCAGCGTGGCTCAGCGGAAAAGAGCCTGGGCTTCGGAGTCAGAGGTCATGAGTTCGACTCCCAGCTCTGCCACTTGTCAGCTGTATGACTGTGGGCAAGTCACTTGACTTCTCTGTGCCTCAGTTACCTCATCTGTAAAACAGGGATTAACTGTGAGCCTCACGTGGGACAACCTGATTACCCTGTATCTACCCCAGCGCTTAGAACAGTGCTCTGCACATAGTAAGCACTTAACAAATACCAACATTATTATCTGAAGTTTTCCAGCTGAGTGTCAACTCCCTAAGCGACGGGAGTGGGTCTGCTTTGCCAGTTTTCAACACCCAGCGTCAGCACCTCCAGGGAATGAGGTGATACTCAAAGGGGGCTTTGAAGAAGAGGAGGAGTGTGATGTGTCAAGAAAGAGAGGAAAGGGCTTTTTCAACAGGGCAAAAGATTGAACCATGAGATGAGGAGTAAGACCTGGCTGGGCTAGAGAACACAAGTTGGGGCATAGGAGGAAGTGAGGGCAGTTAGAAAAGGGGGCCCATTGGTGCAGATTTTTAATGGGATCAAAGGAGCAGTGTGACCTAGTGAAAAAGAGCATGGACCTGGGAGTCAGAGTACCTGGGATATAATCCTAGGTCCACCTCCCAGCCCCTCAGCACTTATGTACACATCTATAATTTATTTATATTAACGTCTGTCTACCCCTCTAGACTGTAAACTCTTTGTGGGCAGGGAATGTGTCTGGGTATTGTTATACTGTACTCTCCCAAGTGCTTAGTGCAGTGCTCTGCACACAGTAAGCACTCAATAAATTTGATTGAATGAATGAGCTCCACCACAGACCTGCTGTGTGACCTTGGGCAAGTTACTTAACTTCTCTGTGTCTCAGTTTCCTCACCTGTAAAATGGTGATTCAATGCCAATTCTCCCTCCTACTTAGTCTGTGAACCCCAGGTGGGTCCTGATTATCTTAGTTCAGTGCTTGGCTCACAATAAGCACTTAATAAATACCACAGTTATTATTATTATTATTGAAGGAGAAGAGGAGGACCTGAATCTGTTTGAAGTTCATTCTGTCAGGCAAGTAGGTCTGGATTGACTCTACAAATTCTCCCCCCCACCACCACTAGAGCAAGTTAGCTGCAATTCCCTCTGGAATTCACAGAGACCCTGAGGGTAAGAATTGATCCAGCCCTTTGAGTCACCCAGATTTCTTAAAATGAGGAGGCCCTGATGCAATCAGTTGCTTCTAAGGTGCCCCTGAACATCTATGGGAAGCCTCCATCGTTTCCCAAGGTTAAGAAGCCATAAAATCTCTTTGGAGAAACTGTTTTGTCCTCCTCCCTGTGATAGGAAAGCCAATGACATCTATATGAGAGCGGAAGCTATTTGAGGGCAGGGCCCTGTCTTTCTTGATCTATTTCTGTAGTTTCCTCCAAGGACTCTGTACAATGTAGGGGGCTGGGCAAGAACACAATAATTGTTCATTGTTGAGGGTAATGGTGTATCATGGACTATCATATTGGACTTATCAGTTAGGAGTTAATATCCACCAACTCTTGGTTAATCAGAGTGCATTATCCAGTTTATGGATTATTCCTACCTCTTATTTCTCCCTCTGGACATTTCACTGCCATACAGATTCAGGATTATCTGTGAATTTTATTTTCTCATGGATTTTTTTTCTGAGTTCAGGTAACAGCATCTGGTGGAGTTCTCTAGCATAGCAGAGCTTCTGTTTCAGAAAACTATGCTGTCTTGGTAGTAGTGGTAATGGTAATAGTAACAGCAGCAGTAGCAGCAGTATGAACAGTAGCTGCAGTAGTAATAATATTTATTGGGCTCCTACTTGGTGCAGTGCAAGAACTTTAGGAAGAATATAATAAATGATATATTCCCTACCCATAAGAGGCTCACATCCTACAAGGGAGACTAACATAAAAATATGTGTGGAAGTAATCAAATTAATGAAGTGAATGTTCAGTTGAATAAATCATGTATTCAAGAAGTCTGAGAAAGACTATAAATACATTCATAAGCGTAAGAGTTGGTCACCAGGCTTATATGGGTTCGTATGCTGGGATATCACCTAGGGAAGGTTTTAGGAAGAGGGGGGATTTTAAGAGGATTTTAACAATAATAATAATGATAATTGCGGTATTTGTTAAGTGCTTACTTTGGACCAAGCACTGTTATAGGCACTACGATGGTAGAGACAAGATAATTAGGTCCCACAGTCTAAGTAGGAGGGAGAATAGTTACTTAATCCCCATTTTGTTAATGAGGGAACTGAGGCACAGGGAATTTAGGTAAATTGCTCAAGGTTACATATCAAATAAGTAGCAGAACTGGGATTAAAACTGAGGCCCTCTGACTCCCAGGCCCATGCTCTTTCCTCTTGGTCATATGCTTTGATTGTGGGTAAACCTGTGGTCTCTCATATTTGGAACAGGAATGAGTTCCAAACTGAGGGAAAGCATGAATGACAGGAGCTAGCTGGGAGAGTAAAGAGTAAGGTACACTTAGAAAATTGGCTTGGGAGGACCAAAGAGTTATCACTGGTCTTCTGGGGGAAATACTCTTTTCTCTCTCCAAGTTTTCTCCCTGTCAAGAAAGAAGGAATGATAATTTTGGCATTTACTAAGCATTTCCAAAATGTTATATATCCAGTGAAATTGTACACAGTCCCTGTCCCACATGGAGCTCACAGTCTTTCTTGTCCCCATTTTACTTATGAGGAAACTGAAGCCCAGAAAGATTGTGAGTTTCCCCAAGCACCAAGAGGAGGAGTAGCTTTCCTGACTCCCAGCCCTATACTCTTTTCACAAGGCTCCACTGAGTCCCCTCCCTTGGCTCATTAAATCCCCATTTCTACCAGTAGGTGAGCAGGTCTTTCCCAGTGGGAAGTTTTGGCTGGGGTTTTTCACCTATTGCTTGGCCTGGACTTCATTTGAGGGAAAGGAAAACCAAGCAAACCCATCTTGGTTGAGGTGTCCACACCCTTCGCCCTGAGGGTCTGGCTCATTTCCACCCACGTGCACTGCTAGGGACTGTTTGTTAACCCAGGCCCTGGCTATAAAGCAGATATGTGCAGCCTATAAAGCATGTCACACCGAGAAAGGGTGAAAAACAACCCCAGGGAGCAGCATTGAGTGGCTGCTTGAGTCTAATTTTTACCTCAGGATGAAGTCCGCAATGGAGTAACCAGAAGGAACAGGACTTGTGGTCTGGGCTCAGACCTGGGGGGAATGTTTGGGTGCTCTCCACATCTAGGAGTCCAGAATCTTGCTGCCTTCTTGTTGTCCTCTTTCTTCTCCTCCTCCTCTTCCTTCTCCTCCCATAGTCTCTGTTCAGTGTTCAGTATTTTCAAGCCCAAGGCAGTGTCTGGGTGGTAAGTTAGGACCAGAGCTCAACCCTCTCTACACCCCATAGACTGAGAGCATCATTGAGACGTAATGTGAACCAATTTGGCTTACTGGCAAGAGCACGGGCTTGGGAGTCAGAGGGTGTGGGTTCTAATCTCAGCTCCTCCAATTGTCTGCTGTGTGACCTTGGGCAAGTCACTTAACTTCTCCGTGCCTCAGTTACCTTATCTGTAAAATGGAGATTAAAACTGTGAGCTCCATGTGGGACAACCTGATTACTTTGTAACTTCCCCAGCGCTTAGGTCAGTGCTTGGCACATAGCAAGCAGTTGACAAATACCATGATAATAATAATAATAATTATAATAATAATAATCAGACCATCCGTATGAATTCCAGACTGGTATATTCAAGTGACCTCACATGTTTCAGGCACACAGTACAAAATGATGATGCCATGCGTGTGATTTTGCAGAAGCTTGCTGAGTCTGGGTGATCCTACAACACTTTTTCCATCTGAGCCTCTGGCCCCTCATTTCTTCCAGAGCCTCTGCATTCTCCCTATCAAGAAAGAAGGAGTGATAATTTTGGCATTTATTAAACATTTTCAAAATGTTATATATCCAGTGAGATGGGCACAGTCCCTGTCCCACAAAGAGCTCACAATCTTTCTTGTCCCCATTTTGCTTATGAGGAAACTGAAGCCCAGAAAGATTAAGTGACTTTCCCAAAGCACCAAGAGGAGGACTAGCTTTCCTGACTCCCAGCCCTGTACTCTGTCCACAATACTTCACTGAGTCCCCTCCCTTGGGTCAATAAATCCTCATTTCTACCAGTAGTACCAGGCCTCATTTCTTCTGATGTCTCTGCATTCCTTTCTCCAGGGTCATGTGAACTGGAGTGCTGCATCTGAGCCACGGAACTCAGAGTCAGGAGCTCTGGAAGAGGGAGGCTCAGTCGATCAATCAGCACTTATTTTGCACAGAACACTGTACTAAGAGCTTGGGAGAGTGCAATAAAACCGAGTTGGTAGACATATTCCCTGCCCACAGGGAGCTTGCAGTCTAGAATGTCAACACTGAAATGAAACTTAAACACCAGGCATAAAAGTATGCGATTCTGAATCCATACCAAAATGGGGGTAAGGCAGCTGAAAACCAGTCTGTTGTAGCACTTAACAAAAGTCCTTCTATCAAGAAAGTAAAAGCCTAGATTGACCCTCTCTTATCAAATGGAATCAACACTGAGAGGAGAAGTAAGAGAGATTGTAAGCTTCTTGAGATGAGAGATCATGTCTACGAACTCTACTGCTCTCTCCCCAGTGCTTAGTACAGTGCCCTGCACAGAGGAAGTGCTCAGTAATTACTACTGATTGGATGGGACCAAGAAGGAGAGAGGCCTTCATTCATTCATTCAATCAATCATATTTTTGAGCATTCTCTGTGTGCAAAGCACTGAACTAAGCACTTGGGAGATTACAATATGACAATAAACAGACACATTCCCTGCCCACAACGGTTCTTGGTCTGACTCCTTGTGCCAGTAAAGGTCTTAGAAGATTTCCCAGCATTCCCCAGACTGTATCTGTCATACAGAAAACGAGACCAGTGTTTAGCCAAGGTTGGTGACAGAGCCTGAAAGACTGGATCTATAGATTTATCTTTATTGTTCTATCAAAGGGGATGCAACCTGTGCCCTTTCTCCATTGATTTGAAGGCTCGGAGAGAGGAATCTTCTACTCAGACTGTCCTGGCAAGGAGGAGAGTTTCCCAGGGCTGACTTCAGGTGGTTTGCAAGAGCGGCAGCCACCAGGGAACACTATCTAGGGAACACGTGTCTGCTGTGTGACTTTGGTCAAGGCACTTAACTTTTCTGTGCCTTAATTCCCTCATCTATGATATGGGGATTAAGACTGTCAGCCCTTTGTGGGACAGAGACTGTGTCCAACCCGATTATCTTGTATTTATTCCAGCACTTAGAAAAGTACCTGGTATATAGTAAGTACTTAACAAATGCCACAGTTAGAATTAGGGGGAGGAGGCATATGAAAATTTGAAAAGTTTTGCAACTCTGGAATTTTTTTTTGCAAGGATTTCCTTTTCAGAGCTATTGAAGTGTGGCAATTTTGAGACAATTATGAGCTTAAAAATATTAGTAGATTGCCTTTTTCATTTGCTTTAGAAAAGTTACTGTAGAGAAGGAGTATGACCTGGCAGAAAGAGCCTGTGCCTGAGAGTCAGAGAACCTGAGTTCTAATGACAGCTCTGCCACTTGTCAGCTGCCTGTCCTAGGGTAAGTCACTTAAATTATCTGTGCCTCAGTTTCCTCATCTGTAAAAGAAGGATGAAATATCTGTTCTCCCTCCCCCTTAGACCATAAGCCCTATGTGGGACTCTGTCCAACCTGATTATCTTGTAACTACTACACGTCACGCAATAACTGCTTAACAAATACCATTTGCTTAACAAATACCATTATTATAATTATTATTAGTTTTACTGCTATTACATTCTTGATGCTTTATATGCATTTATATTGATATGGTATTTTAAGAAATATTCCTTACCTATAAATTTTCCCTTTATGTCTGATATTTTTACTTTGAGCACCCAGCCTCCCTCCTCTGCCCCTGCAGCCGAGTTCTAAGGCTAGGAAGCAGGACCCTTGGAAATCAGGAAACAGCATGACTCCATGGAAAAAGCATAGGCCTGAGAGTCAGGAGTTCTGAGTTCTAATCCCGGCTCCATCACATGCTTACTGCATGATCTTGGTAACTTCTTAGCTTAGTCTCTCTCTGCCTCAGTTTCCTCATCTGTGAAATTGGATTGGATTACATGTTCTCCAGCCCCCTTAGACTTGAGTCCTGGTTGAGTTAGAGACTGTGTCTGATCTACTTGCATTGTACCTGCCACAGTGTTTGGCACATAGTAAGCAGTAAAATACACAGTGATAATAATAATAATAATTATCTGCATTAATAGGAATCTGGCAAGGGTAATGCAAAGGCTCTGGAGCAAAGAGAAGGTCAGACAGAGATCCCTCCCAAGGAATGCTCTTAGATTCAAGGGAACTTCCACGAAATGATCTGTGTGTCATTAATATGTTATACTAGGTGCCCCACATAATGCCTGTAGAGCCATGCGTGCCTGTGTCTGCCAGTACCATCACTGGCCATCCTGGAGAAAAGAAAGCAATATTTTCCTGTCTCAGAGAGGCCAAATGTCTGAAGCTGGTCCTAGAGCTCCCCCTTGCAGTCGGGAACCATGACCTAAACCCTTCTGTGTTCTCATCAGGGTTTTCATTTCATACTCAAGCACTTGTGCTCCATCCAAAATCTGTCCTAAGGGATCCTGCCCCTAGGCCACGATCGTATCTCCAAAGGAACAGATTATGATGCAATAGAAAGGATTATGAATTCTACATAAATAAGGGGGGGGGGGAGGCAGAGTATAGTGGGGGGAAAGAGGGACACATATTTAAAATGGAATTATCTAAGATGTATATACAATGGTCAGGGAAGCTAGCCACAGTGGACTTGATTTATATGGTGTGTTTCCTCCTGGAGTTTGGACAGAAGAGTCAGGCTCCAGTATTTGGAGGAACTGATGAAAGGGAGGCTAGTTCAGTGAAATGAAATCCACAGGAGGCGGGGTGTATTCCTAGGATAACTGATAGAGAATCTCAAGGAAAGAAAGGTACACATTTCTCAGAAGATAAACAATGTCCTGGGCCTGATTGATACAGGAACAAGAAAGAGCTAAAAGAATTGGAGTTGTTTTTTTTTTTTTTGGTCTAGGAAAAAAAGAAGTATGAAGCAGAAAGACAAGAGTAAGAAATTATAAAGAAACTTCCCAGTTCCCTGAAAACCAATAATCCATGGGCCCATTTCTGAAATTTGAAAGTCTGTGTATGCATGTGTGTATATTTTTTATGATATTTAATAAGTGCTTACTATGTGCCAGGTACTGTACTAAGCGATGGGGTAGATATAAGCTAATCAGGTTGAACATAGTCCCTGTCTCACATAGGGCTCCCAGCCTCAATCCTCATGTTACAGATGGTGTAACTGAGGCCCAGAGAAGTTAAGTGACTTCCCCAAGGTCACACAACAGTCAAGTGGCAGAGCTAGGTTTAGAACCCAGATCTTTCTGACTCCAGGCCTGTGCTCTAGCCATTAGGCCATGCTATGTGTCTGTATATTTGAGGTGGGAGAGAGACATTTAGAGGGGGTTAGACAAGACCACTGTTTATGACTAAAGTTCCAGCGTCTCATATACCTTAAAAGTCAACACTCCATTTCCACAGGCCACTTTGCAATGAAAAATAAAGTAAAATGAGGACACTCAAGGGGGAGAAAGGGAAAGCAGCACTGATCAATCAAAAGGGCAACCCAAAGGTTGATTCTACTGGGCAGCAGTTGTTTGCCAGCCAAGGGGCAGAACAGACCATGCATTTCTTTAGGCAAATTCCAGGCCGTAAAAGTGCAGTACTTTATTGGAAGTAAAGGGTTATCTCTCCCTCTTTCCTCCTGGGGAGAACCCTGGAGCCTAATTTGATATGTTTCAGAATCGGTCCAATCCTCCAAATCTCTAGCTAAAGGCTTTTAGAGTTTTGTTTGGTTTTTAAAGTAATATTGAGCCAAAAGAGTCTTCAGCCAGCAGTGACCGTGTAGGGATGGGGGAAGGAACGATGGAGAAAGTGCTCTCTGCTCCATGAGGGGCAGAAGGGGGAATCCATCTGCCAACTCAGCTCCAAATACCTCCGTTTGCCCTCATCCTGATCCATAGAGCAAAGTTTGGGGGAAGGGGATTTAAGAAGGCAGTGGGGAGGGGAGTCATGGGGATGGAAATGCCAAAGAGTCCCAGCAGAGTGAGCAGGACAAGTGAGGAGGACAGAGAGGGAGAGTAGGGCAAGAGGAGATGGGAAAAAAGGAAGAAACAACATGATTACTTCATCACAAAATAAAAGCCTCCAGGCTGTGGAAAGACCCCTCTAGCCAGGCGGTCTAAAATGTTCAGATATCATTCTCTTTTGAGTTGAGTGATCTAGGCCAGCCCTTTGAAGAGATCTGGAGATCATCATCATAATGGTAATTTCCAGCACTTATAATTTGTCAAGCACCATTCTAAGCACTGGGGAACACACAAATTAATCATGTCAGACCCAATCCTTGTACTACCCAGGGCTCACAGCCTCACTGTAAGAGGGAGAACAAGTATTGAATCCCCATTTTATAGATGAGGAAACAGAGGCACAGATAAGCGAAATGACTTGGCCAAGATTTTACAGCAGGTAAGTGACAGAGCTGGGATTAAAACCCAGATTCCAGGCCCAAACTACTTCTACTAGCCCACAGTGCTTCTCAAAAGACACTTAACTAGTGGTTCCCTAAGAAATTAGAAATCCCTAAAACATCATCATCATCACCCTTATCACTGTTATCAACCAGCACCTACTGAGGGCAGAGCTTTAGATGAGGTGCTTGGGGAATGAGACAAGGCCAGAGCCCTCTCTGAACATTAGCCTCTTGCAAAAACCAGTCCCTAGCTCTCTGCTTTCACCATTGAATACTTTCCTCCTCCCAAATTTACCAATACTGAAGAGGATTCACTTGGAGATGATTTCTGAAAATCCAAAGAATGAAAAGGTGATTTTTTTTTAAGTCACAAAGAATGGTGGTATTGTGGCTGTATGCATTGTGTCTTTCAACTGCATTAGAGAGGAATTAGTCTGATTTCTGATCCTGCTGCTATTGCTTAAGAAAACCAGCTTGATATATGTGGGTAAAACACGAATTCACCAGTAATTATGTAATGCTTACTGAATTGTGTGTGTGTGTGTGTGTGTGTGTGCGCGCGTGTGTGTTTGTGTGTTTTGCAGGTGGTTGCTTTTAATACAATACAGTAGGACGGTAGGGCAGCACTATGATTCCCCATTTATACGAATTAGGCCACTTGGTAAGAGGCTGAGTGAAAATTCCCAGAATCACGTAGCCACTCACCACCCCTTCCAAGTGGATGAACCCAAAGGAAAAGACATGCCAACCAGGGTTTAAACTACTGGAAGAATAAGAACATGACTGGCAATTGCAATCAGTCATGAGGAGGAGAGAGAAGATTTCAGGCAAGATTTAAGTTACATTGAAATATAATTGTTGTTACCATTTTTCATTTCCAGGTGGGGCTCTCTGGGAAAAGCTAACATCACAGAAAGTCAAGTTCTCCAGCTTATGAATGATCAAGTTCTATTAGTCCTGCACTGAAGTATATGAGGGTGGAAGGCTGAGAGAAGGAAATGGCATTTTCACTTACTTAAAAATTTTGAAGCTGGCTCTCTACTCCAGATTGAAAACACGAAGTACCTCAGATTGAAAACACGAAGTACCTTAGATTGAAAACACAAAATACCTCAATATGCTTCAGTGGGTCGAAGTCCAACAGATGAGCAAGGCAACAGAAGCATTTAAAAATCTATTGCCCCGCTCTATGCTAGAGAGAGAGGCATTTTGTTCTATGCTTCCTGGCCTTTTATAAGAGCCAGTCAGTTCAGGCCAGGAGACTTAGGGTTGGAATGGAAATCTTGTAAACTTTCACTTTCCCCTCACTGGCTCCTCGCTGACATGAAAGCCCCAGAAAGGTGGCAATGGTAATTTCAGCCAGATGTGCCCCCTGACAGCACCCAAAAATCTCCCTGTCAGCTGCCATCCTGCTGCTAGCTAACACCCAGGTAAAGCATTAGGTTTTTTTCTATTCATTTACTTCCTCCCACCTCCCAGACCCCCACTTCTCTACTTACCCTGCCCTCCTTCAAATTTCTCCTCAGTCCCAATGGCTTTCCCACCCCCATCTTCACTTGCCCATCCCCCATCTCTTGACACCCCTCCCCACGACCGAGAACTCCAAATCCATCCTTTCCACCTTTATTCAAATAATTTTCCCCATTCTCCCTGCCCCTGCCTCCACCTCTCCCAACCTCCTCCAAGCCCTTCCTCCATAGGTCTTCTGTCTCAGCTCCATCCCTGCCTCTTCATGCCTCTGGGACTGGGTCAAAGTATTTTTGTATACTCCAATGTCCATTTAGCTATTTATTTTGATTTCTCTGTTTGTAGATACTTTTAAGTATTAAGTCTGTGTTAGTATGTAAATTCTTCATGGGCAGGAAATGTGTCACTTGCTTGTTTTGTACTTTCCAAGCACTTAGTCCAGTGCATTGTACCAGTGGTGTTCAGTAATTGCTTTTTGCTTATTCTTACTGCTACTACTGAAAATGATAGGGGGAGACAGGGTGAAAGGGAACTGGGAGAACAAGGACAAGTAAAGAATATATTTTTTAAGACTTATCTTGGAGGAAACTGGTAGCTACAGGTAACAGAGAGTTTGTGTGTGTTGACTGCAAGCAAGTTCTCATTTGCCTGGCCCCATTTCCCTACCAGCAGGGCCATCTGGGGAACCTCAGAATGGCTGGGGCATTTTCACTGGCATTCATTCATTCATTCAATTGTATTTATTGAGTGCTTACGGTGTGCAAAGCATTGTGCTAAATGCCTCAGTTTCCTCATCTGTAAAATGGGGATTAAGACTGAGAGCTCCATTTGGGACATGGACTATGTCCAACTTGATTAGTTGTATCTACCCCAGATAATGCCTTACACATAGCAAGCACTTAAATGCCATCAAAAGAAACCCAAAACCACCTATATATCATGATCCAACCAGAGGGCTGAGCTAAGATTCAGTCAAATTGGAATAAGCCTCCTTTCACCAAGGTTTGGCCCGTCCTTTCTTGATGAGAGCATGTGACTGGACCCTTAACAAGGAAACTGATCAATAGGATAAAACAACAATAAAAAAGTGTGCTAACTGCCACAGAGAATAGTTCACTTAATATGAATATTCAGTGCTATTTCTGTCTCACTCTCCTGGAAATCATACTCATAGTATTCAGTCACGCAAGCTTTATTATTTCATAATTGCTCATGGCGCACTCTGAGGCTAAGGGGAATTTTAATTCAGAATAGCCTCTATTAGAAACACATTAGCCACGGAGTTTAAATGATGGCTAACTCATGAAGAGGAACCAAAGAGACGTGTGTACATCAGATGCTGGGTGCTAGAGACACCTGTCTTTTCAACTATTTCAATTTTAATTTTTTCTATTAAGCATCACCTTGTCAATCCCAACAAGTGCATGCTCTGATTTTTCAGGAGTGAAATTTTCAAACTTGGGGCAAAACCTATATTAGTAGTAATAATGGTACTATTTGTTAAGTTCCAGAGGAAATACTGGATAATCATTGACTGACACATTCCCTGTCACTCTTATCAATCAGTGACATTTATTGAGGGCTTATTGTGTGCAGAGGACTGCATTAAGCACTAGTGAGACTAGAATAAGGGGTTCGCACTGCCTGAAAACCACTGAACAGCTCAATCCAGGTCTGAGATCAGGTTTGCTTCAGTCAAAAATGGGTCCCTGTGTGGACAATGGATTCAGAACTCCTGGTGGAGTCTAAACCTCCCCGAAGTAACGGCGACATCAGCACACCAACCTCATCCCCTTCCCTCACCGGCCCACAAGTGTGCCAAATAAAATGTCAGAGAAGAGAGAACACATGTAGCACCAAGAGGAGCTAAGTATGATGTGATTTAGGTGCTTTTGGGGGTTCCTTATCTGGAGCCCCTCACCCACTTTTAGGAAAGTCTTATTGGCACATATAAATTGGGAAAATTGGACCTCACCAAAGACCTTTCTGTGGAACCAAACATTTGGAACTCTTAAGCTAGTGTTTAAACCTGCTGTGAAGGAAGTAACATTTTTACCGGTACTCACCCACTTCCTACCCTACAGCACTTAATGTACTCTGCCATTTGACTGATAATTGATTTTAGCATCTCTCCTCCACTAGACTGTAAGGTCCTCCAGGGCAGGAATTGTGCCTACCAAACTCTACTATATTACTCTCTCCCAAGTGCTTAGTATAGTGCTCTGCACCCAGGAAATGTTCAATATATACCATTCATTGATTGATTGACTGATTGGCTTAAGGTACATGCACAGACTGAAACACTCTCCCCTGTAACTGTGATCCTAACCTAGAGGATGCTTTAGAAAAGAGCAAGTTGACTGTGAGGTTTTACCCCTGCCTGCCGAGAAAACTAAGGAAACCCCTGCTGAGGCCGCAATAATTTGCTCTCTGAAAAGCAATTTGCTGTTGCCCCAGGCACTCTCTAGCTACGTGTATGAGGGAGGAGAGGGTTGTACATTCTTTTTCTTTTGTTAAGTGAAATTGTTTCTCGGGATTTTCCCTGCAGATTTTCTCCCCGGTGGTGGATTCCAAGGCTAAAATCTCCAAGGGCAATTTTCCATCTTAGAAGGTAAAAAACCTTCCAGAATCCATAGTCCCTTGCTGAATTTCTGGAGGATCCCAGCCTCGGGGGGGGGGGGGTGGGGAGGGGGGAGCAGCTCTCAGGACACGGATGGTGTCCGGACCCTGTGCTGTAACATGGCCCTGCAGATTAAGATATGTAGGGCCCTGCAAGAATGCTTACAGTTGCTCTCTCATCTCCACAGCCACCAGAGAGGAGTCAGAGAAACCTCAGGGGCACTGAGCAAGGGAGAGAACTTTCTCCCAACAATTAGAAGCAGATTTGAGGGAAAGATGGCAGCAACTTTGCCACCCTACAGGCGTCAGAAAATCTTAAACAGAGGGGGAGGGTGGGAGGGGTACAAAGCACTTTTTCAGAATGAGTATTGTGCAGGCAGCCCCACACATTTGCTACACCCACACTACTAACATACCTGCCGGTACTCAATGCGTATGTGTGTGGGGTGTGTGTGTGGGTGGGGGGCAAGGAGGTGCATATGTGCATATCTGAGTTTGGGGGCAGGAGGATATGCAGCAGTAAATGTCATTTCAGACCCCTTTATTGTCTGTTAAGCAGCAGACCTCATCCTGCAAGTCTCAAAAGAAATATAAGTGAAAAGGGAAGCCCGGTTAGTGGAGTATTACATCAGCTCAGATGACCCATGGCATTTCTAGAAGGAGATAGATAAATATATTACGTTTTACAATGCAGATATGCTCTGGCAGGGTCAAGGATATTATAAAAGTGATTTGTTAGATGTAAAATACTGTTTATTATAGTCCCAAGACCAAGCCAGCTTGAAATAATAAATTAAGACCAGTTGAAAAACTGCCCAGACTCTCTGTTATACATGCCTAGTCCTGGATCCCAGCCCGGCTCTAGTGCTTTCCCTCTCTTCTTTCCTTGATAGGCTCTCTCAGCGAAGACGCCCTGACTTATGGAGTGTGAGCAAATATCCAAGCTCATAAAAGGGTGGCAAAGAGCCTGGACATAGGGATTTCCTAAAGAGATCAATGCAGGCCATGGGCTATGGCCGCAGCCTGGGCTTTGGAAGGCATCTAGTGGCCTTGGGCAGCACCAGGGAGAGCGGCAGCAACGGTGACGGGGAGGTGGGAACCTGAACCAGGAGCCAAGGTGGGCTATTCGGGCCTGTCCCTCTGGAACTCCCATCTCATTTTAGGATTAAGCTGAGTATTGTTCTCCTCAGTATGAGCCGTAAGGGCTTTATCTCCTTCACTGGCCCTCACCATACTGTGGAAAAGGCCCTCAAAACCCCCTCGAAGGACCTGCAGGCTAGAAAAAGCCCTCCCATGGCTCAAAGGGAACTCAGGGAATTAATGGTTTCTCACTCTGAGCCATTTTGATTTGATCAGGAAAAGGAGTTCAATTCATTCATTCAGTGGCATTTATGGAACACTTCCTGTGTGCAATGCACTGTACTAAGCACTTGGGAGAATACAGTATAGCAATAAGACAGACACATTCCATGCCCACAACAAGCTAGACAAATGTGTGTGGGGGCGAGGAGAATGGTAGAGTCGAAGCTTGGAGCTGAAATCATTGCTACACTTTGCTCAGCGACCTATTAAATTAGAAACTTCCTGAGGGCAAGGGACAGTGTCTTATTCTTCCTCTATAACACTGTACAGGCCCCAGCTAAACACTCTGCATGCCGGGGGGAGGCTCATCAGGGTCGACTGACTGACTGATTTTGGGGCCTCCAGCTGGTGAATCACCCCTGGATACTACTAGAGCAAGGATGGGCTCCTCGGCAACTGTAAGTCAGCAGGGCTCCGGGGAGCCTGTGGAAGTGTTTCAACTCCACCCAGCTGGCCCAGGTCTGGGGACGCTTAGAGAGCAGGCCTGGCTCCACACAGAGAGCCCTCCCAGCTTACATGTTGGAGAGAGATGCTGCCGGGAGCTGTCAGGGGGGTAGAATCTCCATCTCCCTGCTCTTGATTGGCTAGTCCGGGATGGGGAGGGGCACCCAGCGCTGTCCCAGGCCTCCTTAGGCGCCAGCCAGGGGAACAATGGGAAGGGGCCAGGAGGCCCGGCAGTGCTGAACAGGCCGTGAATGTTGACGTGATGTCAGCTTGGAGCCTGGAGCCCCACAGTCCTCCCCTGGCTCTTCTTTTTCACTTCCGTCCTTGGCAGATAAAGCACAAGCTGAGCCAAACAGCTTGCCTGAAACCGGCCCGGTTCCTCCTCTTGCCTCTCACATGCTTTACCTTGGAGGACCAGGGTGGATCTACCCTCCACAACCAGGACCACAGCATGGAACTGGGACCATTTCCCCAGGAGACTCCCCCAGATGCCACCCAGCAGCCCACCCCTCTGATACACTCCCTAGTCGGAAACAAATGTAAGGTCAGGGGGCATGTGCGGAATCCTGAGTCCCAAGGATATGAAGGACAGGACACTTATGTACATATTCTCTGTTGTTTTCCATGTCTGCAATTTGGTGTCTCTCTTCCCCAGTAGACTTAAGTTTCTTGTGGCTAGGGATCATGTCTACTAACTGTACTGTACTTTCCTAGGTGCTTAGTAAAATGTCTTACACACAGTCAGCACTCAATAAATACCATTAGTTGATTGCTGGAGAAAGGTTTATGCCATAGATGCCCAACTAACCTGTCTGAATGTTCACATTCAATCAACTGCCAAATCCTGCCAGTTCTTCCTACACAACATCTCCCAGATCTGCCCCTCCCTTGCCAGCCAAACAGCTACCACCCTAATACAAGCTCTGTGAATAGCAGAACTAGACTCCTGCACCAACCTCCTCTCCAGTCTCCCAGCCTCCAGCCTGTAGCTCCTTATATCTCTATAAGGGAAGCAGCATGGCTCAGTGGAAAGAGCCTGGGCTTCGGAGTCAGCGGTCTTGGGTTCAACTCCCAGCTCTGCCACTTGTCAGCTGTGTGACTGTGGGCAAGTCACTTAACTTCTCTGTGCCTCAGTTCCCTCATCTGTAAAATGGACATTAACTGTGAGCCTCACGTGGGACAACCTGATTACCCTGTATCTACCCCAGTGCTTAGAACAGTGCTCTACACATAGTAAGCGCTTAACAAATGTCAACATTATTATCTCTACTTACACACTACTGCATGAATCGTGATTAAGTTATCTTGTTTTTGTCCATCTGTCTCCCCCGATTAGACTGTAAGCCTGTCAATGTGCAGGGATTGTCTCCATCTGTTGCCGAACCGTACATTCCAAGCACTTAGTCCAGTGCTCTGCACATAGTAAGCGCTCAATAAATACTATTGAATGAATGAATGAATCTTCTTGAAGAGTCATTCAACTCACATCTGTCCTTTCCTCAAACTGACTTCTTGTGTCCCTTGGCATCAAACCAAAACTCCTCATAAACAGTTTCAAAGCTCAGCACCAAACCACTACACCTGACCTCTCTCCTTTCTTCACTGGCTATTCCTCAACCCATTCTCTTTGTTCCTGCCAAGGCAATCTTTCTGTACATCATTTTAGATTCTCCCACCTCTGTCGCCTCACTTATACTGTTTCCCCGCCTTGGAATTTCCCAAGTCCCACCTCTTCCAACAAGTCTTCCAAGATTAATTCCCAGCATCTTAAGTCGGATAAACTCATCAGTCATCACTAGTGTTTATGAACTCATTATCCTCATCCTCAGCACTTTTATACATACATTTATTAAACTGCATATTCAATTATTTATCTTGACATCCCTGCTGGTAAATATTTTTTATGCTGTTTTCCCCTTTTAAATTCCTCATTGGCTGAAAACATGTCACTTCTTTATTTTGCACTTTCCAAGAGCTTAGAACAGTGCATTGCATCTAATGGGTACTCAATAATTACAAAGAGGTAAACCCCACAATACAGCTGTAATGCATGCCTCGAAAACACGTATGTACCATGAATGGCTGTTTCATGGGATTCATTTTCAATTAATCAAGGCATTTATTGAGAGCTTGCTGTGTGCAGAACGCTATACTAGTGACTTAGGAGATTGAAATACAACAGGGTTGGTAAACGTCCCCTACCTACAATGAGTTTACAGTCTAGAGGAGACAGACAATAATGTGGATAAATAAATTACGATTATGTACATAAGTACTGTGGGGCTGAGAGAGGGGTGAATACCAAGAGCCAAAGGGTACAGATCTAAGCGCAAAGACAGAAGAAAGAGGGAGTCCAGGATAGAAGGGTTCAATCAGGGAATGCCTCTTGGGATGTGACCTACATGTTTTAAATTGGGATTCATTCCAAAACTGCTGGAAAAAATGAAATCTCTTCATCTGCTGTATATTAGTACATTAAAAATCACTAAATGATTGTTTAATTTTTGTTATAATCAATCAAAGCCAAAGTTTGAAGCCAAAAATCACAACATTAACTAATGAGGATTTGTAGACTGATTATGAGTTTTTGCAAAAGGCTGCAAAAGTAGAAACTTGTTCTGCTGACAGTGGTAGTGGTTTTTTAACTTTAGGGAAGAATTTGTCCGGCTTAGATTGAACAACCTTCTACTTGTCTTCACAGAGTGCCTTATAGCTTGCTAATCCCTCTGAAGATGACTTCACACCTGTCAATGGCTCTTTCCATCAGGGTCCTCTTCAATCATTTTTATAAATTCATCTGCAGTCTTTAAAATCGTTGCAAGATTTCTTAATCCCCGAATCTCTCTTGGTGGTGGAGGAGCAATAACTTGTTCACGGACTTTAGCCTCTTGCAGTGATGCCTTGCATTGCTGAGGTACAAAACTATGATAGCTGATCTCCAGGTTGTATGGCTGGAGAGCACAGGACTGAGAGACAGACGGACTTGGTTCTAATTCCGACTCTGCCACATGTCTGCTGTGTAACCTTGGGCAAGTCACTTAACTTCTCTGTGCCGCAGTTACCTTATCTGTAAAATGGTGATTAAGACTGTGAACCCCATGTGGGACAGGGACTGTTTGAAACCCAATTTGCTTGTATCTACCCCAGTGCTTAGTACAGTACTTGACATAATAGAAAGCACTTAACAAATATCACAGTTATTATTTTTGTTATTATTATTATTATTTTCATGTACTTGATAAGTTGCTCAGGTGGTGGACCAGAGTTGGGGCTGAGGCTCGTTAGGAATAAACAGCAACCCAGACAGATATGGGTAGTGTGACAGCTGGAAAAATCTTCCCAGATCCCCATCATGCTTCAGTTTCTCCCAGTAGTCAGTAGGAATGACAAGCATAGCCAAGAATATAGGGGAAACATATGTTGCAAGCATCTGAGCATGAAAGATGAGGTTCTAGGATCAATGCACATTTTTACCCTCAAAACCAAGTCAGGGGGATAAGACATTAGCCAGGGATCACTGCTGCCTATACTAACTTTTCAATGTGTAACTATATTTGGGATGTTTCTATTCTGCCTCAGGTTCTTACATCTTTTGGAAAGTGTGTCTTGAGTGCTCAGAGTTGCTCGATGGCTGACCTGACAGTTTAGCCATTTCACTTGGCCCTACAGTTAGAAGTGGCAAATGAGGCCTAGGTTGGAGTCACCACTGACTCATTCAGAGAGCCAGGAAGTTTAAAGCTGCCTAGTCCATAACAATAACGATTGTGGTATTGTTAAGTAAAATACCACTTTTTATGGTATTTGTTAAGAACTTACTATGTGCCAGTCACTGTACTAAGCACTGGGGTAGTTACAAGCTAATCAGGTTGAACACAGCATCTGTCCTACATGAGGCCTTCCCAGACTGAGCCCTCCCTTTCCCTCTGCTCCTCCTCCCCTCCCCATTCCCCCTTCTCCTGCCCTCTGCTCTTCCCCTTGCCCCTCCCCACAGCACTGTGCATATTTGTATATATCATTTATTATTCTATTTTGTTAATGATGTATATATATATATATACGTATATATATATATATAATTCTATTTATCTTGATGATATTTTCACCAGACTACTTGTTTTGTTTTGTTCTGTTTTGTTTTGCTGTCTGACTCCCCCTTTTAGACTGTGAACCCATTATTGGGCAGGGATTGTCTCTATCTGTCACCAAAGTGTACATTCCAAGCCCTTAGTACAGTTCTCTGCACTTAGTAAGTGCTCAATAAATATGATTGAATGAATGAATGAGGCTCACAGTCTTAATCCCCATTTTAGAGATGAAGTAACTGAGGCACAGAGAAGTGAAGTGACTTGCCGAAGGTCACACAGCAGACAAATGTCAGAGCTGTGATTAGAACCCAGGTCGTTCTGACTCCCAGGCCCATGTTTTCTACACTAGGCAATGCTGCTTGCCTTACTACATGCTAAATATTGTACTAAGCCCTGGGAAAGATACAAGGTATTCAGATCAGACACAGTCCCTGTACCACATATGGCTCAGTCTAAGGGGGAAGGAGAACACGTATTAAATTCCCATTTTATGGATGAGCAAACTGAGGCACAGAGAAGTAAAGTGACTTAAGGTCCTCTGACTGCCCAGGCCATGCTCTTTCCATTAGGCCATATTGCTTCTCAGGCCAGAATTATTAATGTGAAAGGAGATTTGCTTACCTACTCATAGGGACAGAGGTACTAGACCCACCTCTGTCTGCTAATAAGTTCGGGGCAGGTAGGGAGAGACCTCATGGAAAGACAGTTGACCAGGTGAATTTGTCTCCTAGCAATGGAAAAATGCTTAATTCTAATTGTATTTGTTAATCTTGCACTATGTGCCGAGCACTGAACTGAACACTGAGCTTAATATAAGATAATCAGGTCAGGTTCAGTCCCTGTACCACAAGAGGGTCACAGTCTAAGTAGGAGAAAGAACAGGTATTGAATCCCCATTTTACAAGTGAATAAACTGGCAGTGAGAAATTAAATGACTTGTCCAAGGTGTCAAACATGGCAGAGGCCTGCTTTGGTCAAGTCCCATCTGACTTTTGGATTTGGAAAGAAAAATTGTGCAAGGACTTGCGATGTCACACCTGGGAGATTTTGATGCTTCCATCAAGTATGTTACCCATCAATGGGTTCAGGGGATTCTGGGATGAGATAAAGGTCAGAAGTAAAATAAATAAAGAAGCAAGCAAATGCTCTATCATCCTAAATACACTCCTTGAAAAATGCTCGAGGCCCAGTGAAATTAGGCAGTGGGCTGAAATAGAACTTTAATGTATTCTCCCAATTCTCCTTTGTAAAGTGCTCTGCACATAGTAAGCACTCAGTAAATACTACTGACTGACTGACTTTTTGCCTATCCTTTTCATTGGGTTTTCATGGAAATTTGCATTTACAGACTCTGTGTCCAGGTGTTTGTGCCCTAGTACCTCTACTGGAAGCAAAAGAACTTTTACTGAACATGGCTGTGAACCGAATACTGAACCAGGACCTGAGGAACATACAATCTAATGAGTTCCCACTATATTGCTTGCAATTTATAATATATTATTACTGTTACTCTAAGTTCTTTGAGAGCAGGGATCTTGTTTATTAACTCCACTGTATTATCCCAAGCTCTTAATACAGGCCTCTGCTTGGAATGGGTACTCACTAAGAGTGTTAAAGCTTGGGCCTAATAAAAAGAGCAGAAGTCTGAGAGTCTCACTTAATTTCTCTATGCTTCCATTTTCTCATCTGTAAAATGGGAACTCAGTGATCATCTGATAACTGAAACCAGAGGACATGGGCTTAGGTTTCAGTGGGAGGAATTTAGGTTAGACATGAGAAAGAATTTCTAACAGAGAAGAAGGTCAGATAGAGGAACATGTGCATGGCTTAATGCATAGAGCATGAGCCTGGGAGTCTGAAAGTCATGGGTTCTAATCCCAGCTCTGCCACTTATCGGTTATGTGACCTTGGGCAAGTCACTTCTCTGTGCCTCAGTTACCTCATCTGTAAAATAGGGATTAAGACTGTGAGCCCCACGTGGGACAGGCTCTCTCTCCATCCTGGTTTGCTTGTAACCACCCCAGCAATTAGTACAGTGCCTGACACATAGTAAGCACTTAACAATTACCACAATTATTATTATTATTATTGGGCATCCCTACTTACAGCCCATTTAGGAAAGAGTAAACTCTCACCTAGCTGGGATGAATCAGGCGCTGGTCTAGCAGTAAAGAGACCTCCCAGCCCCTCCCAAGTTGAGTTTGGAAAGGCATAGCTTCCCATAAAGCTTGCCAAACTTCTCTGACACTTCTGACCTCTTCTCTGAAAGGGAATAAAGAGAACCAAGAGACCTAAGGAAGGGGCAGCTAGTGTTTATTCTGTACCACTCCTGGAAAAGACGCTGACACGTGAAAGCAAATGGCTCGTCCGCCTACACTCTCAAATAAACCTTCCCTCTGACACGCTGTGGCTTCTGCTTTAGAGATGGGAGCCGGTGATAAGGTGACAGGCCTGTCACAAGTCTGTGGGCTGGCGTGGGGCTCTGCTAACAGCAACTCAAACAGAAATGATTTTATTTTCCGAGTGAAATTATAATCCTACCCAAAAAAGTTGGGGGGATGGGGAGCGGGGGAACATGTTGACATTCTTGAGAGGCAGGCTCAAGAAATGCAGCAGCCAGCTGTCATTTCCAAGCAAACCATCTACTTGTGGCTCAACAAGCAGAGATGAGGTGAAAGGATTGTATCTTCATCGTGTTCCAGATTGTTTCCCAACAACGATCACTCTCTCACTAGCTTAATAATAATAACAATAATAATAGTATTTTTAAGTGCTTACTATGTACCAAACACTGTTCTAAGCCCTGAGATAGATACACATTAATCAGGTCAGACACAGTCTTGGTCCCACATGGGGTTCACAGTCTAAGTAGGAGGCAGACAGGTACTTGATTCCCATTGGGGAGGCAGCGTGGCTTTGGAAAGAGCTTGGGCTTCGGAGTCAGAGGTCATGAGTTCGACTCCCGGCTCTGCCACTTGTCAGCTGTGTGACTGTGGGCAAGTCACTTAACTTCTCTGTGCCTCATTTACCTCATCTGGAAAATGGGAATTAACTGTGAGCCTCACGTGGGACAACCTGATGACCCTGTATCTCCCCCAGTGCTTAGAACAGTGCTCTGCACATAGTAAGTGCTTAACAAATACCAGCATTATTATTTTATAGATGAGGAAATTGAGGGACAGAGAGTTGCCCAAGATCACACAGCAGGCAAGTGGCCAAGCCAGACTAGAACTAGGCCCTGTGAATACCAGGCCTATGGTCTTTTTACTAGGCCAGGCTGCTCCTTAGTGGACTACCTCTTCCTTTTAAGACAACTTGATCCTCCATAATGGGACTATCTACTTTGTGGACCATAAGCAGAAGAATATTTAAGCTAACTCCAGCTCCCAACCTGGCTTCTCTCCAGCCTCCACGGATCCAAGCCCGCCTCCCGCGATTACCCACATAGATCCTGGGACTGACTTCCACGGTCTTGAATTATCTGATGTTTTGTGGCCTGCTGATGGTGGGGTCAGAGTACTGAGTGGAAAAATTCCCCACAAAGTAAAGGGCTCCATTCACAGTCACAGAGCAAAAAAACTCTCAGCTAAGAAACCGGGCTGTTCACGCCCCTCCCCTCTTTTGGTCATCTGCTCAGCTATGGGTTGGGGGTACAGGGGTGCAGAAATTTCCATTTAAAGAAATCATCCATCTGGCCACTTCTGGCCATCTCTGCCCTGTCCCTCTTGTGTCATCCCTGACACTAACTCCTTGAAAATAATGTCTCTCAGTGATTTAGACTAAGTCTCAACTCAGATGAATGAGTTCAGGCACCAAATGAGGGACCATCTCCTCTTTACTCTATTCCAAGTTGCAGAGACATTGCATCAAGTCAGGATGTGACCTCTGCCCAAACAGCATTGGCTCACTGACATTCAGAAACCCGCTGTCTCTTTCCTTGGACTCCTCCCTTCACTAGAGCCACATGTTGCTCCTAGCTTCAGCCAAAGCTACACTGCTTCTCTGTAGCCCAACATGGCCTTGGCTGCAGTAGTAGCCTCTTGAATCTTCAGAGTTTAAATCAATGCACAAGATGACTTCCCTTCCCCATAAGTGAAATGGTTCTGTGAACACTTACCTAATGTAGAATAGCGTAGGTGGGTTCTAATCCCAGCTCTGCCACCTGTCAGCTGTGCGATTTTGGGCAAGTCACTTCACTTCTCTGTGCCCCAGTTCCCTCATCTGTAAACTGTGAGCCTCATGTGGGACAACCTGATGACCTTGTATTGGCCCCAGCACTTAGAACAGTGCTAGGCTCATAGTAAGCACTTAACAAATACCAATATTATTATTATTATTTGAACGGGAAACATATTTCATGGTTCTGCTGCAGTTTCTCAAGTTCTTGGTACAGTGCACCCAGTGGGCTCTCAAAAATGCCTTTTCTACTACTACTGCTACTAGTACAGTGCTAAACGCTCAGTACAGTGTTCTACACACAGTCAGTGATCATAAATATGATTGAATGAATGAATGCTGTTGCTGCTCTGCTGCTACTGCTTCTGCTGCTGCTGCTGCTGCTGCTGCTATTACTCCAAGAAACAGCATGGCTTAGTGGATAGAGCACAAGTCTTGGAGTTAAAAGGATCTGAGTTTTAATCCCAGCTCTGCCACGTGTCTGCTGGGTGACCCTGGGGAAATCACTTCACTTCTGTATGCCTCAGTTACCTCATCTGTAAAGTAGGGATTAAAGCTGTGAGCCCCATGTGGGACAGAGACTGTGTCCAACGTAATTATCTAGTTTCTGACCCAGGATTTAGAATAGTGCCTAGCATATAGTAGCGTGGCTCAGTGGCAAGATCCCGGGCTTGGGAGTCTGAGGTTGTAATTTCTAATCCCAGCTCCACCACCTGTGTGACTTTGGGCAAGTCCCTTAACTTCTCTGGGCCTCAGTGACTTCATCTGCAAAATGGGGATTAAAAGTGTAAGCCCCACGTGATGACCCTGTTTCTACCCCAGTGCTTAGAACAGTGCTCGGCACATAGTAAGCCCTTAACAAATACCAACATTATTATTATCATTATTATTATAGTAAGCATTTAACAAATACCACATTTATTATTATTACTGCTGCTGCTATTACTACTACTATTCAGCCATTGGAGACCCACATTGAAGAATCACAAAATCAAGAAGGGTGAACAAGCCAAACAAACACAAAGACCAAAAACCAGAAAGTTGCTCTGAAATTAGAATTTTCCTTGGGCCCTGCCAATGCCACAGTGTGAGTTTGATGAACTACAGCCTCCCAGTCACACAGGCAGCACAGCTTTGTTCTGCAATATATGTGTGTGCCCTCTCTTCCCCAGTTCCAGCTCACCCATCCACACAGTCGGGCCTCCTGGCTATCAAGCAACCAATCACCATCCTGTCCCATAGAGTCAGGTTGGTAGATTGCTAAAGTCTCCACAGACCCGACAGACAAACAAAACTCGCTGTTCCTTCCGCCCACTCGCTTGGAAAGCTACAAAGGCCGGCAAGTGTCACCGTGAGAGGGAGAGGCAACAGGCAGGTTAGCAGGGTGAAGGTTGGGCCCTGGGTGGGCTGGCTGGCAAAGGTTGGGCCCTGGGAGGACTGGCTGGCCAGTAGCCAGATCCACATTGGGAACTTGGAACACTACTGGGTAATGGTGGGCTTTGAGGAGATAAGTTGGGAAAGTCTCAGGGCTGCAGTTGTGTGACCAACATCTTTCTAATCTTCCAACCTTACGTTCAGGTTACTTTCAGGTTACTTTCCAACCTTCAGAGGACCCAGCCAACTCCCAATTTCCCAGATAAAATCTTCTTCTTACCCTCACTTTCCTACTGCCCACCTTTTGGCACCTTTGCTGCTTGGTAGCACCTGCCCAAGATGATGGGAGGGCAATAAGGGGAGGGAAATACAAATCCTACCCTGCCTTCCACAGCTCTGCTGAAAAATCTGGTGGGGGATGAAGTTGAAATCTGGTCAAAACAAGGTTGGAAAAGGCCTGTGGATTCCCCTGACAGTTTCACTAGGTGCCCCTCTTGGTAGGTAAACCTTGGTAGGGTTATGAAAACTACTCTATGTGCCTATCACAACCACACCTGCTGCTTAAAGAAACCTACCCTCTCAGGAACAGCTTGGGATGTACAGTAAGGGAGAGAGCTGAACAGGCCTAAAATTGTATTACAGTAGCTCCTACTGTCCCTGCAAGTGAAAAACTGTGGCCAAACTGGTAGTCAGGAGGTCTTTCCTGAAGGATTATCACCATTATGAACTAAAACTCTAATTTTTTGGTGAAATCTTATAAAAGGATTGGATACCTTGACTCCATATCTCACCATCTCAATCACTGATAAAGTCTTTAATACTTTGTTTGGCTCCAACCTAGTGACAAGTGGACAGAGCTAGGGAAGAGAGAGATGGGACATTTGGTATGATTTGCTCCCACCCCTCCTTAAGGAGCTTCTCCATCTCCCTCCAATGACTCTACTCTTTCCACCCTCCTCCACTCTCCACCTCCTCTATGTCCCCCAGAGGGGTGGACCCCCGGTGTTGGGGGTTATGGAAAGAAATGCCCCAGGCAGGCATGACCCCTCTTTTTTTATGGTATTCATTCAGCACTTACTATGTTCATTCAATAGTATTTATTGAGCACTTACTATGTGCAGAGCACTGTACTAAGCACTTGGGATGAACAAGTCGGCAACAGAGACAGTCCCTGCCGTTTGACGGGCTTACAGTCTAATCGGGGGAGACGGACAGACAAGAACAATGGCAATAAACAGCGTCAAGGGGAAGAACATCTCGTAAAAACAATGGCAACTAAATAGAATCAAGGCGATGTACAATTCATTAACAAAATAAATAGGGTAACGAAAATATATACAGTTGAGCGGACGAGTACAGTGCTGTGGGGATGGGAAGGGAGAGGTGGAGGAGCAGAGGGAAAAGGGGAAAATGAGGCTTTAGCTGCGGAGAGGTAAAGGGGGGATGGCAGAGGGAGTAGAGGGGGAAGAGGAGCTCAGTCTGGGAAGGCCTCTTGGAGGAGGTGATTTTTAAGTAGGGTTTTGAAGAGGGAAAGAGAATCAGTTTGGCGGAGGTGAGGAGGGAGGGCATTCCAGGACCGCGGGAGGACGTGACCCAGGGGTCGACGGCGGGATAGGCGAGACCGAGGGACGGTGAGGAGGTGGGCGGCAGAGGAGCAGAGCGTGCGGGGTGGGCGGTAGAAAGAGAGAAGGGAGGAGAGGTAGGAAGGGGCAAGGTGATGGAGAGCCTCGAAGCCTAGAGTGAGGAGTTTTTGTTTGGAGCGGAGGTCGATAGGCAACCACTGGAGTTGTTTAAGAAGGGGAGTGACATGCCCAGATCGTTTCTGCAGGAAGATGAGCCGGGCAGCGGAGTGAAGAATAGACCGGAGCGGGGCGAGAGAGGAGGAAGGGAGGTCAGAGAGAAGGCTGACACAGTAGTCTAGCCGGGATATAACGAGAGCCCGTAATAGTAAGGTAGCCGTTTGGGTGGAGAGGAAAGGGCAGATCTTGGCGATATTGTAGAGGTGAAACCGGCAGGTCTTGGTAACGGATAGGATGTGTGGGGTGAACGAGAGGGATGAGTCAAGGATGACACCGAGATTGCGGGCCTGAGAGACGGGAAGGATGGTCGTGCCATCCACGGTGATAGAGAAGTCTGGGAGAGGACCGGGTTTGGGAGGGAAGATGAGGAGCTCAGTCTTGCTCACGTTGAGTTTTAGGTGGCGGGCCGACATCCAGGTGGAGACGTCCCGGAGGCAGGAGGAGATGCGAGCCTGAAGGGAGGGGGAGAGGACAGGGGCGGAGATGTAGATCTGCGTGTCATCTGCGTAGAGATGGTAGTCAAAGCCGTGAGAGCGAATGAGTTCACCGAGGGAGTGAGTGTAAATGGAGAACAGAAGAGGCCCAAGAACTGACCCTTGAGGAACTCCAACAGTTAAAGGATGGGAGGGGGAGGAGGCTCCAGCAAAGGAGACCGAGAATGACCGGCCAGAGAGGTAAGAGGAGAACCAGGAGAGGACAGAGTCCGTGAAGCCAAGGTGAGATAAGGTATGGAGGAGGAGGGGATGGTCGACAGTGTCAAAGGCAGCAGAGAGGTCAAGGAGGATTAGAATGGAGTAGGAGCTATTGGATTTGGCAAGAAGGAGGTCATGGGTGACCTTAGAGAGAGCAGTCTCAGTAGAGTGGAGGGGACGGAAGCCAGATTGGAGGGGGTCTAGGAGAGCCAGGCCCTGCTCTAAACACTGAAGTAGATACAAGATAAGCAGGCTGGACACAGTCTCTCTCCCACAGGGTGCTCACAGTCTTAATCCCCTTTCTACAGGTGAGGTAACTGAGGCACAGGAAAGTGAAGTGACTTGCCCAAGGAGCAGGGACAGAACCACTTTAGTTTTTCCTCTACCTCCTCTGTCTGGGGTGATGACATCTTACCCGGTGGGGCTGGGATGTGGCATCATAAGACTTGAGGTGGGGGTGGCAGAAGGAGAAAGAACCCCTCCAGCACTCCTCACAGAGGAATAATTCAGAGGGGTGTTGTGAGGCTCATGGGGGTGAGTTTACATTTGCATTTTATGCTAATTAATTTCTTTGGAATACTCATGAGCAAATAAGTTGGTGTTCTACAGCAAATAAAAATCATTGGCCTGAATTTTCTTCCCACCAGTTGTAAGTTCTTTTCTCTCCTCAAGATGTCTGACAAAGCACAATGGGAGAGAAAAATTTTGTTCCCAGAGAAGCAGACTGTGTGAGTTGTGGACATTCCAGTCAATCAGATCCTGTATGCAGGAACCAATCAGATGACTAGGCTCATGAGCATAAATTGTGCTGTAAATTAACCCCTTCAGTTTTGTGGGGTATATTCAGATGAGGGCACCCAAGGACACCCGTAATCCAATCAAAGGTATTTTAGTCAATATGCATTTATGTCATACACCCATTGGGTGTTGGGAGGACCCTTGATTTTCTGAGTTACCTATCTTTGGGAGAGGACCATCTGTGAATTCTTAAGCCTGGGGCAGGCTTGAATTTCTTAGCCCTCATTCCCCCTACCTCCACACCCTCTGCACTTCTTCTGAAAGCTTCAAAGCCCAGGCTGTTAGTAGTCCCATTCTTGGAGCCAGTACCCTACTTCACAAACCCTCCTAACTAGTACTCTTTGATGCCACAGTCAAAGATTGAATACTGTGCTGAATTGGCCATGGCCTGACTCGATAATAATATTTCTTCAGTCCTGACTTTTAGTGACACGCTCTGTGGCTTGTCTGGCGGAAAGAGTACAACTCTGAGATTCAGGAAACCTGGGTGTGTCGTCTAGTGGAAAGAGTACAGACCTGGGAGTCAGGGGACCTGGGTTCTAATCCTGGTGCTGGCACTTTCCCGGTGTTTGACCTTAGAAAAGTCACTTAACTTCTCTGTGCTTTGGTTTCCTCTCCTGTAAAATGAGGATTAAGTAGTGTAAACCCCATGTGGGACAGGGGCTGTGTCTAACTTGATTATCTTGTACCCACCCCAGAGCTTAACAAATACCACAATTATTATTACTACCTGGGTTCTGGTCCCAGCTCTGTAAGTAGGGAAAAGCCTGCTGGGGCCTACGCCATCCATGGTGACTCTAGAACTACCTAGGGCATTCCATGAAGTGGACAGACCCAGAAGGAAGCCTGAGAAGTATCTGGCCAACATGGGCGGTGAAGACTGCAGCAACTACCAAGGCAACTGCCTGCCAGGTTATATTGCTACATTCCACCATGAGAGCTGGGCTCCATTCATTCAATCGTATTTATTGAGTGCTGACTGTGTACAAAGCACTGTTCTAAGCACCTGGGAGAGTACAACAACAAACAGACACATTCCCTGCCAAACAAGCTTACAGTTTAAAGGAGGAGATAGATATTAATATAATGTCTCTAGAGTTTCTAGGCCTGCTGTTGGTCCAGTGGAAAGAGCATGGCTCTGGAAATCTCGGCTCTTAGTACAGCACACTTGGAAAGTGCTCAATAAATATGATTGAATGAATGAGTGAATGAAATCATGAGGACCTGTTTCTAATCCCTCGTTCTGCCGGCTGGAGTGATCACTGATGGGGTGATCACCCATCGGTGATCAAGGTTTCAGACCAAAGAACCTCCTGGGACATTCCATAAAGAGGACAAACTCAGCAGGAATCCTAAAAAAATAGTCAGTCTTATTTATTGAGCATTTACTGTGTGCAAAGCATTTACGAAGCTCTTGGGAGAGTACAACACAACAATATAACAGACACATTCCCTTCCCACAGTGAGCTTACAGTCCGGGGGGGAGACAGACATTAATATATATAAATATAAATAAAAAAATAAAAAATAGCTAACCAAAGTGAGTAGAAAAAACAGTAATGGCTACCAATGCAAACACCCACTGGGCTGTACTGTTGTAATAGAGCACTGTGCTACAGTTACTCACAGTCACAAATAGGTCCTCCCTCTAAAAACATTCACATGCTTAAGTAAAAGTAATAACAATTGGGGTATTTATTAATCACTTCCTGTGGGCCAAACACTGTACTAAGAGCTGGGGTAGTTACAAAATAATCAGATGGGTTACAGTCCCTGTCCCACATGGGGCTCACAGTCTAAGGTGGAGGGGGAGCACATATTGACTGTCCCATTTTATAGATGAGCAAACTGAGGAGCAGAGAGGATAAATGACTTGCCCAAGATCACACAGCAGGCAAGTGACAATGCAAGTGACACCTCCACTATGTGTCACATCCCCACCTTCCCCCACCGTTATTGCAGTCTGTGCCACAGCAAAAACATGACTGCAAGGGATGAGAGAGAGTCTGTACAATTGTTCTAACCACTGAACTACAATCAATTCCTCAAGGCAGATTCTCGATCCTGAAATCTCAGAGTCACCCATCTTTCCCGATAGGTGGTTCCAGCATTGTGTACTTCGTTCAACACTTCAACATCTAGGTATATTTTTATTTGACTATTCACCTGGGACAGTACAGTACAACAGAATCAGTAGGTGCATTCCCTTCCTACAAGGAGCTTGCAGGCTTTCATCCTCATATATCTGTATTGCTCTAGCCTTATTCGTCCTCCTCCTGCTCCCTCTATTTGTTCATGATTTTTGTCTTTCTCTGCCCTTGGATTGTAAACTCCTTGGAAGCAAGAATATGTGCTTTGCTTCTGTGTTACTCCCTGAAATATTTAGTACCAATGCTTGAACTGCATTAGATGCTTAATAAATACCACTGATTGATCCATTCATTAGAGTTTAACAAGGGTCTTTTTTTTTACGGAGAAAGCTATTCCACCACCTGAAGAGCAAAAGTTCACAGCCGAGATACAAACCCCTGGCCAGAAAGGGGAAATCTATGAAAAATGCTGACAGACACTGTCTTCCTATGCAGTGAGCAGTTCGGGACTTTCACTTTCTTGATGGAGCCAGGCACCAACTGGCTTTATCTTTTTGAAGTTGCTTACGTGGGAACAAAACACTTGGGGGAAGGGAAAAGCTGTTTCATTAATCTTCCTCTAGGAAAGTTTGAGGTAGGTTGGCTTTTCTTTGGGGGGATTTTGGGTTCAGCCGGTTTGTCAGCATGAAAGTTCTTTGAAAACACACTCTATCCCATGAATCCACCCTGAAAGTAGTACAGCAGTAGTAATGGGATTTAATGACCATTCGCTGGGTGTGGACCACAGTGTACTAAGCATTTAGGAAAGTGCAACATAAAGTAGGAGCATGTTCCCTTCCCATTAGGAATTTACACACTAATAAGGGAGACAGACATGCATAATAAATATAGTACAGGCCTGGGAGTCAGAAGGTCATGAGTTCTAATCCCTGCTCTGCCACTTGTCTGCTGTGTGGCTTTGGGCAAGTCATTTCACTTCTTTGTGCCTCACTGAGGATTAAGACTGCAAGCGCTATGTGGGACAGGGACTGTGTCCAAACTGATTTACTTGTATCCACCCCAGCACATAGTACAGTGCCTGACACATAGTAAGTGCTTAACAAAAACCACAATTATAATTATGATTATTATTTTATTATAAAATCACTTACAACCAGCACCAGCGCTGCTTTTCTTGATGGAGTGAGATGGGTCACTGGTCCAGAAGGTAGCCATCCTACCAGGGGAGGAAGCTTAGAGGATAAAGTCATGTCACATGATCTTGTTTTTTTCCCAGCAGATGGGCCCTTTTGTTCTGTATTTTGTTTGTTTGTTTGTTTTAATGGTATTTGTTAAGCACTTACTCTACAATGTGTCAGGCACTGTACTGAGCACTGGTGTAGATACAAGTTAATCAGGTTAGACACAGTCCATGTCCCACATGGAGCTCACAGTCTAAATGGCCATTTTACAGATGAGGTAAGTGAGGCACCGAGAAATTGTCTTTCCCAAGCTCACATAGCAGACAAGTGGAAGAGCTGGGTTTAGAATCTAGGTCCTCTAACTCGCAGGTCTGTGCTCTTTCCATGAGGTCACACTGTTTTCCAGGAGTTTAATGCAGAGGGCACCCAGAGCGCAAGAGGAGATCCTGGAACTGGGGATTTTTAAAACCAGTTTGGAAAAGGACAAGAAAACAAGTATGATGTGTGTTGGGGTTTTAGCAAGATATCTGGAGAAGTCTGAACTTGCCACAGATTCTAAGACCCTGAAAGACCCAAAATGTCAGGTCAGGGGTGCACTGGAGAGCAATGAAAAGCATTTGTGTGCCAGTCAGGAAAAAGGGAAAATCCAACTGATGGAGTTTGCTCCAAATGGAGGAATAACAAAGGAGCTGGTTATTTCCTGATCTTCTTTTGAGAAGAGAACTCCCAAAATCTGGGGTGCCTGAGGCTTTACACATTTTAAATTAGATTCCTTTTTTTTTTTCAGCCACCTCACTTTGCATGCATGTAGTTATCTAGTTATAGGATAATGGAAAGAGCCCAAGGCCAGGAGTCAGATGACCTAAGATCTAAAGTGGCTCCTTCACTTGCCCTCTGTGTGACCTTCGGGGAATCACTTCACTTCTCAGTGCCTCAGTTTTCTCATCTGTAAAATGGGGATGAAAAACACATTCTCTGTCCCCCTTAGACTGTGAGCCCTATGTGGTACACGGACTGTATCTGACCTGGTTATTCTATATCTAAACCAGTGCCTAGTACAGAGCTTGCTACATAGTAAGTGCACTCATTCATTCAATTGTATTTATTGAGCACTTACTGTGTACAGAGCACTGTATTGAGTGCTTGGAAGAGTAAAGTACAACAATCAATCCATCAATCAAATAATCATATTTATTAAGGTCTTACTGTATGCAGAGATTGTACTAAGCACTTTGGAGTGTACAGTATACCAATATAACAGAGTTGGTAGAAACGTTCTCTGCCCACAGAGTTGGTAGACACATTACCTGTCCACAAGGACCTTATAATCTAGAGGAAACGTCAGGCATTTAAATAAATTGCAGATAAGAAAATAAGTACAGAGGAGCTGAGGGTGGGGTGAATATTAAGTACTTAAAGGGTTACAGATCCAAGTTCATAGACAATACAGAAGGGAAAGGATGTAGGGTAAATTAGGGCTCAGTGGTGGAAGGGTTCTTGGAGACTTGATTTTAATGTCAGTCAGTCGATCGTATTTATTGAGCACTTATTTTGGGTAGAGCACTGTACTAAGTGCTTGGGAGAGTACAATACAACAATATAACAGATACATTCCCTGCCACAACGAGCTTACACTCTAGAGGGAGAGACAGACATTAATATAAATCAGTAGACTACAGTTAGGCACATAAGGCTTTGAAGGTTGGGAGAGTGGTGCTGTGTCATATATGTAAGGTGAGGGAGTTCCAGGCCAGAAGGAGGATCTGGGTAAGGGGTCAACAGTGAGATAGATGAGATTGAGGTAGAGTAAGTAGGTTGGTATTAGAGGAGTGGTGCGCAGACCTGAGTTGTAGTAGGAGAGCGGCGAGATGAGGTAGGTGGGGGCAAAGTGATTGAGTGCTTCAAAACGATCAGTTAATCAATCAGTGAGATTTATTGAGCACTTACTATGTGAAGAGCACTGTACTAAGCACTTGGGAGACTACAATACAGAATTTAGTGGACACTTTCCCTGACTGTAATGAGCTTACAGTATAGAGGGGGAGACAGATATTCATATGAACCAATACATATCATTTAAAGATATGTACCTATGTAATTTAGAGCCAGTGATAAGGAGTTTCTGTTGGATGTGGAAGTGGATGGAGGTAACTGAGGAGAAGAGACACTTAAAGTGAACATTTTTCCTGAAAAAATATTCAGGCAGCAGAATGAAGTTAGGACTAGAGTTGGGAGGCAGGGAGGTCAGCAAAGAGTAGTAGTCACCTCTAGACTGTAAGCTCATTGTGGGAAGAGAAATGTGTCTTTTTATTATTATAAGTATATTCTCCCAAGCATTTGGTGCAGTGCTCTGTACACAGTACATGTTCAATAAATACAAATGACTGAGTGACTAGTCAAAGCAGGATATGATAAGTGCTTGGATCAACATAGTAGCATTCTGAATGGAGAGCGAAGGATGGCACAACAACTATTATTGTTATCATTCATATTTATTGGGCACTTATTATGTGTACAGCACTGTACTAAGTGCTTGGAAGAGTACGATACAACGGAGTTGGCAGACGTGTTCCCTGCCCATAGCGAACTTCCAGTCTAGAGGGGGAGACAGAGACGGACCACCCCTCTGGAGGGTTGACCTCTACACCACTGGACTGAGGGACGGCTGCCCGCCTCCTCCTCTCCCTTCCCAGCCTCCCCCTCCCCGCCAGGGTGTCCACCCTGGCCGCCCCCATTAGGGTGGGCCCCTCCATCTCACCATTAGAACTAGAGAAGCAGCGTGGCTCAGTGGAAAGAACATGGGCTTGGGAGTCAGAGGTCTTGGGTTCGAATCCCGACTCTGCCACTTGTCAGCTGTGTGACTGTGGGCAAATCACTTAACTTCTCTGTGCCTCAGTGACCTCATCTGTAAAATGGGGATTAAGACTGTGAGCTTCACGTGGGACAACCTGATTACCCGCTATCTACCCCAGCACTTAGAACAGTGCTCCGCCATAGTAAGTGCTTAACAAATACCAACATTATTATTATTATCATTATTAACAGTGGCCCACTAATGGTGGGAGTCAGGAAAGAAACTTGGAGGTCTACATAGTTGGGAAGCGAGACACATAAATGATGGGGGCGGGAGAGAGAGAAAAGAAAGGGAGGGTGTTCCTCGTGTCCCTTTGAGGCTTGATCGGGGAAGGAACTAACCGCTTTCCAAGACTTGCAAAAATGTGGCGCGCATGTGGTTGGGAATGGGGAGCTGCCTCTGCCAGCTCCTGTGATTTATCTGATATGTTCTAATGGCCATCTAGTGGTAATCACAAGCAATTTACAACAGTCGTTTGGCTACTCCCTGCAGTTCTGTTCATATTTATCTCACTCCCATGGGTCACGACACTTTTGGGGTCAATGGAACAGTGGTAGAAGACAATTACAGATGAAAAGAGACATGACACCAGCCTGCTGACACAGCCTCAGGGGCAGCCTCTCCATGCCAGACTGGGGATTTCTAGCCAGGGGCTGCTCTTCTACAGCTCATTTTTGTCCTGGACTCTCCAGCGGGGAGCCTCACTGTTCCTTAGGTGACCCCAAAGTGGTTGGTTCTTCATTCAACTAGATTAGTTCATTCAATTATTCATTCAATTGCATTTTTTGAGCACTTACTGTGTGCAAAGCACTGTACTAAGCACTTGGCAGAGTAAAATATCACAATTATCAAACACATTCCCTTCCCACGAGTTCAGTCCAATGTAAATGCCCCTCTGGGATGCTTTTGCCATGTATGGAACAACCTTGAGTCCCCCCACCAAGGAAGACTCACAGCAGAATTGCTTACTCTTCCCCTGGGGATGACCACTTCCTCCCCCACTGGGCTTGGGGGGCCCAGACCTCCCATCAGGCTTGGGGCCCACAGATCAATATAAGGGAGAGCACAGTGGCCTGGTAGAAGAAGCCCAGGCCTGGGAGTTGGAGGATCTGAGTTCTAATTCCAGCCCCACCTTCTACCTGTTGGGTGACTTTGAGAAAGTCACTTCACAACTCTATGCCTCAGTTTCCTCTTCTGTAAAGTGGGTATTTGAAACTTGTTCTCCCTCCACCTTAGACTGGGAAGCAGCATGGCCTAGTGGATAAAGCATGGGCCTGGCCCCATTTTACAGACTGTGAGCCCAATGTGGGACAGGAACTGTGTCCATTCCAAATATCTTGTATCTACCCCAGTGTTTAGTACAGTGCCTGGCACATAATAAGTGCTTAACAAATACCACAGTTTGTAGTATTATTATTGTTTTTATTATTACTGGGAGTCCATATGTGACAGAGACTATGCCTGATCTGATCATCTTGCAGCTTCCCCAGGATTTAGTGCAATGCTTGACCTATAGTAAGTGCTTAAAAATTCTTATCTTTATTATTATTATTATTATCAGGGGAGACCCCTCTGCTGCACCCAAATTACCCAAGAAAAGTACCATGACACCCCTCTGCCCCCTCCTCTCTCTTTTCCAGGCCACCCAGTTGCCTGAATTTGAGGAGCCTCCCCTATTCACAGGCAGAACTCTAGGACAGTGACCTTTATCCTTCTATCCCAAAATTACCCATGCAGGAGAAACCTAGCCCTTCTGCCTGCCCTCTGGGCCTGTGATCAGTGACAAACCAACCTCATGCTTCAGTTTTGGGTACTTAGTGATGGCAAGGCCAGGTCTCACTCAGGCCGAAGTCCTTGTTCGCAGAGTCCGAGTCCAGCGTAGCCATGAAAGCACAACCTTTCAGCTGAGAAAGATTGTGACCCAGGTTGAACCAACCATCTGCCCCAAACTGTGCCTTCCATCTGCATATTTCCTTGGGTTTACCACCCTTCCTGGGGCACAGGGTAGTTGTCCCAGAGGAGGCAGCTGATAGAGATCAGACCTTTCAGGGTTTATCCAAGGTGATCTCTGATCCTACCAGGATTGTAAAGACTTCAGGACAAGTCTGGGCTGGGATCTGTTGATCTGTTGACCTAAGAGCCAGATGGGACAACCCCCGGCATGATGGCTTTGGTCCCCTGGGACCTGGGCCAGGGAGAGGAGAAGGAAGTCCCACCCAAAGATGCTGTGAGGAGAAAGAGATTCCTGCATTTTCTGAATCTGGAGGAAAGGGAGAAATCTAGGAACACAAACTACTTGGGCTAAATATGGGCCTGAGAATTGGGGGGGACCTGGGTTCTAATCCTAGTTCTGCACTTGCCTACTCTGTGACCTTGGGCAAATTACTTAACTTCTATTTGCCTCCTAGTCCTCATCTGTAAAATGGGGTTTAAATATCTGTTCTTTTCCTCCCATAGATTGTGAATCTCATGTGGGACAGGGATTGGGTCTGAACTGATTATTCTGTATCTATTTCAGTCTTTAATGCACTACATGGCATGTAGTAAGCACTTAATAAATATCATTATTATTATCATTACCATTATTATTGTTGTTATTTAATTACTATTGTCAGCCACCTACATTACCTGGATTGTTCAGGGCCACGAAATATATTTCAACTTTTATTTTTTCCAGTAGATGTAATTTTTGGCCTAAAAGCCTAAAACATCTGGATAATTCAGGACAAAGTGATTGGTAGGCCTTGACTATCTAATAATTTGCATGCATGTATGTGTGCAAATAAGCAGAATGAACATCCATTCTAGACTGAAAACTCTGTGGGCAGATGAATTTGCCAACTCGGCTGTACTGCACTCTCCCAAGCTCTTAGTATGGTGCTCTGTACTATTGATTGATTGATTGAGTGTGTGATTGATTGCCCAAAGCAGGGAACCAAACACGATGACCCTCTTTAGATTCCTTCAATAGTGATAAGATAATAGTACAGTGCATGAAGTACTGTACTAAGTGCTGTGGTAGATATGAGATAATGAGGTCAGACAGTCCCTGTCCCACAAGGGACTTCCAGTCTAAGTAGGAGGGAAAACAGACTTGTAGTTCCCATTTTACAGTTGAGGAAACTGAGGCACAGAAAAGTAAAGTGACTTACCCAAGGTCACAAAGCAAGCAAGTGGGAGAGCTGGGTTCAGAGATCATGGGTTCTAATCCCGGATCTGCCACCTGTCAGCTGTGTGACTTTGGGGGCAAGTCATTTAACTTTTCGGTGCCTCATTTACCTCATTTGTAAAATGGAGATTAAGAACAGTGCTCTGCACATAGTAAGCGCTTAACAAATACCAACATTATTATTATTATTATTTAGAGCCCAGCCCAGAGAAGCAGAGTGGCTCAGTGGAAAGAGCACGGGCTTTGGAGTCAGAGTTCATTGGTTCGAATCCCGGCTCGTCCACTTGTCAGCTGTGTGACTTTGGGCAAGTCACTTAACTTCTCTGTGCCTCAGTTACCTCATCTGTAAAATGGGGATTAAGACTGTGAGCCCCACGTGGGACAACCTGATTTCCCTGTGTCTACCCCAGCACTTAGAACAGTGCTCGGCACATAGTAAGCGCTTAACAAATACCAACATTATATCCTATGATTCCCTGGCTCATGCTCTTTCCAACTAAGTGATGGTTAGGAATTTTTCCCCACTGAATTTTTATGATCAGCAGCAGCAGCAGCAAAATTAAGTAACCTCATGCAATGTGGAGAGTACTGTTCTAGGCACTTGGGAACATTTAATAGAATAAAAGGAGATTTCTCCATTTTTGCCACAATTTAAGTCCAGGCCTGACTCCCCACTCTCCCGACTTTCATGGGGTATGGAATGTGAAGAAACAAGAGTGCTTTAGGGAGTTTTCTGGGTTCACCTGAGAAGCAGCAAGGCCTAGTGGATAGAGCATGGGCATGAGAGTCAGAAGGACCTGGTTCTAGTCCCAGCTCCACCACTTGTCTCCTGTGTGACTGTGGGCAAATCACTTCACTTCTCTGTGCCTTAGTTACTTCATCAGTGTAAGGGGAATTAGGACTGTGAGCCCTATGGAGGCCATGGACTGTGTCCAACCTGATAACCTTGTATTTACCCCAATGCTGTCTCCTGTGTGACTGTGGGCAAATCACTTCACTTCTCTGTGCCTCTGTTACCTCATCAGTATAAGGGGAATTAGGACTGTGAGCCCTATGGGGGCCATGGACTGTGTCCAACCTGATAACCTTGTATTTACCCCAGTGCTTACTAAAGTGCCTGGCACAAGGTGAGCACTTAACAAACACCATAAAAAAGAGCCTTGGCATTGCCCTGTTCACATGATTGTAGCAAAGGATTTGGGGATCTTTGTCTTCTCCCAGCATATTCCCCCTCCCACCTCCCTCTCGATACAGGCCGCCAAGGGGAGGTCCACCGAGTCCACACAGGAGAGAAGTTGGCAATGTGAGGGCGAGCCAGGGGCCACCAGCCCCTCAAAACATCAGCTGTCAGTTGTGTGTACACCTGGCCAATCCCATGGCCCCGACAAGGAAGTCACTCCCCAGCCAGGCCACCTTGCCCCTACAAGCCCAAGTTGGCATTCTCAAGAGGAACCAGGAGGAATTACAATAAAAAACACAAGTTTCCAATCCTCTTTTCACTGGGTTGAAACTGAAACCGGGGCAGCAGTATCCATTAAGCAGTGAACAGTGTTTACTCTGATGTTTTTTCTCAAGCTGCTGTGCCGATTGCCTTTGGAGGAAATAACATTAGAAACAATGTGTGGCGGTGGGGCCCAGAGCAGCTTCGTCCCCCCACCTCCCTCCCCTAACCCCCACACCCTCCATCAATCCCACCCCAGGTTATCATTGGGATCCTGCCACGGGTACCAGCTAGGAGCTTCTCTGAAGTTGGCACAAACCACCCAGAGAGTATCCTGTCTTGCTTGGCTGAAAAGACATGCTAATCTTGTTATTCTTTTGTATTTGACATTTACTCAGCACCCACAGTGTCCTGGACAGTACGCAGAACACATAAAAAGCCACAGCCCCTACCCTCAAGGGGCTCACAGGCTAAGGATACAAAAGAACAAAAGAAGTGAGCCCTGGGTTTTGCAACCAACTGGGAAGGCATCAAAGGCCCGTCCATTCCACGGCACTCCTATTAATCTAAAACAACATCAGCCCTCAACACGCTTGGCATACACAGGGAGAGAAGATTCGCTGGGACAGCATGGAAAGAAGATTCCAAAGACGACTTCATGGTGTTTACAGATGAACCATCAGGTTAAGGAGACGTTTCCAGAGGAGACAGATCCCATTCCGAGATCTGTCCTCCCTGGAATCAAGAAGTGATAGCATGCTAAGTGGGAAAAGATGAAACTTGGAAATACTGCCCCTTGGGTCCCTTGGCTAGAAATTTCAGATCAGAATGCCGCATGCAAGAAAAAAAACATGGTAGTTGTGGGTTTAGGTTACCTAAATTAAAAATAGTAATAATGGTGATCATTTCTTGAATTTTAAATAGCATTTTTATTTCCAAAGTGCTCTCATGTTACTTATCTCACTTTTGACCTTACCCCATTCTTGTGAGGAACTGAAAGGCAGACATTCATTCATTCAATCGTATTTATTCAGTGCTTACTGCCTGCAGAGCACTGTACTAACCGCTTGGGAGAGTACCGTACAACAATAAACAAACACATTCCCAGCAAACTGTCCTCTCGTCGTCGCTCCTCTCCCCTCATTAACCCCATTTTACAGATGAGGAAACTGCGTGCCGGAGAGGTAAAGTGACTTGCCCGAAGTCTCACATAGCAGTCTAGTGGAAGCGCTTGGACTACAACCCAGTTTCCCCAAACCTCAAGTCCAAGATCCTTGCTGGTGTTCCAAGAAGCTCAAGGAAAATGCTTGCAAAGGAAAGTCTTGATTCTTGTGCCTCGACTCAGTATGTTTTGACTAGCGTGGTGCGGAACTGAGCGCAAGGTTCAGACAGAAGCATCTCACAAGAAAAACTCATGATTCACAAATCTGGAAGCTAGGCAGCTGAGAGAGGAAAGACCCTAAAGTGGGCTCCTTTCATGCCTCAGACAAAAATATAATCAGAGGGAAAACTGGTCAGATGATTCAGGAAACTGATTTACAACTTCACTCAATGTTCCCTGTACTACATAGCTGGCCATGTGGTTTTGGGGAAAGGGCCCCTGCCATGAGTTTGAGCATGCAGAGAAATCAGAAGGTTCTCAGGTCCTCTTTCTGACCCTAATTTAGGATCAAATGAACCACCTGAAGTCCATCTCTGGATCAAGAAGAAGGTAGGAGCAGCAGCAGCAGCAGCAGCAGCAGTAAAACAGCATGACCTTATGGAAAGAGCACAAGCTTGAGTTCCAGAGGATCTGGGTTCTAATCCCAGCTCTACCACTTGTCTACTGGGTGACCTTGGGCAAATCACTTAATTCCTCTGCACCTCAGTTTCCTCATTTGTATAATAGAGATTCAGTACTTGTTCTCTCTCATACTTAGGCTTTGGGGCAGGGACTGTGTCTGATCTTATCATCTCATATAATGATAATAATAATGATGGCATTTTATTAAGTGCTTACTGTGTGCAAAGCACTCTTCTAAGCCCTGGGGGGGATACAAGGTGATCAGGTTGTCCCATGTGGGGCTCACAGTCTTAATCCCCATTTTACAGATGAGGTAACTGAGGCACAGAGAAGTTAAGTGACTTGCCCAAAGTCACACAGTTGACAAACGGTGGAGCTGAGATTAGAACCCATGACCTCTGACTCCCAAGCCCGTGCTCTTTCCACTGAGTCATTCTGCTTCCCGGGATCTACCCCAGTATTTAGCACAGCAGCGTGGCTCAGTGGAAAGAGCATGGGCTTTGGAGTCAGGGCTCATGAGTTCAAATCCCAGCTCTGCCACTTGTCGGCTGTGTGACTGTGGGCAAGTCACTTAACTTCTCTGTGCCTCAGTTCCCTCATCTGTAAAATGGGGATTAAGACTGTGAGCCCCACGTGGGACAACCTGATTCCCCTATGTCTACCCCAGCGCTTAGAACAGTGCTCGGCACATAGTAAGCGCTTAACAAATACCAACATTATTATTATTATTATTACAGTGCTTGCCACATAATAGGTGCTTAACAAATATCACAATTATTACTAATAAGGCCCATGAATACCCTGATTCATGGGTGAAGGTTGTGGCTGCATAACAAAATGGGGCACTCCTGAGTCCAATTTCCAAACTCAGTTGAGCCTGAGCCACTAACTCTCAAGTAGAGTTTGTCTAAAAGTAGCCCTGAACTCTTGGATGCAGAGAAGTTGGAGCCCACTTAGACTGTAAGCTCACTATGGCAGGGAATATATTTTTCATCTCTGTTATATTGCATTCTCCCAAGCATTTAGTACAGTGCTCTGCACGTGGTAAGTGTTCAGTAAATGCATTTGATCCATTGATTTAGAAAGAGAAAGGGGCCCAGGAGTGGCCAATGCTCCTGCAGCCAAAAGCATGAGGCAGGTAGCTAAATGTTTTCTCAATGCTTTCTGCCAGGAGTTTATGGCTGCAGGAAATATGCACACTCCTGAGTCAATCAATCAAGAGTAGTTTTTAAGGATCTACTTAGTTCACAGCACTGTACTAACCTCTTAGGCAAATAAAATAGATACTATCCCTGCCCTCAGGGAGCTTACAATCTAGTGGGGGGTACAGAGACTAAAATAAATTACAAATAGAAAGAAAAAAGAGAAAGAGTGAGGAGTGAGTAGCCAAGGGCTTAGGTGGAAGGTAAATGCTGAAGTGTCAGTTGGGAGATATGTAGTGGGAAGATTAGACATTAATTAGGGAAAGCTTCCTGAAGATGTGATTTTTCAACGGCTTTGAAGATGAGATTCAATTCCCCACCCAGAGTGGGCTTCAGTGTGATTTGCTGCTGCTGCATTAGAAATTAATCTAAATGTTTTCCTGCTCCCATGTAATCACAACTGTCCCGATTCTGGGACATTTGGTAATTTTTTCAGCAACGCGTGTGAATCCCAGAACAGCCCAGAAGTCCAGAAGTGTCTAGGTTAAACATAGGTCACAATAGCTAAATGGTCCGGTGTCCAAATGGAAAGAGCACAGGACCGAGAATCAGGATACCTGAGGTCTAATCCCAGCTCTGGCACTTGCCTGCTGCTGTATGACTTTGGGCAAGTCTCTTAACTTCTCAGTGCCTCACTTTCCTCATCTGTACAATGGAGATTAAATATGGCCTCTTTCTCTTAGGTCGTAGCTCCATGTGGATCAGGGGCTGTGCCTGATCTAATTATATTATATTTATCCCATTGTTTAACACAGCGCTAGGCAATCAATCAATGAATTAATTATTCACTCAATAGTATTTACTGAGTGCTTACTTTGTGCACAGCATTGTACTAAGCACCTGATAGATTGCAATATAGTTGGAAAATACTATCTTGGTAAGTACTTAGCAAATATCACAATTAGTTTTATTAGCATCTACCATGCAATATAATTAAAAACTCCTGCATCTGAACTTTTCACATCCAGTAAACTCAGTTATCTAGATTCATGGAGGCAGAATAGTGGAATAACAGCAATCCTTTTGTTGGGCACCTGCTGTTACGAAGAGAGGTTTGCACAGACTGTAGTTTTATCCAGGAGTCAGAGAGCTCAGACCCCTGAGGGCTATATGGGTCATCTGCAGGAGTCCTTGAATGACCCCATGGTCGACACAAAGACAACCAGGTTAAATGTATTCTGACCAAATAAAGTCCATTATCTGGGCTATCTAAGTAATCAGATCAGTTTGGGTCCCAGGCATTTTGGTTAACTGAATTTTCACCTGTGACTCCAAGCCAGTAAGCACTCTGGACCCATTTCCCATCTTTTGTAATCCATGATAGGGAGGATTCACATAAGGTTCTATAGGATAAGAATCTGGCCCTATGTAGAAATGAGCCTCAGGATCAGAGGTGTTCCAAGTAGGAAACCTTCCAAAAAGTCATGCCAGCTCTTCCTTGACGTATGTTCTGATCTAGGTGGGGCTTATTTTTGCCTAGCTTCCTGAGATTTTTAGTTTGTAGGTAAGATAAATTTCAAAATTGTTCTGCTTTTCTGCCATGGTTGTCCATAATGCAGGTGAACCGTTTATCTAGGAAGAAAATAGTTTTCCTTTCAAACATTTAATGAGGGTAAAAACATGCTGAAGCAGCTGACTGCAACATTGTGCTGGCTTGTTGTAGTCTCTGAAAGGGTGCCATTGCATCAGATGCTAATTTTGAATTTGTTTTCATAAAGATCTGTGAATTTAATTAAAAAGGCATTGTCTGTTTATAAAAATAAAGCATATGATAATAGAATGCACTTAATAAAAAATCTGTTTGGGACCAAAATGACTGACATTTGAAATTACAATTTAGACTCCTTAAATTATTGGACCAAAGAAACTGAGAATGAATCATCAGTCAGTCAGTTGTATTTATTGAGCATTTGCTGTGCACTGTTCTAACCGCTTGGGAGAATACAGTATAACAGTATATCAGACTCATTCCTTAAATCATATATTTGGCACAGTAATGTCACTATGGAGAATAATGTATGTATAAAAAACTCATTGGAGGGGAAGTTTATCAAATGCCAGATCAGTCCATGAATTGGGTGAGTGTTGATTTTCTTCTCTTTTTAGGGAATTTGAGCATAAAAATGGACTTCAGAGGTGATATGTTCAACAAATTACTTTGCCAGTGCATTTGACCTGATAGTCTTGCCTTTCAGATTCACATTTTTGGAGCAGTTTCCACTGAAGAGCACTGGTAGCAACCTGTATCTTCAGTAAACCTTCCCAACCAAATGTTGCCAAGAAAAACTGGCTCTGAATTCTGACAACTTCCTGGCCCCCGAAAGGGCTCCCCCCAAAAAGGTAGGCAATTGGCAATAACCACAGGCACTCACACAGAGGCAGATTATAATCTTCCATGCTTGCTCTGAGCGTGCATCATTTGGGTATCAGTAGGGCTGTATCTCTATGGATGAACACCCCGAAATCGTCGGAGAAACAAGCTGGCAAAGACTTGGCACATTCCAGCATGTTGAGTCTGTTCGGCACATTCTGTACAGATGCACCACTATCATTTTGACTAAGTCTCTCGGCTTCATCTTCACTGATATCCATCTTTGGGAAGGGAGCGGGATGACTTTTGGACACCCTCCCACTTCCTAATTTGGCAATCTGCCTTCCTTATTTTCTCATTCGAGCACCAGCTTTTCCTGTTCAGAGTGTTTTGTAATGTGGTCAACTCCCCAAACCAAACTGTTTTTTAAAAAGCAAAAAATACTGCATTGTGAGTCTTTCTGTCTCTGTCTCTCTCCCCCCCGCCCACCCCTTCTCTCTCTCCACACCCTCCTGCCCCCAGTGAAGCAACCATTCAGCACGTTGTCATTGCATGTTCCACTGTAATAAGTATGGGTCCAAGATAATTCTCTTTAATAGGCCGACACTTGTTTTATGAGAGTCCTCTCTTATTAAATCTTGTCAATCTCGTTGATAGTCAACAAGCCTCTAATTTGCACTTTTATTCTTTCTCTTCACCACACTGACACTTTAAAAAAGACAGTGAAAATCCACACGCTTTTCTGTCACGATGTCTGCCACAGTGGAAAAGACTTTTTTTCACGTCTCTTAGGAGGAGGCTCTGGGCCCCTCCTCCCCAGAGTGGCTGGGGAAGAATCTTGTGGCAGCCATTTCTATTTTAAAGTTGAACCAAGGTAAATGGGGCAGTTTCACTTCAAGGCAGGACCGCCTTGGTTCCTCTCTCCTCCACTTTTGCTGAGTGAAATCCAGGAATACAGAACTGGGCATTTGGGGACTCTTTCTTTCTTCTTCTTCTTCTTTTCAAAACCAGAGACAGGAAACAAAACACGAAGAAAGGTTTTAGAGCTCTGCAGAGTACAGTGCCATTGAGAGGGCGATTCTGACTCCCGATGAATCAGGAAGCTTGTGAGGAAATGCATTGGCCTAGGCATGTGAAGAATTTCCTTGGGTGCCCACAGTTTGGAGCAACTTTATATGAGTCTCAGCAGTATTGATAAAGTACCTATTTCATGTAAATCACTTGTGAGACATACAAAAGTCAGAAAAGATACAATAACTCTAAAACACTTTCATTCAGTAAACAATATTTATTGGTCGCCCACTGTGGGTGGAGGAGTGATCTAGACTTTATGTGGAAACTCAAAACATGCTGACTGCCCGATTTTTAAAACTACTTAAATGACTTTGCTCACAGGATCTTCTTAGTTCATGATTAAATGAGTGTTTTTAACATTAATTGTGTGAAAACCCCTTTCCCCACTTTCATTTTGGGAAAATAGTCTACTCTGTGTCTTATCTAGTCTATTAAGCTAACCTCTAGAGGACCAGGACTGTGTCTTTTAGTTTAGATGGACTGATTAGCTGAGTTTCATTTATACACAGACAATGGATAAATGATAAATTACACTTTCAATCAGTATATCAATGGTATTTATTGAGCACTTACTGTATGCAGAGCATTGTACTGTTTGGGAGAGTACAATACAACAGAGTTGGTAGACACATTCCCTGCTCACAACAAGCTTACAGTCTAGGCGGGATTGATCCATTAATATTTTGATTGTGCCCTTACACTGTGCAAATCACTGTACTCAGCACTTGGGAGGGTACAACACTTGGGAGGGTACAATACAGTTAGTAGACATGATCCCTGCCTTCAAGTAACTTACATTCTAGCCCGGGGATAAAGACACTAAAATAAATTGCAGGTGGGGGAAACAACAGTGTTTAAAGATGTATACATAAACACTGTCCAGGAGGTGGCAGGGAAGATAGAGTACCTAAGTACTTAGAGGGAAGGGACTCAAGTGCATAGGAGATGCAGTAAGAAGGGAAATAGGGTGGGAAGAAGAGAGGAAAGATTGGTCAGGACAGGCTTCCTGGAGGAGATTGTGATTTTAGTAAGGAAAATGGAGAAGGTTGTGGAGGTCACTCCTGAATCGTGACTCCCGAAACGACTAGTTTCTTACTTCCTTCTGCTTAAGTCCCAAGAGGTTGGGGTTTGGTGGAGGATGGAGGCTGGGGTGGGGAGGAAGGAGAAGGAGGCACAGGAAATAGGCAGTGTCTCCTGGGAAGCTGGAAAGTAGGTGGGCCCCACAGTCATCTTCTTTTTCTGCTTGTAGGTTGGCAGGCAGCAAATGCTTCAGGAGAAGCTCTGCCCTGGAAACAATAATATGATTTATTACTAATTGTACCAATTAGTCAGTTATTAGTCATTGCCACCACTGGCCCTGCCACCATGCCCCGGGCCAGCAGGCCCCCATCAGCTCTCTGAGAAACTCTTGCATGGAGGCGGCTCTTTGTGGTCTGCGTGGTAGCTGTATCTAGCGACCGCTCTCCCCACTTAACTAGGTCTCCGTAAATATAAGTCCATAGACTCCATATATTAGCCCATATACCCCACATACACTTGTCTGCTACCATTCACATATCCATTACCCTGAGATTCATTCATTAATTCAATTGTATTTATTAAGCGCTTACTGTTTGCAGACAACTGTACTGAGCACTTGGGAAAGTACAATACAACAACAAACAGTGACATTCCCTGCCCACGATGAGCTGACAGTCTAGAGATGCACTAACCCATATATTCCCCCATGTGCTAGCCCCATATACAATAGCCCATACACCCCATTTACACTAGCCTATACACTCCATAAACATCAGCCCATACAACCTACATACACTAGTCCACTACCACACACATATACCAGTTCACTACCACACACACATACACACACACTAGCTCATTACTCCTACATGCACTAGTGTTGCCTAGTGGATAAAGCATGGGCCTAGAAGTCAGTAGGACCTGGGTTCTAATCCCAGCTCTGCACATGTCTGCCGTGTGACTTTGGGCAAATCACTTAACTTCTCTGTGCCTCAATTACCTCATCTATAAAATGGGGATTAAGACTGTGAGCCCCACGTGGGACAGGGACTGTGTCCATCCCAACTACCTTGTATCTACCCCAGTGCTCAGTACAGTACCTGGCCCATAGTAGGCACTTAAAAAAAGGCCGCAATTATTATTATATGCTCCACCCATACTAGCCTAGTGCTCCTCATAGACCCAAGCCCATACACTTTATATACATTAGCCCAGACACCCCACATACACTAATCCACTACACACGCATACATTTCTCATTTCTCCATATACATTAGTTCATATTCCCATATACCATAACTCATAGGCCCACATATACTTGACCATATACCCTACATACACTAGCTCAATAACAAACACACACACATACACACACACACACACTGTTCAAACCTCTCTGACCACCCTGGAAGCCAACTTGTGGGTGGCTTTTTCATAACTGGGCAACCCACCGTTTCCCCTATTTAGTGTCCCACAGAAGCTGATGCTCAGGGATAATAATAATAATGTTGGCATTTGTTAAGCATTTACTGTGTGCTGAGCACTGTTCTAAGCGCTGGAGTAGATACAGGGTAAGCAGGTTGTCCCACATGAAGCACACAGTCTTAATCCCCATTTTACAGATGAGGTAACCGAGGCACTGAGAAGTGACTTGCCCAAAGTCACACAGCTGGCAGGTGGTGGAGAGGGGATTAGAACCCATGACCTGAACCCGTGCTCTTTCTACTGAGCCACAGATGCTTTCTTCTCCTTCCTTTTCAAGCCTCCCAATTCCTCAGAATCCTCAGATGTCTCCACTTAAGGCCAATCGTGCCCTTCAAATAATAATAATGTTGATATTTGTTAAGAGCATACTATGTGCCAAGCACTGTTCTAAGTGCTGGGGTAGATACAAGGTAATCTAAGCCATGCTGCTTCTGTGGAAAGAGCACGGGCTTTGGAGTCAGGGCTCATGAGTTCGAATCCCAGCTCTGCTACTTGTCGGCTGTGTGACTGTGGGCAAGTCACTTAACTTCTCTGTGCCTCAGTTCCCTCATCTGTAAAATGGGGATTAAGACTGTGAGCCCCACGTGGGACAACCTGATTCCCCTATGTCTACCCCAGCGCTTAGAACAGTGCTCGGCACATAGTAAGCGCTTAACAAATACCAACATTATTATTATTATTATTATAACATACCCACATCCCAAACCCAAGGTATCTCCCAAGGAGCCCCCAGAAAGCCAAAGACAGCAGCCACCACTGAGTCTCCTAAAGCCCCCCAAAGACTTGTAGTCAACATAAAAGTCACGAGAGTTTCTTCATATGGACAAATGATTCCGATACAAAGTGATCTGAAGTCTGGGTGCACCAGAAAAGCCTTCTGGGGATTTCAGTTCCCCAGGAAATAATCAGGAGATGAAGATCATGTTTCTTCAAAAAGGCCTGTGAGGAAGGCAAGAGAATACCTCCCATTTAAAGAACACTGCCAAAATTCACTTCGTCTCTGCTCTTGAGCATGAGGTCATTGTTCTTAATGGTAAAATGGAAGCCCAGAGGCATTTAAGGGCCTAAATTTAAAGATGGTGGCAGTAATTAAAAGGGAAAATAAGTGTTCCTTTCAAGAAGCAAACCTAAGAGAATTGTTCTGAAAGAGGCTTCTAATGACGTCCTCTAGAGCTAATAGCAAGTCTGCTTGGTGATTTAAATATCCAGTCCAGCTTCCACAGGCAAGTGTGTTCAAGGCTAGTGTTGTAGTCCAAAGGGACCCTATAAACCACTTTCTTAGAGTTGAGTGAGGGGAAGAAAAGAGGGGAGAGATGGAGGGACAGCCACGAAAGGTGAGAGTTGTGGTTGATGAATGTAGGAACATCATCCGAAGCACTGCTGAAAACTAAATGAAGTACCTGAGGGGAAGACAGTAGTCTGTGGTTCCTGACCTTTAGAAGTTTATAATCTAATGGGAAAGACAAGCAGAAAATAAACTAGTGAAACAATTCAGATGGGATGGAGAGGCAAAAAGGGAAAGAGGCAAGAGGATGAATGAGGTCTGGGAGGTTATAAAAATAATAATAATGCTAATTATAACTGTTATTTGTTGAGTACTTACTATGCTCCAAGCACTGAGAGAAGCGGCGTGGCTTAGTGGAAAGAGCGTGGGCTTGGGAGTTGGAGGTTGTGGGTTCTAATCCCCACTCTGCCACTGATCAGCTGTGTAACTTTGGGCAAGTCACTTCTCTGGGCCTCAGTTACCTCATCTGTAAAAGGGGGGGATAAGGTTGTGAGCCCCACGTGAGACAACCTGATTACACTGTACCTACACCAGCGCTTAGAACAGTGCTTGGCACATAGTAAGTGCTTAACAAATACCATCATTATTATTACTAAGAACTGGGGTGGATACAAGATAGAACAGAGCCCCCCCCCCAAAAAAAGGCTGAGAAAAGTAATGCAAGTGAATGAAGGAAACAGAGCTGGATGCTAGTATCTAGAAAGGTCATCCTGCCCAGCCCCTTACCTTCAGGCATGTGGCTCCTGAGCCACCCAGGATAGATGTTATCTAAAGAGCTCCATAGGTCAAAGCTTGACAGCCTCCTTCCATAACCGGTTCCATTGTTTAACCACACTGCTAGAAGGGAAGTTCTTGCTTAAATCTAGCTATATAATCTCCTATCACATTATTGATGATCCATTTATGTTCAACTAGTTTTCTAAAGTCACAGAGAATAACTAGACAGAATCTTCCTCACGAAATCCTTTCAGAGAATTCAGGGTTATGAAGGCAGCCTGAGGCCTTCTCTTTTCCAGTCTAATGGCACCAAAATTGTTCCCTCATGCAAGTTCCACTAGCCTTTCAACTATTCTTTTCATCACAATATACTGCTTCCTGGTGGAGGTCGGGGGCAGGGGTGGTGGAGAGCAGAGCAGGACAACCCCAACTTGACCTTGTAGCTCTGTCAGTTTCCACCACTCCCTGAGATGCCAGTGGCTTCCAAACTTGCGCCTCTCAAGAGAGAAAAGGCCAGCGCCCTGGGGAGGAAAGTCCCCTTTTATAGGCCAATGTTCAGTCCCACAGACAGCCTCTTAAAAGACTCAGAAGCTGACAAAATGAGGGTGTGTGAGTACCGTGTAATTGTATCTCAATAATTACCCTGTTATTTTAAACTAATGAATAATCGCGCCTGCAAGCCTGCTGTCACGCAGCAGGAGTAGAAGCAGCAGCAGCAGCAGCTGCAGCAACTGCAGTCGCTACAACCACTGGGCCCCTGCACAGCTCCCACAGAGTCTCCCCCATGGAGTCTCCCAAACCCTCTGCTCTCACAAATTTGGGTCTTGCTACCCCAATTTCTCCAGCAAAACAAATCTTCAAATTCTCCTCAAACAAATGCAACACTCTGAAGGCAGGGAGCCTCGGCTAGATTCTCAAAGGTTTATAGTCAGTCCTCAGTCTCTCTTTATGAGGCAGTTTCTGAACACAGTAGCATTCTTTTCTAGGAGGTCATGTGGGGGGGGGGGAGAGAGAGAAAAAGAGATGGAGAGACAGACAGAGATAGAGACAGAAAGAGGCAGAATCAGAGAAAGTGACTCATGACCTACTATTTAGGAGTCTAGCAGAGAAGAGATGAGGCAACTGAGGTATGAAAATATTGACTCTACTACCATGTGAGGTTTGGTGACAGAGTTGGCCTGGGATCAAGGAGCTTCAGGACGTTGTTCACATTCAGAAGCAGAAGCTGGGTGCAGACCCTGGCTCCTGGTTTTTTTGTGGGTCAGGGAGGAAGTTGAAGGTTGAAAAGGAGGTGGAGAGGGTAGGGAAGGCTTATGGGGAAAGAAAAGCAGCCAGCTCACTCTCCCCAACCCTTCCACCTCCTAGGAAACCAGAGTCGTCTAAATTCTGTCACCAAACCAGGGAGCCACAGTTTGCTACTGGAGTCAGTGAGACAGAAACTTGGGAAGCTGAGAGAGCAGAGGAATAAGAAATCCCAGAGAAGCAAGCTCAAGGGAAAACAAGATATGTCTAAGTGTCATTTGCTCCTTATATCCTGTCCTGGCTACTACCATACTGGGTGGATCAAAAGTGTATATCTCTGATTTTCAAGAAAAACTATAACTGATTACATGACTATATAGAAATCTGGTTTTGAATAGTTCGCCCCATTTCCTCTAGTCCAGTGGCCTCACAGATAGCTTCCGTGGGGTCAAAGTATGGGCAGGGAATGTGCCTACCAACTCTATCATAGTATATTCTCCCAAATGCCTGGTACAGTGCTGTGCACACAATAAGCACTCAATAAATATGGCTGACATTGAATAATTTAGTATATAGTCTTTATTACAAACATAACTGCAACGATGCAGTCCTAGGTTCTAGTATTACATAGCCACTCTACACTACATAACTGGGCTCAAGATAACCTGATATAGTCTCTGCTAACAAGCTGCTTACATGCTATACAAACAACATGATGATAGTAATTTAGTCCTTCAACTAAATGGAGTAATAATTGTTGTATTTGTTCTTTAAGCATTTGCTATGTGCCAAGCACTGCATTAAATACTGCACTAAATTCTGGGGTCAATATAATGCTGTCAGATCAGACACAGTCCTTGTCCCACATGGGCTCACAGTCTGAAGTGGAGGGAGAGCAGATATTTAACCCTTATATTACACATGAGAAAACTGAAGCACGAGAAGTTAAGTGACTTGCCCAAGGTCACACAGTGGGGAGGTGACAGAATCAGGTTAGAATTCCCAGCCCTATGCTCCTTCCATTAGACCATCCTGCTTCCCCAAAAAACCACGAGACAACACTGTATTTCTGGCCATGCCCAGAAATGATCAAATTGAGAGTTTCCACTGGATGTGTCAAAGACTCAGAGAGCTAGAAGAAATCTGGAGAGATGATTTAGTCCACCCCTCTGTCTCCAGGCCAGAGAGGCCTAAACAATCTCTAAATCATGCCAGCCTTACAGAAATATTTAAGAAAATCTCAGTCCCCTTCCTACAAATGTGCTTAATTATAATTGTGGCATTCAATGAGTGTACCAAGCACTATACTGGCCTCTGTTCTGTTCCCCAGCCCATCTCATATTTAGCAATGTCACTAGGTTTAGTACACCTCCTATCAGAGGTCAGTAACAATTTAAAGGACATGGAACCAGAGTTTTAGGTCTTATTTTACATTTTTATTAGAATTTTCTCTTGTCCACACATACTTTCTCTTAAGCTATAGGTCTGTATGTGAGGCCTATTTTGCCAGGTCGGTCTATCCAGTTTCCAAAGATCTCCAAGGAGAAAGAAGTCACAGTCTTCCTTGAAAACCTATTCCTGTGCTGAATGTCCTGAGGCGTCCCTAACCAGAGTGCTGCCCTAGGCCAGAGAACAGTGGGAGAAGGGAGAATTCAAAAACAAGCTGACATGCTGAGTTTTGGTTGGTTTTTTTTTCTGTTGAGAGGTTTTTTTTCCACTTTTCACACAGAATCAAGGCTTAATTCGGAATGAGTCTTCTGTGACAGGTTTAAGAAGAGGATTTTTTTTAGCAAAATGCTAACAGCGATTTCATTCATCATGCTTTGGAAAGGGAAATTTTCTGACTTCTCCTCCCTTCTGGGGTAGAAGATAGGCTGTGGTCTGTACTTCACCCTGAGTGTTACAGGAATGGATAGGGAGGGACAGTGGCTTAGTAGAAAGAGTACAGGCCTGGAGTCAGAGGACCTGGGTTCTAATCTCTGCTACACCATTTACCTGCTTTGTGACCTTCAGCAATCACTTAATTTCTCTGTGCCTCAGTTTCCTCATCTGAGAATGGGGATTCATGAGCTGTTCTCCCTCCCATTTAGATTTTGAGCCCCAGGTAGGACCTGATTAACTTGTATCTACCCCAGTGATTAGTACAGTTCTTGGAACATAGTAAGTGCTTAACAAATACCACAATCACTATTATTATGGTTTGGAGCAGGTCTCTAGGAGATGACCTGGGATCTTTACCACAATAATTTTCAAAAATGTACTAGTCACTCTGAGGAATTACAAACAGTTGAGGAAGGTCCTTTAGGAGAGGACAGAGAGGAACAGTAATCATGACTTCTCTAAGGCAGCGTGGAGAAGCAGCGTGGCGCAGTGGAAAGAGCACGGGCTTTGGAGTCAGGGCTCATGAGTTCGAATCCCAGCTCTGCCACTTGTCAGCTGTGTGACTGTGGGCAAGTCACTTAACTTCTCTGTGCCTCAGTTTCCTCATCTGTAAAATGGGGATTAAGACTGTGAGCCCCACGTGGGACAACATGATTTCCCTATGTCTACCCCAGCGCTTAGAACAGTGCTCTGCACATAGTAAGCGCTTAACAAATACCAACATTATTATTATTATTAAGGCAGAGTTCCCAGGGATGGGGGAAGGAAATGATTTATTCTGGAAACTCTGGCTAAACTTCTCTTCCATTATTTGCATACAATTAAATGAATAGCTTATCTGCAGGTAGGGGGAGAGGTAGGAAAACTCAGAATAAGGTTTGAGGGTCAGGCTGCCTACTTGGTTATCATGAAAATGCCAGTCTGGCTGGTACCCCCTTGGGCTGACTTGGGTCTTACCTCCCTCCAAATATCTCCCCATTAGCTCTGAGCTCACAGCCAGAAAGGGGTGAGAAGCCCTTGGTTTCCTCCAATCACTCTCTACCCCCTCCTCCAGGTCTGAAGCCTTCTTGCCACTACCTGATCAGTCTGGTCTTGCTCCAGTCAATGAGAGGAGCAGGGCTCAGAAACCTCAATTTCCTTCCAGTGTCACCCTGATAGGGAATTGCCAATTAGTCCTCAGCCTCAGTTTCTCCTCCTGTGAAATGGGGCTAATAATACTTATCACCTACTTCCAGCTTAGAGGTGTCAGAAAGATTTTATGAGCTTCCATTTCTGAAGCACTGGAGACCCCACCTTGGTAGATGTTCTTGGGGGACCAGTGTGTAATAAATAAATTTTATGACCAACACAGCTATCAAAGTATGCTCAGTTCTTTTGCAGTGAGGAAGCTGAGGGAATGGGGTGGCGGGACTTGGGGAGGGAGGGAGGAGAGGGAAGAGTCCTGGTTGAAAGCTGGGGTTTAAGTGATTGAGGATGAGACAATCTAAGAACACGCCAATCTCTCCGTGGATCTGTGGGCCTGGTGAGTGTAGATAATCCTCTGGAATGAATGCTGCTGAGGATGGGGAATTGAAAGGTTCAGCAGCGAGGCTGCAGATTCATTGTGGTGAGGATTTGTGGGCCTGAGTGATTGCTGATAAGATAGCTCCTTTGCAAGGTGGGGCACTGCCAAGCTCCAGATAAGGATCAATTCGGTAAGAAGTTAAACTTCATGGCCGAGGTAGCTTTATGCTAAAGCAGCACCTTGCATACAAATGAGGGAAGAGTCATTTATGGTCCTGAAAGGGAAGCTAAAAAGAGTTTTGATTGATTCAAATTTTATTTTCTCTTCTCAATAGACATCCTCACCCTTAGGCGGGGTGGGAAAAATGGATGCTATAGAGACTTGGGACTTTCCCTCTTGCGCCTTCCTCTCTCAACTTCTTCTGTTGAATCTCAGGACCCAGGGCCACAACTCTGAGTCAATCTGGAACTTCTCCCCCAAGCTCTCTCGGTGGCCTTGCTCTGCATTTCTGGTTAGCAGGGAAGGGGGCGGCAGGCCGGGGGGTAGGAGTGGGGGCGAGGGGAGGAGAAGGGGGTGGGTGTGCTCACGAGATTGCATCACTCATTTTTTTCTTCTGAGGTTTGACCAGAGATTAATTTAGAGGTCAAAATAAAAATGATTGGTGCCCACAGATTCAGCTTTAGCTTGGCTGGAATGGCTTCCCTCCATCCCCTCTCCCCCTCTCAGGCCAAGCAGCGTGGCTCAGTGGAAAGAGCACGGGCTTTGAAGTCAGGGCTCATGAGTTCAAATCCCAGCTCTGCCCCTTGTCGGCTGTGTGACTGTGGGCAAGTCACTTAACTTCTCTGTGCCTCAGTTCCCTCATCTGTAAAATGGGGATTAAGACTGTGAGCCCCACGTGGGACAACCTGATTCCCCTGTGTCTACCCCAGCGCTTAGAACAGTGCTCGGCACATAGTAAGTGCTTAACAAATACCAACATTATTATTATTATTATTATGTTCCTCAGATCAGTTGGACTGTGCAGGACCAACCCAACAAAAACTCTCCTACTCTTCCCCCTCCAGCTAAAATCCCCAGTGACCACTGGGTTCCCAGAGCCCTTGGTCTAGCTCTGGAGAAGCAACATGGCCTAATGGATAGGGCACAGGCCTAGAAGTTAGAAGGACCTGACCTGCTTTCTGGTCCTAGCTCCTCTGCTTGTCTGCTGTGTGACATTGGGCAAGTGACTTAACTTCTCTGTGCCTCAATTGCCTCATCTGTAAAATGGGGATTAAGACTGTGAGCCCTATGTGGGACAGGGACTGTGTCCAATCTGATGACCCTGTATCTACCCCAGTGCTCATAATAGTACCCTTAGTAAGCACTTAACAAATTACCATTCTAAAAAAGGGCCACTAAACACCACTTGTCCACTCCTCTTTACAAAGCATTATCGTCACTATCATCAGTGGTATTTATTGAGAGCTTACTGTGTGCAGAGCACTGTGCAGTGTTTGGGACAATACAACAGAGTTAGTAGACATGTTCCCTGCCCACAGTGAGTTTACAGACTAGAGGGCCTTCTTCAAAACTTCTTGAAAACCCAACTGCTCCATGAAGCTCTTCCTGATTAGCCCCATCTAGCTTCCACCACTCATCACTCCTGGAAGCTTGCTAGCATGCTGCCTAACTCTGCAAATCCCATTTACATGTTTCATTTCTGTGTTTTAATGTTCTGCCATCCTTTTTTGATATTTCTTGGTGTGTTCATGTCTCTGGGCTTATCCTGTTTTCTCCTCTATTGAGCTATAGGCTCCTCTGAAGACAGGGCCATATCGTCTCCTTGGCCTCTGGCCACTGAAGGTAGAAAGGTTCTTTGCACACAGTTGGCTTTCAGAATGTGCTGCTGCCTCTCTGACTTGAGTACAAGGCTGCTGTATCCTGCTCACTGGATCAGGTCCTTTGGCCTAGTGGAGAGAGCACAGGCCTAAGACTCAGACTGTAAGCTCATTGTGGGCAGGGAATGTATCTAGTATATTATTGTGTTGTACTCTCCCAAGCGCTTAGTAGAGTGTTCTGCACACAGTAAGTTCTCAATAAATATGACTGACTGACTGACTTGGATTTTAATCCCAGCTCTGCCAATTGTTTGTTGTTTGACCTTGGACAAGTCACTTAACTTCTCTGTGCCTCGGTTTCCTCAACTGTAAAATGAGGAAACTATAAACTGTTCTCCCTCCTACTTAGACTATGAGCCTCATCTGGGACAGAACTGTGTCCGACCTAATTAACTTGTACCTACCCCAGTGCCTAGAACAGTGTTTGACACATAGTGAGCACTTAAATACCATAAAATAAAAAAGGAGTCCAGGAAGCCTGAACCCACCTGAATCATCTCCAGAATCTAAATCCTGGCCAGAACAAAGTTCTAGGTTCCCTTGGGTGTGGGGGTCCCTGGGGGGGCTGCTGCCCAGAGGGCTCAGATTCTTGTGGAAGCTACTGCTGACTCAATCTTAGCATTAAGGCCACCCTGGGATCTCAGGAATGAATGCAGCCTCACTATCAATCATATTTACTGAGTGCTTACTGTGTACAGAGCACTGTACTAAGCCCTTGGGAGAGTACTATACAACAGACTTTATAGATACATTCAGTGCCCACAATGAGCTTTCAGAGACACCCCAAGCCTGCATCTACTCTAGCAAAGTATAAGATTGGTTCTGATCTCCCAAAATATCCCAATAATTGGTACCAAAGTATATTTTTAGGGCCTAAGTTAACTGGCTTTTTTGCTCATCTGCCCTGAGATGGGGTCACTGGGAAGGACGGCCCCAGAAAAGAAGGCCCGAGAACTGCTGTAAATGCAAGTTGAGCTTTTTTTATTCAACCATCCTGACTCCCTTCTGCCAGTAGATAAAGTCAGCAGTCAGGCACGAAACTGATGTCTCATCTCTCCTAAGGTGGGGAAACCTCTTCATTTCATAAACCCAGTTGGAAGACATGGAACGCAGCTTTAAACCACAATATTTCACTCATACTTTTTTCTAAACAGGTCTCAATCTTCTCACTGATGAGTGTGCGGACGGATCCCATCAACCTGCTTTGACTCTGGGCAGGTTATGACATCACTTGGCTGGGGCCTCATTTTCCCTTGTCGAGTCATTAATCTTCGGGGGGGATTTCTGATCTCTCAGGGAGTTTCAGGTCACACGCTCAGCACAGACTCCTGGCCACAAAGCAGTGTGGCCTAGTGGAAAGAGCCTGGGAGTCAGGGGACCAGGGCTCGAATCCCGGATCTACCCCTTGCCCAAAGTCACAAACTACTCTGTGCCTCACTTTCCTCATCAGTAAAAAGTGGGTTCAATACCTATTTGCCCTCCTCCTTAGGCTATGAGCCTTTATGTGGGGCAGAGACCACATCTGTCCTGATTATCCTGTATCTACACCAACACAAAGTACAGTGTTTGGCTACTGAATGAATAAATGGCACATAGTAAGAATTGCCAAAATTATTATTATTTAGGGGCTTGCTTGATACCAACTCCTCCTCACCTGCACAGAAAAGAAGCAGTAAAAGAAGCAGTGTGGCCTTGTGGATAGAGCATGGGACTGGGTGTCTGAAGGACCTGGGTTCTAAGCCTGGCTCCGCTACTTGTCTGCTGTGTGACCTTGGGCAAGACACTTAACTTCTCTGTGCCTCAGTTACCTCATCTTTAAAATGGGGACTAAAATTGTGAGCCCCATGTGTCCAACCTGATTAGCTATTATCTACTCCAATGCTTAGTACAGTGCCTGGCAAATAGTAAATACTTAAAAATATCTTAAAAAAAAAAATTAAAAAAGAGATTAGTCCAGTCAGCATCCTCACCTGATCAGAGACTCTAAAAGTGTAAAAAAATGCTGCTTGTCAGATTGTAGACACTGTCCTCCTGAAAAGTTTTCACGTGAGCTTGTCCATCCCCCAGCTCATTGCTAAACTCATGCCGGAATGGGCCAAACTGAAACCCCCGAAGGTCACCAGATGAAGAACACCTTTGGCCCACCTCCGATTAGGAAGATGACTTCCATTTTCTTATTGAATCTTTCTTCCAGGTTTTTCTTTTTCCTTTTAAATCAATGAGTTCGGGTTTCTTAAGTCTTTAAGGATGATGTTTTTTGAAGGGGTAAGTAGAGAAGCCAAGACGGTTTCTGTTTAATCAGTTTGAATTTTACTATGGGATCAGTTCAGAGTTTCACTTTGAGTCCATGGCCCGTCTGACAGCGAGCCTGAAGTGTGGGTTACCAGCAGCACGTTTCTCAGCTCCACTCACTGCTGCCCACGGCAGGCAGAGGGTCATAGCAAAACGGGCCAGGTTGTTTCCACTGGAGGGGAAATTCAGACAAAATAGCATTATGCTTAATGAGAACTTTATCAGCTGTTTGCCATCTCGAGTGAGGACAGCCAAAGAGGAAATGGGCTTAAGTTTTAACAGGAGAAATACGGGTAAGACCAGAGGAAGAACTTCCAGAATAGGAGAGTTTCTAAACATTAGAATGAGTTACCACAGGAAGGTGTAGAAGCTCCTTTTTGGGATAATCCCAGTACTCTACCAGTCTCTACTACCGGAGGTAGAGCCAGTCAGAGGCATATCCATTCCATTCCTAGCTTGGACAGGGGCTAGCAAGTGGAAGGCAATCTGCTACAAGTCAAAACTCACCTGGTCTGGGGAGCAGAGGCATGGGAGAGAATCAAGGATGAAGATTCAAATTTACTGTGCAGAAGGCGGCGGTGGTAAACCAATTCCATATTTTTACCAAGAAAACTGTGTGGATACACTATCAGAACAATTGCAGGTGGAGGTGGGGCGCTGTGGGAGAGATGTGTCCATGGCGTTGTTATGGGTCGAAGATGACTCGAGGGCATAAGACAAGTCCTGTTAGGGGGCATGACTGTGGACTAGATGACCTCTCAAGGTGCTTTTCATTTTTAAAACTCAACTAAAGCCCTCCACTTGTATTTATGTGAAGAGTTTTCTCTTTCAAGTTTCAAGAGGAAATTTAAAAAAAAATCAGTTGGGATTAAAGAATGATTTTCATCAGCAGAGGAGAAAGGATGACCAGCCACTTCAGCTTCTGGTCTGTCTAAAAAGCCCAGTGGTGTTGGTCAGTTTGTACTGTGTCCTTCTGGTGTGCTGGTCACCAGACCCAGATACCCCATTCTGGCTCAATTCCAGAGCACAGGTTGGGTGGCCTAAAGGGTGCCTTTCTTGTCCCCTGCTTGAAGCTATTGTGGTTTCAGGGGCTCACCTCAAGATAGCTTCCCATCTCCCAGACAGGCCCCAAACCTTATAGAACTATTTCCCAGGACTGGCAGGCCCGTGCTCTGTGTCCTTTCACCAGACTTCCATTCCCCATTGCTACCCTCGTCACTCTCCACTGAGCCTCACTCCTTCCCCTCTCCAGCAACCAGGATGATGAACTTGTCATTCCATCCTAGGGCTCACTTGCCAGCAGCCTTCTGGCTCCCTGGCCTAGATGCCCCTGACCTGGGTCCTTCTTGCTCTTTCCTGCGGGTTGTAACTGGGATACTGCTCCACTTGGAGCCTAGCTCCAATCCAAGATTCCTCCCGGCCCCTTTGCCCACCCCCCCACTCCACTCCTACTTGAGTTCTTCAGGCACTCCTACCCCCAAGCTATTGCACCCACTGTTCATCTCACCAACAATTATCTCCACATCCTTTTGGCCAAACCCAACCCCTCTCCTCCTGTGGGATGACTTCAAAAGCTTATCCTTCCATGAAGTCTTCCCAAGTTCACCTCACCTGCTCCGGTCGCACCAATCCCTCCAGCTCCCTCCCCCCATCCAGGGGTGGGGGCGTGGGTAGCACCTCTCAACTGCCCTCCCTGTTCACAGACTGTCTATTGTCAGGGGGGATGTGTCATCAGCACTAATCCACCTGTAGGCTAAATGAACTTCAAAAGAAAAAAAAAAAAGAAACAACTCAAAAGCCTCTATGCCATGTGAATTGAGGCCCCATCCTACACAGATGGAGGAAACTCCTGCCAGCCCCACAAAGCCTTCCTCCATGGAACACCCCCATCAAAATATGAAGATGCCACACCCATCCCCTGAAACAAGTGTCTGTTGACTGAATTGGCTGGAAACAAGCCTGCCAAAGATGGTGGTGCCACCTTCCCCCAGGGCAAGGACCGAGCACTCCACTGGAACTTGATGGGAGAGATAACGGCAACTGCGTCAATCTGGGGTTGGAATCGAGGCCCGTGGCAGCCCACGCTGGGGCTGAGATGCTTCTCCTGCCAGGGTCAGATCTTACCCTCTAGGGCCCTAGGTGAAATCAGATCTTTTCCCAGGCTAGCGGAATGGGGTTCTGCCTGCTAGTAGAATTAAGCAGTTCCAGACACCAGTATGCTGGAGCTTTAAAGAAATGCTCATCACACTGCTTATCCACCTACGGGGACAAACCCCAGTTAAATTCTCCACTCCTCCCATGTGACAAACCCCAGGTGCCAGTTCTATCTTCAGACCCCAGACCGCAAAGGAGGTGGGAATGTTAGGAGGGAGGAGGACCAGCCGGGGACAGGCTTCAGATTCAATAGGGTGGAAAAAATCACTATTTGGGGGACTTTCCAGACTGGATTGAAAATTCTGAGGACTTGACAGGGATGAACATGTCTTGGAGTTCAGCTCAAAAGGCTATAGGGGCCATGACTCCATCACCCATATAGAGATGGCACATGTGCTATAGGACTGTCAAACTGAGCTCCCTTTAGGCTGGGATAGCTGGGACAGGCAGCCCTGGAGAAATGCCCTCTGGAACACATTGTCCTCTCCACCTTGCTCATTTGTGCTCTTCCACCTTCCTTGGAGATCGTGTCGAAAAGGAGAGTTTGATCACCAACTTCTTGCAAAGGGTAACTAGTACTGATGTAGAAACTAGTTTGGTAAAAGTTCTGATTGAGTTATTATCTGATTTCTATAGCTAGATCTGTTAGCTCAGCTACACAAATCATCTATCAACAAAAACGCTCAGTTCACATCACTCCAATCCTCAAGAACCTCCAAGGGCTGCCCAACCACCTTCGTATCGAACAGGAACTACTTACCATTTGCTTTACAACACTCATTCAGCTTGCCCCCACCCTACTTCACCTCACTAATCTTCTAATGCAGCCCAGCCCGCACACTCCACTCCTCTAACACCAGTTTAATCACTGTGCCCCAATCTCATCTATCTAGCCACCAACCCTTCTCCCAAATCATCCCCTAGCCCGGAATTTCCTCCCCCTCCATATATGCCAGACCACCACTCTCTCCACCTTCAAAGCATTTCTAAGATCACATCTCCTCCAAGAGGCCTTCGCGATTAAGCCCTCTTTTCCCCACCTTGTTCTCCCTTCTTCCTCATCTCTGCACCTCAACCTGTGACCTTTGGACACTTGATATTCTCCCTGCCCCCAACTCCACAGCATTTATGTACATGTCTTTAAATTACAGATTATAAATTACTTATTTAAATTAATGTTAGTCTCCCCATCTAGAGTATGAGCTCTTTATGGGCAGGGAACATGTCTGCTAATTCCTGTACTCTCCCAAGTGCTTAGTACAGTACTCTGCACATACTAAGCACTCAATAATGTGATTGATTGATTGATTGATTGATTGATGGATAGGTCTGTCTGTCCTTTGGCTTCAAAGATGGTGCTAGTGGTGCCCAACTTGATCAGGCACACAGATGTGGCTCAAAGCCCACGAGGGACTCTGGCAGTTCCAGAATCCCTTGCACAAAAAACAGCCTCTTCCCAGCTCTCTGCCACAGGAAGAACCTGGTGCTGTTTTTGACTCTGCCCCTTGGTACACATCCTTCCAGAAGTGTCTGCTTGAGGAGAGTCACCCCTTCCCTAAAAACCACACCCCAGGCTGATCTCTCTGCTTTGATTCCCTCCCACAATAATACCGTATACTTCTGCGGTTGTCTTCCTATTAAAATAAGAATTGGAAACACTGAAGTGCTTTTGCCAACTTTGTTGCACTCTCCCAAGCACTTAGTACAATGCTTTGCATATAATAAGCATTATATATCAATAATATCATTGACTGATTGGTTTTGGAAAGCAAAGGCTTCCATGGGTTGGCCTGTAAAAGTAAAATACCTCGGTAATTCAAAAGAAAATATTTGGGGGTGAATTATCTCTATAATTTACTAGTGTTGATCTGACCTTTGGATGCTCCAACTTAGATTTGCTTTGCCTTTTCTGACTTGTTGACTTAGAGAGTACCCATTTAGAGTTCGAGTTTGGTATGTTTCGTTTTGTTTAGCTTTTCCTTTTTTCCAAATATTCTATTTAGGAGGGAACTCTTCCTCTTTTAGTCTTTCCCAGGCTCCTTTTCCTCATATCCAGTCCTTGTAAAATCCCCCAGGCTCACCCCCCTCCCCTGCCAATCTCCACCTTGCTATCCCCTTTTACAGAGCAACATAGGTAGTTGGCCACCCACACTAACTTAAAAAAAGCATTCTATATAAGCAAAGTCTTGTATCAATTATTATTGCAATATTTTTGTTCTTCTATTTTTATTGCTCAGATTAATCTGCTCTTCATGCCTTAGTACAATTTGGACATTAGTACTTAATATTCTCATATATACATATATATATAATAACACGATAATAGTAGTAATAGTTATTGTAGTAGTAGTGTTTTCTAAGCAATTACCAGGTATAGAACAAGTGAATTAAATTCTGGGAGAGAACACATTGGGAATTAGTCACAGTCCCTGTCCCTTCAGAGGCTCACAATCTAAGAATGAGCTTTTGAGGAGTACCACTGCTCTGGCCTCTCTCATTCAGTTTTCAGAAACCAAAGCAGCCCACTTCTGATGGTCTTCCTGAGAGAGTGTCAAAAGGAGTCTGCAAGGGACCCTTTCCCACTCTCCCCGGCATCTGTGAGTGGGATGGCTCAGCTGAAACTCAGAGAGGCCGGTGGGTTCAGTGTGGGGAGCTGTGCATTCTTCCTCACTGCCAGTTCCCAAGGGTGATGGGGTTGTTTCCCATTAAGACAGGGGCAAAAAGGGAGCCTGGAAAAATCAGCCTCAGGAAGGAGAATGGGATTGATCAATGGTATTTATTGAGCCCTTAATATGCACAGAGCACTGTAGTAAACACTTAAAAGGAGCATGGCCCAGTGGAAAGAGCACAGGCCTGGAAGTCAGAGGACCTGAGCGCTAATCCCGGCTCCACCCTGTGCCTGCTGTGTCCCTCTAGACAAGTCACTTACTTTCTCTGTGTCTCAGTTACCTCATCTGCAAAATGGGGATTCGATACCTGTTCTCCTTTCTACTTAGACTGTGAGTCTCAAGTGGGACCTGATTATCTTGTATCTATCCCAGTGATTAGTAGAGTGCTTATCACATAAGTGTTTAATAAATACCACAATTATTATTCATTATTATTGTTGGGAGAATAGAATATAAAACATTTGGGTGACATGATCTTTCATAGGCTTGAGAAGGGGCAGAGTTGGGAGGAAGTCTTGGCCTGGGCTTTATTCCAGCTCTGTCAAATGAGGACCTTGCAAGGGCATTCCCTTCAGTTAACTTTAGGACTGTGTCAAATGCTGATCTTGGGGCCAACACCCAACCAGACCACTCCCACCAGGCCCTGAGTCAGGGAGTGATGAAGGGAATGGGCTTTGAAAATAGCCCAGAAGCAGCGTGCCTCAGTGGAAAGAGCCTGGGCTTCGGAGTCAGAGGTCATGGGTTCGACTCCCAGCTCTGCTACTTGTCAGCTGTGTGACTGTGGGCAAGTCACTTCACTTCTCTGTGCCTCAGTTACCTCATCTGTAAAATGGGGATTAACTGTGAGCCTCATGTGGGGCAACCTGATTACCCTCTATCTCCCCCAGCGCTTAGAACAGTGCTCTGCACATAGTAAGCGCTTAATAAATACCAACATTATTATTATTAGTGGGTGGCCGAGGCTGCGGGGAATCCAGTTATACCCCCACCTTTCTAAACAGCATACTCAAAAGCAGCCTCATTTTAATTCAACAAAAGTGATGTTTCCAGTTTGTTCATTGACTTACGGTATCTGGATCTGCTGAGAGCCATTTGTTTGACCCTGGAAGAAATGGATTTTTGATCGGGTGATGCATGGTGTGTGCCCTCCTGATTGGCTTCTGATCCTGGTTCTGTCCAGCAACACTTCTATGTGGCAGGTTGACTCTCTAGCCAGATTATTTCGTGCAGCTTTCTATGAATGACCCCAAAACCCCACCATCCACCCCAGTGCAATGAAACTGGGAAAGTCTTATGATTATTTTGGCATCTTTCTTCAGAGGACCTCATTGCACCTATATTTTTTGTAATCACAGTGTCTCTGAGAAGCAAATTAAGTAATAATGTCCCCACTTTACAGATGTGGAAACAGGCACAGAGAGGTAAAGTGACATTCCCAAGGTCACACAGCAATTCAGTGGCAGACCTGGGATTAGAGCTCAGGAGTGCTGTTTCTCAACCCAGCTCATTCCACTAGAATTCACCACCTAATTCACCACCTAACTGACTCAATCCTTCAGTCTTTTCGACAAGCATAACTTGGAGATTCCTCGATGTGGGATGTTTGATGGGGAGGCTTGTCATGTGCACCAGTCAGTCATATTTCCTGCATGTAGGACACTGTACTAAGTGCTTGGGAGAGTATTTACTGACTCCCAACTTTGTAAAAACCCACAATTTCTGCTCCTCCTTGGTGGATTTCTGCATTGGGAAGATACAAGCAATTGGGTGATTGTTTTTCCAGACCTTGTCTTTCCTTCCATCTCCTCCAGTCACCCCAGAGAAGCAGTGTGGCCTAGAGAAAAGAGCATGGGTCTGGGAGTCAGAAGGATCTGGGCTGTAATTCTGGCTCAGCCATATGTCTGATGTGTGATCTTGGGCAAGTCACTTCACTTCTCTGGGCCTCAGTCACTTTACCTCATCTGTAAAATGGGAAGTAAGAGTGTGAGCTCCATGTAGGATAGTGACTGTGCCCACTTGGTTAACTTGTATCTACCCCAGCACTTAGAACAGTGCTTGGCACATAGTAAGCACTTAACAGGTACCATTTTTAATTATTAAGGAAATAAGTGTGAGCAAATGTTTTCCCAATTACCCATTTACCCATCTTCTTTATTGTCTCCTTTCTCTGATGGCTGTGTTGGTCCGATGCTGACTTTAAGCCCGTCACGATTAGACTGTAAGCCCGTCATAGGGCAGGGACTGTCTCTATCTGTTACCGATTTGTACATTCCAAGGGCTTAGTACAGTGCTCTGCACATAATAAGCACTCAATAAATGCTTTTGAATGAATGAAATTGATCTGCCATATCTCTCAGAGCTCTTCTTTGCTCTGCTGGGCTTTCCTTGCCTGTGGCATGCGAGTCTACTTACTTGCTTGCAGTGAAGCAGAAAATGACTAATGATAGGCTAACTCCAGAGAAAGAAATCATCTGAAAATGTGTGCCTTCCTCAGTGAGTTAATGAACAGGTCATCATTCTGGGACACGCCATGCTTTATTAAACACCACCTAATACATTAGTGAGGTCTATAAACAGCAACCTGATGCCTTGGTGATGTATGAATGAAGAAGAGGACATTTAGCGTAGCACAGGAGGGATATTACTGACAACCTGCTAGAGAATCAGATACCAGCAACTGCCTTGATCATGTGAATCAGTACTAGTAAGGCTAGTAAGGATTGGCCACAGGGTCGGGGGTGCTTTTCCTGGGGTGTTTTAGATTTCTGGAGCCCCTACAAAAGAACAGGAGACAGGAGATAGTACCCCCTGGGTTTCAGGGATTAAACTAGGAAGCATTCAAAATAGGAATTTTTCCTTTCCTGGCAAACATTGTACCCTCTTATTTTGGATGAGAAGATGTCCCTTGGCTGGAATGGCAGGATCTGGCACTTTAAGGAAAGAAAAAGGGAAAAAAAGAAAAAAAAACATGTTTAGCCTCCTAATCCAAAGCATTACCTCAGTGAGGCCCCTTTCAAGCATGAGACTCTGGGATTGGGGTCAGAGGTAGGAGGCTTATTCTGCTCCCCAGTCCTCTGGGTACAAAGAGGACATCAGGTTCTTGGCCTATCCCCCTGGCATCTCCTGCCACCTACCCAGAGATAATCCTGAGGAGGAGGGAAAGGGCTTATCGCACCGCCACTCCTGGTCTACAGCCTTTCTCTGGTTTCCAGCAGGAGATTTTTGTGGCTAGGGAACAATGCTGGAAGAGCAGTCCAAAGAACCCAAGGCCTCTGAGCAGGATCTGGCTGGGGCAGCCAGAGAGCAGGTGTCCCAGGTCAATCCTGCCAAAGCGAACTCTGGGAGAGGGCCTAAGGGGGAGGAGGAAGCTTGAGCTCTATCTCATTTCCCACAATCCTCAGACTCCTGCAGAGGGGAACTGGAGAAGAGGCAAGGGAAAGGGTAATGGCCAGAAAGAACAGGATCAGCCCTCCTGGGAGCCCCCAACCTATAATGATAATGATAATTGTGGTATTTGTTAAATGCCTACTACGTGTCAAGTACTGTACCTAGCCTTGGGATAGATACAAGATAATCAGACCCCACTTGGGGTTCACAATCTAAGTAGGAGGGAGAACAGGCATTGAAGCCCCATTTCGCAGGTGAGGGAATTGAGGCACAGAGAAGTTAAGCGACTTGCCCAAGATCACACTGCAGATAAATGGAGGAGTCTGGATTAGAACCCAGATCCTCTTACTCCCAGGCCCATGCTCTTTTCACTAGGTGACACTGCTTCTCTGCTCCATGATCGTTCCGCTTAGGTCACCCCACCTGAACTGGAGAGAAACAGGCAATCTAGAGGCAGCTCTCCTTTCTCCCACACAGATGGCCCCTGATCCTTGGCATTCCCAGATGTCTTTTCTCTCAGGGGGATCCTCCCTCTAGGGGCTGACACAGTCCAGCTGACTCTCCATTTTCCAGGGCTGATGGCCTCATTTGTGGATTATCCAGATCTTTATTCCTCCTTTCCCTACTTTTTGGTTCTCTCATTAATTCATCCGAAACCCCACCCAAAGTTGAGCAGGGGAAATATGAGGAGTGAAACTAGCCCCATTCATTTTGCTCCTCGTGGGCGGCTCAGGTGAAAATTAGAGGGGGAGAAGCGGGGGAGGAAGGAAAAATTGAAATTATTGTTTTAAAGGAGGTTTCTGGGTGCAATGTAGGTTTCCACTATTCAGGCCTACCCTCAGCCCCTCACGATCCCAGGTAACCCAAGAGCAGGCATGTGTGTCGGAGGCCTCGACTATAGGTTTTTCAGAGCCACAGGAAGATCGGAAAATCTGTCCACCTGATTCCTACTGCTCCCCACCGCTGCCCCACAGTAGGGTGACTAGGACTGGCCTCTCCTCCCCTTTCCAGCACTACCAAAGGGGGGCATCGCTGTGTGGAGACTCTCCATCGGTGCTGCAGACCCCAGAAATGTCATTCGCCCCTCTGACACTCAGCCAGGCACTTAGAGAAGGGGAGAGCCCCCTGCAGCCAGGCCTTCTGCCTCTGGCCCTAACTAATTGCAGGCAGCCACTCTCCTTCTCAGCTGCAATTCAGGTGTCATGAAGTTGGGATTGCCAGACTCTTCCAGTTCTGAAAGAAAACCTCCCTAATTATACCCTCCCAGACAAATGGGTGGCAGTGTCGTTGCCAGCGATTAGCTGCTGGCTGAAAAGGATTCTCAGAGGATCAGACTAGAATGCAGACACGCATACATACACACACAAAAAATCTCTCTCTCTATTCATCTCTCCAAAATCCCATTTGGAAGAAGAGAAGCTGCTCCTCTAACTTGGTTTATGATTTTTCTCCCCTTTTATGAATATGTAATTCTGGGTGTTGTATCGAAAGCATGAGTCACAGAAAAATAAAAGTTTTACAATTAAAAGGCAGGGAATCTGTAGGTGGGTCAAGGATAAGGGAAGGGAGAGAAACCTGGGAATTGTATTGTAGAAAGAGCATAAAACTTTGAAATTTAGGGAGTTGAAATGCCAGCGGTCTCCAATAGTTCATCCAGGAAAACTCTAATCAAAGTTTGCAATGGAGCTTTCTACAGGCAGTGTCAAGCACTGTTGTAAGCACTGGGATAGATCTGCGCTAGTCAGATCTATCCCAAACGGCTACCTTACTATTACGGGCTCTCGTTATATCCCGGCTAGACTACTGTGTCAGCCTTCTCTCTGACCTCCCTTCCTCCTCTCTCGCCCCGCTCCGGTCTATTCTTCACTCCGCTGCCCGGCTCATCTTCCTGCAGAAACGATCTGGGCATGTCACTCCCCTTCTTAAACAACTCCAGTGGTTGCCTATCGACCTCCGCTCCAAACAAAAACTCCTCACTCTAGGCTTCAAGGCTCTCCATCATCTTGCCCCTTCCTACCTCTCCTCCCTTCTCTCTTTCTACCGCCCACCCCGCATGCTCCGCTCCTCTGCCGCCCACCTCCTCGCCGTCCCTCGGTCTCGCCTATCCCGCCGTCGACCCCTGGGTCACGTCCTCCCGCGGTCCTGGAACGCCCTCCCTCCTCACCTCCGCCAAACTGATTCTCTTTCCCTCTTCAAAACCTTACTTAAAAATCACCTCCTCCAAGAGGCCTTCCCAGACTGAGCTCCTCTTCCCCCTCTACTCCCTCTGCCATCCCCCCTTTACCTCTCCGCAGCTAAAGCCTCATTTTCCCCTTTTCCCTCTGCTCCTCCACCTCTCCCTTCCCATCCCCACAGCACTGTACCCGTCCGCTCAACTGTATATATTTTCGTTACCCTATTTATTTTGTTAATGAATTGTACATCGCCTTGATTCTATTTAGTTGCCATTGTTTTTACGAGATGTTCTTCCCCTTGACGCTGTTTAGTGCCATTGTTCTTGTCTGTCCGTCTCCCCCGATTAGACCGTAAGCCCGTCAAACGGCAGGGACTGTCTCTATCTGTTGCCGACTTGTTCATCCCAAGCGCTTAGTACAGTGCTCTGCACATAGTAAGCGCTCAATAAATACTATTGAATGAATGAATGAATGAATGAATGAAAGGTTGGACATAGTCCCTGTCTCAAATGGAGCTCTCAGTTTTAATCCCCTTTTTACAGATGACAACTGTGGAACAGAGAAGTGAAGTAACTTGCCCAAGGTCACACAGCAGATGAGTGGGGAAGGCTGTGGACTCCCAGGCCCTTGCTCTATTCACAAGGTCAAAGGGAGAGAAGGCTGGAGCCCAAGAGCGCAGTTACATGGAGGCTTCGGGGGTCCTAGGGCTGGACCAGAGGGGTGCTCCTCTAGGAGTGGTGATGGAAGAGTTAACTCTTTGGCCTCCAGCCCTGGGATCCCTCACCCGGGCCCTGGCCCTCTGAAATTCCCTTGATGTTGCTTCCCTAGGGAGATGCAAGGCCCTGATAAAATCTTGCGCCTGGTTTTGACTTGCACGGGTGCCCTGAGACTTCCTGAGTGATGGGCCCATGTTGGCAGGGGCGACGATTGCCCAACTGACTGTCATCTGCCAGGGTGCAGGGCCGGGGCCACCGCCATGGGACCGCCAGCGCCTCCCCAGCCCGGATGACCTCGCCCTGCTCCGGCCACAGCTTCCGGGGAAACCGAGCTTCCTGCTTGACGCCGGGGGCTCCTCTGCCCTCTTGCCCTCTTGGTAACCCCCCGCAGGAGGATGCAGGCAGAACACTCCACCGCACCCCTTCCGCCTCTCAAAGTTAGTGTCCAGCCAACACCCAAGGGCCTAGCCTTCCTCTGGAGAGGAGCAGAAGAAGGGGGAAGAGGAAGAGGAAGAGGAGGAGGAAAAGGAGGAAGATTAGGAGGAGGAATAGGAGGAAGAATAGGAGGAGGAGGAGGAGGAGGAAGAGAAGGAAGAAGAGGAGGAAGAAGAAGAGGAGGGAAAGGAGGAGGGAAAGGAGGAGGAGCAGGAGGAGCAGGAGAAAGAGGAGGCGGATGAAGAGGAGGAGGAAGATAAAATTAAAAAAGATGGTATTTGTTAAGGGCTTACTATGTGCAAAGTACTGTTCTAAGCGCTGGGGGGCGAATACAAGGTGATCAGGTTGTCCCAAGTGGGGGTCACAGTCTTAATCCCCATTTTACAGATGAGGGAACTGAGGCCCAGAGAAGTGAAGTGACTCGCCCAAAATCGCACAGCTGACAAGTGGAGCCTAGATGAGAACCCATGACCTCTGAGTCCCAAGGCCGGGATCTTTCCACTGAGCCACGCCGCTTCTCTAAGACGAGGAGAAAGAGGAGAAGGCAGAGGAAGGAGGATGCGTGCGACCTATAGTTCCCCGGCGGGCAAATGGGCAAATTCCGGGAATTTTCCCAGACGCGCGTTTGGGTGGCTGGGGCAGCGGGGTCTCCGCAGCCCCGTCCCGCCCAGCTGCCGCTTACTGAGGTGGGGATGGCGACCCGCTGGTTCATTCAGCATCCCGACCCGGCCTTGGGGTGGAGGGTCCCGCCCGCCCCCAAGACGAGCCCTCCGCAGCGCCCCGCACCCCGGGAGAGGCCCAGCCACGGCTACAGGGCGCCATCTCCTGCACAGATGCTAGAACGCCCGCTCAGGACCCGTCATTGACCCCGGGAAAGCCGCAGGACCAATCTCATCGGATTTGGGGGGGTTTTTTAATGCTATTTGTTAAGCGCTTACTATAGGCCCGGTGCTCTGCCGAGAGCTGGGAGAGGGACCGGCTAATCAAGTTGGAGACGGTCCATGTCCCACACGGGGCTCTTGAAGTAACCGAGGCACAGGGAAGCAGCGTGGCTCAGTGGAAAGAGCCCGGGCTTGGGTTCGAATCCCGACTCTGTCATTTGTCCGCTGTGTGATTGTGGGCAAGTCACTTAACTTCTCTGTGCCTCAGTGACCTCCTCTGCAAAATGGGGATGAAGACTGTGGACCTCGCGTGGGACAACCTGATGACCCTGTATCTACCCCAGCTCTTAGAACAGTGCTCCGCACATAGTAAGCACTTAACAAATATCAACATTGTTATTTTTATTATTATTGTTATTACAGAGACGGTAAATGACTTGCCCAAGGTCAAACAGCAAAGTGGCTAGAGCTGGGATTAGAATCTAAGTCTTTCTGACTACTAGATCCGTCTGTTTTCGATCCAGATCTAACGGTGATTTTTTTAATGGTATTCGTTAAGTGCTTACAGTGGGCCAGGCACTGCGCTAACCGCTGGGGTAGATATACAGGCTAATCGGATTGGACAAAGGCCCTGCTCGGCAGGGGTTTCACGGTCTCAAACTCCATTTTACAGATGAGGTAACTGAGGCACAGACAAATTAAGTGACTTATCCAAGCTCACACGGCAGACAAGCGGCTAGAGCGAGGATAGAGAAGCAGCGTGGCTTAGTGGAAAGAGCATGGGCTTGGAAGTCAGAGAACGTGGATTCTAATCCCGGCTCCGCCACTTGTCTGCTGGGTGACCTTGGGCAAGCCACTTAACTTCTCTGGCCTCAGTTACCTCATCAGTAAAATGGGGATGAAGAACTGTGAGCCCTACGTGGGACAACCTGATTACCTTGTATCTTCCCCAGCGCTGAGAACAGTGCTTGGCACATAGTAAGCACTTAACAAATACCAACATTATTATTATTATTATTATTAATAACCTGGGTCCTCCTGACTCCCAGAGCTGTACTCTATCCACTAGACCTCACCGATTTTTACATTGCTTGGGTTCGAGTGGCACCGGACCTCTTTCCACCTCCAAGAAGGGAGCAGAAACTGCCAAAGATGGAACTAGATTTTTCCCTAAGGAATTGGGATCATTTTGATCCATAGCAGACCAAAGAGATATTATACTTTAATGAATGCTTTAGTCAATCAATCAACCCTTGGAAGGTGTGAATTGTGGAAAGCAGTAGTAGTTTATGGAGGGCTCACTGGGTATAAATCACTATAATAAACACTTGGAAAAGTACCATAGAAGACACACTCCCTGTGCACAAGGAGTTTACACTCTAACAGAGGAGATGGTCAAAAAAATGATGACCTATCATCAAGCACAATAAGTGCTCTTATAATCACAGACCAAAAATGAATGGGGATAATTGCTTGGTAGAAGACTATCAGCTTAGTAAACCCACTTGGAAAATATACATGTATAGGAAATGGGAAGCCCCAAATTAAAAAGAGTGAATTGGGAAATGTGCTACCTGTGAGACCTTGAGCAAGTCACTTATTTTCTTTGTGCATCAGTTATCTCATCTGTAAAATGAGAATTGACACTGTGAGCCTTATGCCGTACATGGACTGTGATTAGTTTGTATCTATCCCGGCACTTAGTACAGTGACTGGCACATAGCAAGTGCTTAACATGTAGCATAAAAAAAAAAGGTAGCAGGAAACCAAGGTCCTCTGATGTCCTTTCTGGATGCTCGATGAAAGATTTTTATCTGTAAACTATAAACTTGTGTGTACCAACTCTGATATATCATACTCTCCTAAGAACTTAGTAGAGTACTCCACACATAGGAAGTGCTCAATAAATTTCACTGACTGACTCATAAACAGATCTTCTCTCAGTGGAATCGTTACATTGCAACGGTACACTCTGTCTGTACATCCCACTTTAATCAAGGGAGTCCTAGATTTTGCAGGATATCCCAAATAATTTTAGAAAAAAAAATGCACTTGGATTTCTACCCTTTATTCACCTCCTCCTCAGCCCCCCAGCACTTATGTACATATGTACATATTCACAATTTATTTTGTGAATAAATGTAAGCTCCAAGCCACAGTGAAAATCTAAGCTCCATGTGGACAGAGCAAGTCTACCAATTCTGTTTCATTGTACTCTCCCAAGCACTTAGTATAGTGCTCTGCACACAGTAGGTGGTCAATGAATACCAATGATTGATTGATTGAAATATCCCAGAACTGGTCCTCCTTTGACAAACCTGGGCAACCTTCCTTGAACCAGCCCCCAGCTGCTCTTGTTCACTTTAAAGGCTTTAATTTCCATGACTGAATAGGAGCATTAATAGCCCATGCTAGGTTAGGAAATAGTCGCAACTGTGGTATGTGTTAAGAACTAACCTTGTGCCAAGCACTGCACTAAATCAGGTTAGACATTTTCCCTGTCCCTCATGGAGCTCACAGCTTAAAGGGGAGGGAGTCTTGGTATTTTATCCCCATTTTACAGATGAGGTAACTGAGACTAAGAGAAGTTAAGTGACTTTCCCAGGGTCATACAACAACCAAGTGGTGGAACTGGATTAGAACCCAGGCCCCATGACTCACAGCCCATGTGATGTCCACTAGACCAGGTTGCTTCCCACAGCATACTGAGACTTGTAGTATAGACATCTCAAAAGGCAAAATAATAATTTTTGCATTAAATTACATTTTCTTCTCTTCCCCCACAGTAAGTCTTCAGGAGTTTATACCTTTGCATCCTCTTATGCCCAAAGTGGTCCAGGAAATACCACCCTCTTCTCATTACAATAGAAATCCCAGGATTTATTCTCAATGAGGACCCAGGAGAAAAGGAATTCAAAGGACCATCCCATGTGCTTCTTAATGAGGCAGCCCAACACCCAGGCACTGAACTTAGACCACCCAGTTAGAGACTCTCCTCTGTGGCATCTGCAAGATGATTGGGAAGCCACCTCCATGTACAGTTTGAGCTCATTATGATTTTTGTTAAGTGCTTAAGGTATGTGCCAGACACTGCACTAAGCACTGAGGTAAATACAAGATAACTAGGTTGGACAGAGTACATGACCCACATGGGGCTCACAGTATTAATCTCCATTTTACAGATGAGGTTACTGAGGCACAGAGAAGTGAAGTGACTTGCCTAGAGTCACATAACAGACAAATGTTGGAGCCTGGATTAGAATTTAGGTCCTTATGAGTCTCAGGCCCATGCTTTTCCCACTGGTCAATGCTGCTTTGCCTAATGAACCTGACCAGCCAAAGCTTAAGTCATTCAAATTCCCAGTTAGGTCCACTCACCCGCTAGAGCAGGTCTTGGAGGACATAGACTAGCCTCCATTTTTCCTCATCTCCCACTGTCTTCCACATCACCCCAAATTGCTCCCTTTGCTCTTCCCCTCTCTCCCCGCCCCACAGCACTTATGTACGTATCTGTAATTTTATTTTCTTATACTGATGCCTGTTTACTTGTTTTGATGTTTCTTCCCCCCGCCCACCGCCCCCCATCCTGGCCCCCACACTGTGAGGTCATTGTGGGCAGGGATTGTCTCTCTTTATTGCTATATTGTACTTTCCCAAGCACTTAGTACAGTGGTATGTGAACAGTAAACGCTCAATAAATATGAATGAATGAATGAATGAATGAATGAATGAATGAATGAATGAATGAATGACACAGGTTGTGGTCCTTCTGATTTAGGGAAGGGTGCAGGGGAGGAGGATTCATTCATTCATTCAATAGTATTTATTGAGCGCTTACTATGTACAGAGCACTGTACTAAGTGCTTGGAGTGTACAATTTGGCAACAGATGGAGACAATCCCTGTCCAATAACGGGCTCAAGCATAGGCTCTATATGGGTCACACTTTCTGCTTCAAAAAAGGCGTGTTTAGCAAAGATCGATATCCTTGAGCATCTCTCTCATTGCTGTAGTGGTCATTATTCTTTGAAGACATTGTGAATATAGGCTTGTTCTTGTCTGTCCGTCTCCCCCGACTAGACTGTAAGCCCGTCAAACGGCAGGGACTGTCTCTATCTGTTGCCGACTTGTTCATTCCAAGCGCTTAGTACAGTGCTCTGCACATAGTAAGCGCTCAATAAATACTATTGAATTTTTATAGGCTGGGGCTTCTTTTGCTTTGTAGTGCTTCCTGCTCCAGCTTCTATTCTTCAGGTTTATGAGTCCTATTCCTGATATCATTATTATCATTATTATTACTATATATTTTTGGTTTTGCTGCCTGTCTCCCCCTTTTAGACTATGAGCCCACTGCTGGGGAGGAATTGTCTCTATCTGTTGCCAAATTGTACATTCCAAGTGCTTAGTACAGTGCTCTGCACACAGTAAGCGCTCAGTAAATACAATTGAATGAATGAGGATCCCCAAACCCATCCATCACATCCCTCACTGTTCAGGAAGAATGAAGCTGGAGGACATCACCTAGGGGTGAGGGCAGGGAAAGTCCTGGGCTCTGGAGCAGCAACAGTGGCAATGCAGATCTCAAAGCACGTAGTAAATATTTTTGATGATAGCCGAGAAATAAGTGGCACAGGACCCAACAAAGGCAGCAGCAATCCGTGGTGGGCAAGCCAGAGGAAATCGTAGCCAGGCCAAGAATTGCCAACTCCTGTAGCGCACAGTATACACCCTAGGGGCTTTCATTGCAGTCTGTACCTACCCCCGCCAACCCCACACACACTCATACCCCTGCCACACACATTCTGCTCGACCAGTTTAGTGGAACATTTTCCAAACTGCTTCCCCATCCCCTCCACCACCTTTTCCACAAAATGCCATCATCTTACCTGTTAAGATCTTAGGGTAAATGAAACCCTAGCCACTGAAGCATAGTTTAGTCAGAAAATTTAGTTGGAAAATATTTGCCAATTTATCATCAAATCCAGATCTTAGCCAAAATCCTCGGCATTTCATCCCTTAAAATGGGATCTCTACATCTCAGCCCCCTCCCCCTGGGAGGGCTGGGGTAATTTTAGAAATCACTGTACCTTAATCAGTTCATGGTTCTCTGACCAAAGGGGCAGGCTATTAGAAGAGAAATTCACAGAGAAAGAACGTTTGTCACCTCACAAAGCATAGCTTTGATTCTCTCTTTTGGGCATTAACTTCCTTCCAGAGACAATCCAATAAAAGAATTGTACTTTACACTTTCTGAGTTGGATTAGTCCTAGTTCACTTTGCATTATTCTCTAATGCCATTTTGGCTGGAGAGGAGCCAGTCAGCCTTAACTCCTGTGAAATAATTGCTAGTGACTGAGACCATTAAAACCACTTTCTTTGTGTCTTCACCAATTCTATTTCTTGTTCAGGAAGGTAACTTCACAACAACTGCATTTCAGCACTAGGAACCAGTTTCAGATAGCTGGGGTCCCACTGAAACACCACTGACTTTATTCATCCCCCCCTCCCAGCCCCTCAGCACTTATGTATGTATCTGTAATTTATTTATTTATACTAATGTCTTTCTCCCCCTCTAGACTGTAAGCTCATTGTAGGCAGGGACTTGCTCCCTTCATTCATCCCCCTCCCAACCTCACAGCACTAATGTATATATCCGTCATTTATTTATTTATATTAATGTCTGTCTCCCCCTCTAGACTCCCTGCTCATTGTGGGCAGGGAGTATTAATACAGGGCTCAATAAGTGCAGTAAGCACTCAATAAATATGATTGACTGAGTGATTAACTTGTATCTACCCCAGTGCTTAGAACAGTGCATTTAAAAAAAAGGAAGAAAGGAAGAAATACCAGACTGGAGAACAGGGGAGAGGTCAGAGTCAAAGGTAGTAATTTAAACTATGTAGTAATAGTGTTTGTGAACTTGTGTCTCAGTAACCTTTTAGCATGAGATCTGCCATTTGGTTATTCAGCCTTGTCAGAACAGACCAGGGAGAAATGTGCTAGTGAAAGTTGGCTTTAAGTCCTATAAAGCCACCACACGTGTACAGTCTTCAGTCCGCCATTTGCCTCAAGCCCTGTGTACCTTGGTTACACCAGCAGTGACAGGATCAAGGCTTGCTTGTCAGTTTTGATGAGATACTTCATCTATCAGAGTGGTGGTAGTAGTAGTCATGAAATTTACTAAGCTCAGGGACCCACGCTAAATAAGAGAGAGGATGCCAGCAGATGCACCTCCAAAATTGTGAATGTAAAGAGAAAGGAGCAAAGTACTGAGCCTCAAAGGTGAGAAAAGGAGGAGTCAGTAAGGAAGGTGAAGAGGGAGTCAGAAAGGTAGAAGGAGAACCTGGATTGAAACAAAAAGCCCTGGGGTGGAGAGGGGCATTTCTGGAACCAGAGTGCCCAGGCAGGTAGAAGGGATTGGAAGATGTCATTGCCCTAAGCCCCCACCCTTCCCCTATTCCAGTCAGCGCCCACTGGAGATGATTTTACATTGCAGCTCTTCTAATTGATTTCACCGGCCAGCCAGGTAAGCATTTTTTTAATATATTCCTTTACTCCACCCACCCACTCCTCTCCACCCTTCCCTGCCTCTCTACTCGACCCACACCTCCTGCAGCTCTTTGAAATCACCATCCTTGGGGTTTCCCTGAAATCCTTGTACCCTGTAACCTTGGGGTCCTGGACAGGAGATAAAAAGGCTTTCCTGGGGCATCAGGGGACAATTTCAACCAGGATGCATACAGGAAACCTTTGAAACCAAGATCAGAAAGATCAAGAGTTGCAGGTGCTTCATGCATCAGAGGCTAAAGAGAGATCCAGAAGAAAACCATTAGAAAACCATTAAATACCCAAAATAGATATTAATGTCTATCTCTCACTGTAGGCTGTAAACTCTGAGTGGGCAGGAATGTGTCTGTTATATTGTTATATTGTATTCGCCAAAGCACTTAATACAATGTTCTGCACACAGTAAGTGCTCAATAAATATGATCGACTGACTGACAAAGAACTGGAAGAGCCTGGCTGTGTTAAGTGGGGGAAGAGAGGAAGGACAGGAACCAATGGGAATTTTGGGAATATATAAGAAGGAGCATATCTAGTAAAACAAATACAATCCTGGATGTCAGAGGACCAAGGTTCTAATTCTGGCTTTGTCACTTGTTGGGTGTGTGACCTTGAACAAGTCCCTTAAATTTCTGGGCCACATCTGTAAAATAGGGATTAAATGTCTGTTTTCTCACCCTCTGAGACTGTGAACCCATTACAGGACAGGGACGGTTTCCACCCTGTTTATCTTGTGTCTTCCCAACCACCATAACTAATACCATAATTATTATTACATCTAGCAATCCCTTCTCCCAGCCTAGGCACTTCAATTTCAGGGTACCCCCAGGGCTTTCTTGAGAATGTTGCTGTCCAGTTGGGAGGGAACATCACCAAGGGTTTATTTGGGGAAAGGGAAGTGGAAAGGGCCACCTGAGAGTGAAGTTGACCTGTGTCCCCACCACCACTTCGGGCTAGTCCTGCTCCCTGTTGCAGAGCTCTTGTGCAGGAGGGGCCTTTTGTACCCCTTAAAGCAAGGAGCCTACGGACAAAGCAACAGTTCGAATACTTTTGGCAAGGAAGGTGAAATGAGTCAAATCTGGATGCATATTCTTGGAGGGGAGTGGGATTGGAAACACCTGGTGAAGGTACCCTGTTCAAAGGATTTAGGTGGGAGAGACTTTTTTTAGAATGGAGGAAGAGGAGGCTTGTGAATGTATAAAGGCAAAAGGGAGGGAGCCAGAAACAAGGTATCTGTATCTGTACCCTTTGGGCACTTGATATTCATCCCACCCTCAGCCCCACAACAGTTATGTACATATTTGTAACTTATTTTAATGTCTGCCTCCCCCTCTAGGCTGTAAACTCACTATACATTATACTCACTATAGATAGGAAATGTGCTACTTCTGTTGTATTGTACTCTCCCAAATGCTTAGTACAGTGCTCTGTACATAGTAAGTGCTCAATAAGTATCATTGATTGATTGATTCCAAGGACTTAGTATAGTATTCTGCTCACAGTAAGCACTTAATAAATACCATTGATTGACTGAAAGATAGATGCCGACGAAATTGCTTATCTTCCTCTCCCTGGTGACAGACATTTTTTAGGTTCCAACCTTGATTTTAGACCACATGAGACTTTTTATTTTTCAGGTGTATCCAGTAGTATGACCATGATGTGCTCCTTGAAAATGTGTCTCTATAATGAGGAGCTATACTGAGGGGTTTACTTTCCATTCCAAAACCTCTGAGAAAATACTATGAAATTTAGTTATGTGCAATATATTAGTTCATCAAGCATCACTAGATTATTGTTCAATTGTTATTAAAGTAATTTAAAGTGTAAGAATACAACATTAATTCATTAGAGGTTTTAGTTTTACCATGAGTCCTTGTTCTGTTGACTGTGTAGGGATTTTTCAACTTTGTTGAAGAATTTGTCTTCAAGAAAAATAGAGAAGCAGTGTTTCCTAATTGACAGAGCCCAGGTCAGGGAGTGAAAAGGACCTGGATTCTGATCCTGACTCTGCCACTTATCTGTTGTTTGACCTTGGACAAGTCATTTCACATCTCTCTACCTCAATTCTCTCATCTGTAAATGGGGATTAAGACTGTGACCCTCATGTGGGAGTTAGACTGGGTCCAACTTGATAAGCTTGTATCTACCCCAGTGCTTAGTACAATGCCTGGCATATAATAAGCACTTAACAAATACCATAAAAAATTGTCCAGTTTAGATTAAACAACCTTTTTCTTATCTTCATAAAGTACCTTATCACTAGTTAACTCCCACCCACTATCCCTTCCCATTTCTGAATTCCTCTTTCCAACAGGGTCTTATTCAATCATTTCTGTAATTTTACCTGCTGTCTTTAAGATTGGTGCAAGATTCCTTAATCCCAAATCTTAGCTGGTGGTGAAGAGACCATATCTGCTTCAATTGTTTTGGCATCGTGTAATGATGCACTGGATTGTGGAGATGAGGAACCATAATGGCAGCGTCTCCAGATTGTATGTACCATGGGGGTGACTGTAATCAATCAATCAATCAATCGTTTTATTGAGTGTTTACTGTGTGCAGAGCACTTTACTAAGCACGTGGGAGAGTTCAATACAACTCAGCTGATAGACGTGTTCCCTGCCCACACGAGCTGTAAACTGGTGTATGCCTGCATTTATTTTTCATTACTCAACTCTTCCTCCTCCCCACCTCCTACTCCCCTTTCCCACTCACTCTAGTCTCCCCAGGACTCTTTCATACCCCACACAGCTCCTCTGTGCCTCAAAACCTGAACCCTTTCCCATGAGCCCCCTGAGTTCCTCACCACCCCTCTTTTTTAACCTTGTATCCTTGTAGTTACCCCAATCCTTACTTGCCTCATGGAACAACTCCAGTCCCCACATCTAGCACCTCCTAAACTATGAGATTGGGGTGACAGTGGTCAGCAGTCTCCTCCTAGACTTCCTCCTCTGCCTGATCCTGTCTCATCCTAAAGACTTTAGGGTTCTCCAGTGGAGGGTAGGAGCAGTATAAGGTCCATCTGGAAGGAAGGGGCAGGGCAGTTGTGACTGGCCACCATTAAAGCACCCAGAACCTGTCCCTGCCCAAGAAGAGATGCGGGAATTTCCTCCTTTACATACTGGTGTCTTCTAGTTTACTGGACTGGGCAGGGTTGATGGACTGAGGAAGAGAAAGACCAGAGGGGCTGCTTGGAGTAAATTTGCCAAATAGCCTAGAGCACCTCATCCAGCTACACCTGCTCCCCTCACTCCTTTTTTAATGATATTTGTTAGCGCGTCCTCTAGACTATAAACTCATTGTGTGCAGGGAATGTGTCTGTTTATTGTTATAATGTACTCTCCCAAGCACTTAGTACAGTGTTCTGCACACAGTCAGTGCTCAATAAATATGATTGGAAGTGCATACTATGTGCTAGGCACTGTTCTAAGTGCTGGGGAAGATTCAAGGTAATCAGATTGGACACAATCCATTTCTCACGTGGGGCTCACTGCCTTAATCCCCATTTTACAGATGAGGTAACTGAGGCAAAGAGAAGTGCCACAGAACAGACCAATGGCAGAGCTGGGATTAGAACCCAGGTCCTTCTAATCCCAGGCCTGTGCTTGATCCAGTAGGCCATGCTACTTCTCAAATTGAGGCCTAATGGGGGCCAGAGTGGAGCCAAGATGTTGACTCTATTTTCTGTCCTCTGTCAGGAGGTAGTGCTTTCCCCGGGCCAGGCTGGACACTGCCAGGACCCCTGTCTCCCCTCTTTGGGCTCAGGGCCAAGCTAGAAGTGGTCTCAGGATAAGAATAATAGTAATAATTATGGTATCTGTTAAGCGCTTACTATATGGCCAAGCACTGAACTAAGTGCAGAGGCAGTTACAAGATAATCAGGTCCCACAGGATCACAGCTGGAGAGTTTCAAGTACTCTACCAGTCTCGACTATGGAAGGGAGAATCCAGCAGAGGCATATCCATTCCATTCCTAGCTTGGGCACCTGTGCTGGGCAGCAGCAGCGTGGGAGAGAGTCGAGGGTGGAGAATCAAGTTTACTGTGTGGAAGTAGGCAAGGTAAACCACTTCCATATTTTACTAAAAGCACTGTGAATACACAACCAGAACAAGTGCTGATGGAGGTGGGGCTTTCTGGGAAAGATATGTCCACAGTGTCGCTATGGGTCAGAAACAACTCGACAGCATAAGACAAGACATGGAGATCACAGTCTAAGTAGGAGGGAGAAGAGGTATTGAAACCCCATTATCCAGCTGAAGGACCCTAGACACAGAGAAGTAAGTAACTTCTCAAGGTCAGGTAAGTGGCAGAATTAGGATTAGGACCCAGGTCCTCTGATTCCCAGGCCCATGCTCTTTCCACTCGATCACACTGCTCCCCTAAAGATAAGGAAGGTTGAAGTTACACCAACTAGTAACCACATCACCTCACAGCCACGCCTTTTCACAATCACACTTTCTAAAAGCTCTGCCCCAAATTCTCACTCAAAATGAAAATTTGCTCCCTGTGAGTGGCACTTGATTACTTGTTATACTTTTTTTATCTTTGTGTCCCTTTTCCTAAACTATATTCCCTCACCAGCCTGGTAGCTCCTTGTGGGCGGAGATTGTCTTTAATTGAATTTTTCTCTGTATATTGCAAGCACCTAGTATAGGGTCCCACACATTGTAGGTGCTCAATTAATATTACTGATGATGATGATATTCAATGTAATATATACAGGTGACTCTTGTGAGAATTCTAATTCTCTACCTCAGCTCAAAAACTTGGGAAGGAATTGAATAAAAATTTCTCAACAGGAATCAAGTAGGTCTAATATATTGCAAAATGGATTCCTTAATAGAATTGTTTCCGTTTTGCTTCGAAAAATGTTTCATTTCCTCCTTGCCATTCATAATCCTATTTATTCATGTTACTAAACTAGATGCTTTCTCTTCAGTACCCAGCATTTATTTTGATATTTCAAAGTTATTTAAATGCTACTCTACTATCACTGAAGACTTTTTTGTAAAAAAAGATGATTGTACTTATAAATTTGCAATGGAGAGGTGGTAAGAGAAGTAGCAAAAATTCCATGTAATTTGGTACAAGGGAAGAAAGTAAATTTTAGGTCTCTCAGATTCAGCCAAATTCTTTATTTGAACCCAATAACGAAAACATAGTTTTTAATTTGTTCTCTCTCTCTCTCTCTCTCTCTCTCTCTCTCTCTCTCTACCTCCCACTCAGCACCCCATCCCTCTCTCCCTCCCTCCGTGTAGACAAACACACACTGCATGGAACCAATCCACAAAATCATGTTTAATTCAGACCACATAGTCTTCGTCTCTGCCCAGCTATGGAGTTTATCCATTTCTTCCAATATGTTGGTGTATAAAGGGACCCATAAATAAAAAGGAAAACAAAAACCCAGCACCTAACCAGAATAATCATTTAGGGAAATTTCAAAGAACTGAGAAAACAGGGATAGAAATAGAAATTGAAAAAAACAACATACAAACTTCTTCAGATACAAACTTCTCTTTTTCAGTTGCTATGCAGCGTTTGCCTTCCAACAAAGACTTTGGCTTTTTTTGCTTACTAACATTTCGTCATTCAAGTAGATACAGTATGTTCAGACCAGAGATTCTCTCAAACAGCTCTCTCCTCAGGAGCACAACCTCAGATAACTATTAATTGGAAATAGACAAGATTCGGTGTTTGCGCATTTTTCCATAATGATATGAACTATTAGCCAATGGGGCAACCTGAAGGAGAAAATAACAAAGGGAGCTTCATCCTAATGCAGAATGCCCACTGAAACTTAGGCACTGGGCCTAAAGGGGGCGGGAAAAAAGAACATTTTTTTGGCAGATACTGTGGGGAAACCTCTCTGAGCTTTTGTGGCTGCTGCCTTTTCCAGCAGCTCTACGCCAGGGTTTCTGACCCTCTGAGTCTCCACTCATGTTTCTCAATGGAACATCATATCCAAAGCAGGGGTGGAGAGCTACCACCTATGAGCATTTATTCTCTTTTAGAAATAGGCTTGGGGGGTTTAAAATGGTTTGGTCATTAACCATCTGGCCAAATCCGACTATTCACAGATTTATTTATAATAGGTCGTGTTGTGTCCTCCCTTTAACTGGAAGCTTCCGTGAGGGCTGGGACCATGTTTGCACTCTAATATGGAACCCCAAGACCTAGGACAGATGGTTGATGAGGATGAAGAAAGATGACCTCTTCGTCAGAGCATGGATATTTCTGACAATTACTCATATAGTCAAAACAGAAGCAGAATGGCGTAGTGGATAGGGCATGGGCCTGGGAGTCAGAAGGGTAAGGGTGGATATAAGCCAATCAGGTTGGACATAGTCCCTGTCCCACATAGGACTCACAGTCTCAATCCCCATTTTATAGATGAGATAAATGAGACACAGAGAAGTGAAAGGACTTGTCCAAGATCACACGGCAGACAAGTGGCAGAGCTGGGATTAGAATCCAGGTCCTCCTGACTCCCAGGTCCATACTATATCCACTAGGTAACATTGCTTCTCTAGAATTAATTTTTAGAATTAGAATGGTTTAGAATTAATTCCAAATTCCAATTTTTGCAGTATTTCTAGTAACTTAAGAAGTGAGATATGAGTTTCATCTTGAATTTTGTCCTCTCCATTCATTAATTTATTCATTCATTTAACTCCATTGAACAAGGCTAACTCTGAATGATACAGGGCATTGTTCTAGGTGCTGAGGGGATTAAAAAGAAATTCTAATAAGGACTCTGTCCTGTCTTTAGGGAACTCTACAATCCAATGGAAGGAGAGATAGGACAACACAAAAAAAATAGGTAGGCATAATGTCCCCACTCAGGGTCGCACCTGGAGAGTATCTAGTACTCTACCAGTCTTGCCTTTGGGAGGGAGAGTCAAGCAGAGACATAACCATTCCATTCCTAGCTTGGGCAGTACCTAGTGAGTGGAAGGCAATCTGCTACAAATCAAAACTCACCTATGCTGGGCAGCAGTGGCATGGGAGAGAGTCAAGGGCAGAGACTCAAGCTTAACTGCACAGAAGGAGGCAATGGTAAACCACTTCTGTATTTTTCCTAAGAAAACTCTATGGATACACTACCAGAACAATTGCAGATGGAGGCGGGGTGTTCTGGGAGAGATGTGTCCATGATGTCACTCTGGGTCAGAGATGACTTGACAGCATAAGAGAAGACAAGCCATAATGTGCAAGCAGTAGAAGCCTGATCGGGGAGGAATAGTTGTGATCCCACTCACTTGGGATAACCTGGGAAGGTTTCCTGGGGAATGCTGGCTTTGACTGGTGTTTGAGTAGAGGTTGACAAAGAGAAGAGAAGATGCCCCCTGCAGGGGAATGGCTGAGAAGCAGGAGCATCACGTGGAAGGGACTCCTAACTAGATTACTTCAATTGGAGAGGCGAGCACAAATCAGGGAGTAGGAAGAATCTATCGGTGGAGAATTTTGAAGTGTAATATTAGGCATTTTGGTTTTGATTTGATCGGCTCCAAAGGTAAATTTCTTAGTTTTCAACTGTCATCGAGTTGCTTCCAATCCATGGAGACTCCATGGATTCACCCTTTTCCGAACGTCCCATCTTCGGTCATAGAGTTGTTCCGGTATGTGCATCCATAGAGTTTTCTTGGTATAGATGCGGAAGTGGTTTACCCTTACCTTCCTCCATGCAGTAAAAACTTGAGTCTCTGCCATTGTCTGATCAACATTTTGATCATCTGCCTTTGAGCCTTTCCCATGCCACTGCTGCCCAGCTCAGGTCAATAGACTTTGCCTGATGCTTTGCCTTAGACCTTTCCTTATGGGTAATCCTATATAAGAATAATTATTATTGTGGCCTAGCTCTTAGCTTCATCAGTGATTGCAAACTCTCTTGCCAAGATAAGGTGTCGATTCATAGAAGAGAAAGGTAAGTTAGCTGCATTCAAGTCCCAAACATTTCAAGAAAATATTCAAACCATCTGCATTGTGCTGAAATATCAAATAAAAATGTGATTTGAAAATGTTTGAATTGACCTAATTTACAAGTTAAGAAGACTATAGATGCAAAACCATTCTTCTGAGTCTTCTTTCTCTACAAAGACACACATACACATACACACACAAAATTTACAAATAAAACACAAAAAAGTTTGGATGTGTGATTTTGTGACACCCAAAATAGTTAGTGATCCCAAGTTCCTTCAGAGATCTAGATGCTTTTCAGAGCCATGTCAAGGATGGCTGAAGGTTACATAGAGACTAGAAGGCATTAAGGTTCCATATTTACCTGTCCTTGAGCCAAAGGACTATATTGGTTTCTAAACAAAACAAGCCCCACAGCTTTCTAAATGGGCATGCGAATGGCAGGGGTGGGGAGGAACCATTCAGCATTGAAATGCATTGCAAAAAAATAAACATTGTTTTACCATTTTTTTCCCAACATGGTATTATGACTAATCTCAGGATGAGCCAGTTTTCTCTGTCCTCTGATTCAAATCGACTTCAAGCTAGTGGTATGCCTAGTGCTTATATTGTAGTACAAAGTGACTGTGGTTATCTCTTTAAATCAGTTCTTCAAGGTACTTTTTGCAAAGCTTAGATTGCTGCTGATTTTGTTAAAGTTTCACTAGTTCAGATGTTTAAATATTAAGCTGAACCTAGGAAAGTCAATATTTTTTTCATATTTTGCTTATTTTGCATGAAAAGGAAAACTCAGTATGCTTTTAACATTTCATAACTCAAAAACTAACATTTTAACAAACCATATAAACTTGAATAAACTTGAATAATTTCACTCTCCTAGTCATCAGAATGGATAGATGAGCGTGTAATAGTCCTGAACCCAGAACAAGAGTGTACTGTTTACTTACCCTTTCCTCCTCATGCCCTCCCCTTCTCCCCCCCCCACCCCCCCCTTAGCTTCCTTGGACATCTGGGCTGTCTTAGCCAACCCCTCTGCTAACTTTGCTCCAGTAATATGCATCTCCACTGCTATCAGAGTGGCAAAGTATCATCCAATATTTCCCATGTGAAGTGCTACTGACTCCCGAGAAAATTCCAAGACATGTAAACACATCTGACTCCCTTAATTGCTTTAAAGGATGCCCTGCACAAGCATTTTCTGGTCCCTTCATGCACTGCCCTTGACACTTGTGTTTAGGCAAGTGTCTTCAAACATTACATGTTGACAAAGCTGCCCTGTTCCATAGCAGAAAATCAAGAGTGAACTTTTCTGGCTGTCATTTTTTACTACTCAGTAGCTCCCTGAAGGATCACTCCAGGTAAATAATAATAATAATAATAATTGTGGTGTTGGTTAAGTGCCTATTATTTGCCAGGCACTGTACTAAGCACCGCGGGGGGGTGGGGGGATGCCAGCAAATCGTGTTTGACACAGTCCCTACCCTCCATGGGGCTCACAGTCTCAATCCCCATTTTATAGATGAGGTACCTGAAGCACAGAGAAGTGAAGTGACTTGCCCAAGGTCACACAGAAGACAAGTGGTGGAGCCGGGATCAGAATCCATGACCTTCTGACTCCCAGGCCTATGGTCTATCCAATATGCCATGGTGCTTCCCCAGTGTGCCTCGGTTTCTCTCCAAGATCACCTAAGCACTTTAAAGGGTCCCTGGTTGATTGTCACATACTGGACCAAAAGCTCTAATTAGGGTTAGAGTTAGCCAACTCTTGCTGATGTAGCCTGCTACCTATAATTGCAGTTCTAAGTGCTTCCCTGTCAACCACTTCCCAATCCAAATCAAAGTCATCAGCAGGTAGAGACTGATTGAATTTGACTACCAAAGGCTTAGGTGACATTGATGACCATACTTACACTTTTGAAGTGCTTGATTTTATTTCAGTACGCTTGAGGGAAATAATGAAGGGGAAATAATGAAGAGCAAATATTGTATTATGGGGAAACTGAGGTTGGAAAGGTTAAATGAAGTACACCAGGTTAGTGATAACACAAGGCTTAAACTTGGTCATCCAGACTCTCAGTTTTGCATCCTTAGTCGTTTTAGCCCAAACTGTAGTCCCCCTCCATGCAGATCCTGCTGGGGCTGCTCTCCTGCTTGGCAGCATGGTCTCCATCTCTGACACGAAGCTGTCCCTCTGTGTTCCAGAATTTCTTGGAAAATAAAGGGAAGTGGGAGGGCAGGAGCGGTGGGGGGATGACACGGAGGTGGGAAGGATCTTAGGTACAGAAAATGAAAACTCTCCAAAGGTTTCCTGGAATCCCAGCGCTGGAAGAGTCATCCACACATCCTTTAAATCCAAACAGGTGATGACTGCTCAGCCCATCCCATTCAGGCGGGTATCACACTTGGGGCCGTGAGGGAACTCCCCAAAGTCTGACCTTAGTCCTTACCCATTCCCACCCCCCAAAAAATGGATATCATGGGTCATGGATTCTAATCCCATCTCTGCCACTTGCTTGCTGTGTGGCCTTGAGCAAGACATTTCACTTCTCTGTGCCTCGGTCATCTCATCTGTAAACTTGGGAAGAAGACTGTGAACACTTTGCAAAACAGGGACTGTGCCCAACCTGACTTGCTTGGATCCGCCCCAGAGCTCAATACAGCACCTGTCACATTGTAAGTACTTAACAAATATTATTGTTATTATTATTATGAGGTGGGGGAATGAAAGTGGGAAGGCAGAGAAGGAGCATAACCTAGTGGAAAGAACACGGGCTTGGGAGTCAGAGGACGTGGGTTCTAATCCTGCCTCCACCACTTGTCTGCTATGTGACCTTGCGCTAGCCACTTCAGTGCTCTGTGCCCCTGTTCCCTCAACTGGAAAATGGGGATTGAAACTGTGAGCCCCACGTGGGACGGGGCTGTGTCCAACCCAATTTGCCTGTATCCACCCCAGCCACATTAGTACAGTGCCTGGCACATAGTAAGGGCTTAACACATACCACAATTATTATTCTTATTGCCTGCCGTGCGACTTTGGCCAAGTTACCTAACCTCTCTTAGCCTCAGTTACCTCGATTGGAAAATGGGGGTTAAGATTGTGAGCGTATGAGGGACCACCTGATTAGCTTGTCTCTACACCGGTGTTTAGTACAGTGCTTGGCACATAGTGAGCACTGAGCCAACACCATCATTATGATTATTGGCGGAGAGGAGGAAGGGGAGAGGTCCATCCCTGCCTCCTCCCCGCTTCAGGCCTCATGGGCAGCCCCGCCCCCAGCTCCAGGTGCGCCGGTGGGCACTCCGGCTGGGGCAGCTGCGGCGGCACCAGTGCAGCAGCACCGGTGCAGCCTGCAAAGCGGCCGGAGGGAGGGCGGCGGCGCATGCGCTGGCGCTGGGGGCTGCGAAGAGCGCAGCGCTTTCATCGCCGGGGCGCAGACGGGACGCGGGGAAGCGGCGGCGAAGCCATGGCCGGAGAGACCCAGGAGTCCGGGCCGAGCCGCGCCTCGCCCAGCCCGCCCAGCCCGCCCGGCCCCGACAGGGTGACGCTCAAAAAGGAGATCGGGCTGGTGAGCGCCTGTGCCATCATCATAGGTGAGAGGGACCGGGCGACGGGGAGGGGTTGCGGGCCACCAGCCCCCGGCCTGCCTGGAGGCGGGAGAGGCTGGGTGGGAATAGTGGGCCTGGGGGGCAGGGGGTCGTGGGTTCTAATCCCGCCTCGGCCACTCGTCTGCTGGGTGGCCTTGGGCAAGTCGCTTTACTTCCGTGGAAAGAGCCCGGGCTTGGGAGTCAGAGGTCGTGGGTTCTAATCTCGGCTCTGCCACTTGTCACCTGTGTGACTTGGGACGAGTCACTTCACTTCTCTGTGCCTCAGTTACCTCATCTGTAAAACGGGGATGAAGACTGTGAGCCCTACGAGGGACAACCTGATTACCCTGTATCTACCCCAGCGCTTAGAACAGTGCTTGGCACAAAGTAAGCGCTTAACAAGTACCAATATTAGTATTAGTATTATTCTCTGGGCCTCAGTTACCTCATCTGAAAAATGGGGAGTGAAACTGTCAGCCCCAGGTGGGACAGCGACTGAGTCCAACCCGATTTGCTTCTATCCGCCCCGGCGCCTAGTACAGAGCCTGGCACACAGCGCTTAACGAATACCACAATTATTTGGTAATAAAAATAACCCCACATGACGCCGGGTGGCCCAGGTGAGCCAGGTTGGTTTTCCCTGCTGCCAGGGAGAGGAATGGACACTCTGGACGGACCCGCCGCCTCCGGACCGGTCCTTGCATGGCGTGGTTTACTGGCAAGAGCCTGCTTGGGAGTCAGCGGTCGTGGGTTCTAATCCCGGCTTCGCCACTTGTTTGCTGTGCGATCGTGGGCAAACCTCTTCACTTCTCTGTGCCTCAGTTACCTCATCTGGCAAATGGGGATTAAGCCTGTGAGCCCCACGTGGGACAACCTGATTACCTTGTTTCTACCCCAGTGCTTAGAACAGTGCTTGACACATAGTAAGCGCTTAACAAATGCCATCATTATTATCATTTATTATTATATCTTCCTCGCCTGCACCTGTTCACGCCCCTCCTCCTCCCCTGCCCCGCGCCTGGAGCGTTTGGATTTCACCCCGCTCCCTTTTTCTGATCTGGTTGACAGGAGGAGAGACAGATGAGCTGGGCGAAATAGGACTCCGGGGTCCTTAGGAGGAGCAGAACACCCCGCTCCGGTTGTCGCGAACTGAGGGATGTGGTTTGAACCGCTAACCAGACCGACAGTGTCAGGATCATTTAAGAACGGGGATTAGGGAAAGTGGGAAATTCTAATCGTTCAACCGGGTTACGCGGCGACTCCATCATCATCAATGGTATTTATTGAGCGCCTGTTGTGTGCAGAGCACTGTTCTAAGCGCTCGGGAGAGTATACTACAACTGAGGTGCCTGACACGTTCCCTGCCCTCGACGAGTTTACAGTGTAGAGCTTCTGTAAACTCGAGAAAGCAGAGCTAATTAGACTTAGTCCCGTAGGAAACAGAGACTCTGTCCTATCTGATTACCCTGCGCTGAGTACAGTACTTGATATGTAGTAAGCGCTTAACAAAATACGACAGCTACGGGAACCCAGAGTGTGGGGGTGGCAAATTCGGAATCGGAAGAGGACCAAGCTCCCGCCGGAGAATTGTTCCTCTCCAGCCCTTCAGCAGCTCTTCCCGAAAACGGCTTTTAGCAGCTCTAATCTCTACCATCTAGATGTGAAAAGCCAGAGGAGGAGTATTTCCAAGCACAATGCCTTTCCAAGATTAAAGGCTGGCAAATCAGCTATTAGAATCAAGGCTCAGCCCCCGGGGGCCTTGATGCTAGAGATGGGTTTTGCCCCCATTAAGGACAACAGTGTCTGTGAAGGTCATCTGAACCAGATTCTCCAGTGCTGATAGTGTTTGCAGCAAGTGAGAATGCCTTCCAAGTCCAAATGCAATTCATTGCAATGGGTTCTGGAGAAGAAAGGAAAGGAGTTGCCATTTAATGGGGGATTTAAAAAAAAAATCCCAATGATTGTCACCCCCTGCAAAATTTGGAACTTCTAATGTGATCCCAATGAAATAATACAGACAGCAGCAGACCACACAACCCGGGAATCACTGAAAAAATCCTTTTCAACTTTTTTCCCTTTGGCAGTCAGAATTTAAAAATCCTACTCCCTGTGGAAGTACCAACAGAACTGATCTTGAAATCTGGAAAAAAACAATTTTCAACACTTGTATAATGTCATGGTTGCAACCAATCCCTTTTCTGCTTTTGCTAAGTTCGTTAGACTTCGAAACACATCCTGGCTCCTGTTGCCCTCAAGTTCTGCTGATGGAACAGTCTCTGTCCACCCATCCCAATCATGTGAAGCCCTCTTGGAATGTTTTTCAAGGGACATATCCCCTAGAAATTCTTAATAGGGAAAACTCCCTAGAAAGGAAACTAAAAGTTATGGGTACATCAGTGGAACCTGGAAATGACAGCACTCTAAATAGGAATATCTTGAAGAGGATTTTTCTGCAAATGTTGCAGGAATATTGCATCCTAGTAACAGTGTAGCATTTTGAATTGAGCAAAGGTATGGACTTCCTGACTCCTGAGACTTTCTGACAGCACCAGGCAAAGACTCATATCCATACCCAAAGGTTACACCTATTAGAGATAGGGAGAAGGTTGTGTTCCTAGGAATGACAACTGAAGAGTCTGCATGGACCTGGGAGTCAGAAGGACTTGGGTTCTAATCCCGACTCTGCCACTTGTCTGCTGGGTGACCTTGGGCATGGCACTTAACTTCTCTGGGCCTCTGTTCTGTCATCTGTAAAATGTGGATTAAGACTGAGTCCCATTTGGGGCATGGAATGGGGCCAACCTGATTAATTTTTATGTACCCCAGTGCTTAGTACAGTGCCTGGCACATAGTGCTTAACAAATAGCATAAAAAATAAAAATTAAAACAATCAAGCACAGAAAGTTATAGTCCCAAAAGCTAGAATCCAAATTTTATACTGCTTTTAAAATCATTCATCTGGGAGGAGGCGGGGAAGAAGGGAATATGAAGGAGCTGTGACCCAAACAATGTAGGGGGGAAAGGAAACAGGATTTAGTACCTTTGCTTCTATTCATTGTACACCTGAAATGACCTGACCCAGAGAATGGAGCAAAATGCCCCACTTCTATTGGTTTTCTTCATCTTCTCAGAGAGCTTTTTTTTTCCTTTGTCTCTGGGTTCAGCAGCGTTTCTAGTACTTCCCCTACTGAAACACTGGCCATCTACAAGGAGCTGACAGCCCCAAGGGGCAGCCAAAGGAGATATGGGCTAGCTGTGAAGCAACAGCATCATGGCTATGTGGAAGAAGAGGATAGAATCTTTAAGGAAGCCTCTAAAGAAAAAGGAGAGGTAGTCCTCAAGACCCTGGAACAAAAGGGACCTATTTGTTTCTAACAAGAACAGCGAGAGAAATAAAAAGGGTTTTTACCCTTAGATGGGTCCTCAGTACTGTGACAGGTGGAAGAACTTGACAGGGTAGCCAGAAAGGAGAACCCAGAGGTGAAAAGAGGTGAGTGCAGAACCTCACTTCCATGGAAGAACTCGAGTCAGAAGCGAGGCAGGCAGGCAAGCAAGCAGGTTTGGAGAAGAGAAGGAAAATCCAGAGGGACAAATAGCCAGGAAGGAGAAAGTGAAGTTGACCACAGGAGGGGGTTGGAAGGAGGGGAATCTAATATGGAAATAGAAGCAAAAAAGAGAGACGGGGTGGGGGGGGGTGTGGGAAAGGTGATTGAAAGCATCAGAGAAGCAGAATACAGTGGGCAGGACAATAGTCTGCTAGAAGGAGAATTCATTTAACAAATTGATTTGTGGAATCAGTTAAGAGTTCTCCTGGGTTCTCAAATCAGCTTCTTTGCAATTACTTCCCATAACAAGCTTCTCTATACCTCAGTTTTTCCAACTGTGAAATGAGAGTAAGGATACTAAAATTATACCAAGTAAAAGGTGTGACAAATAAAGAACCATCAAGTGGGACACTGGGGTTGGAGTCCCATAAGACAAATAGACCGGGGAGTGAGAGAGAGGAGGAGTCATGTGAGGAAGCTTGACATAGTGAGTTTGGGAGCATATAATAAAGTGCTCTGCACCCAGTAAGCCATCAATACTATTGATTGATTCTGTCCCTCAGGATAGTAGTGACACTGGCAAGAGAGGCAGGAGAGGGAGTATGATTGAACATGTCAGGGGAGGCACAGGTGGATTTGGGAATCCTCAACAGAGAGGTGAAAATGATAGTGGAATTCATTTCCTGAGAGTTGGGTCCTTCATGAACTACTATGCTTTGTTAACCCAGGTGCCTCAAATGATAGCAAATGAGCTCTGTATGCTCCCTGTCCTTCCCCACTTCAGCCTTAACCCTCATTCCAAGCAGGGGAGGCGGTAGGGAAACCCCGAGATAGAGTTGCCAGATTTTGCCCTGATGCATTAGCCTTCTAAGTTTCTCATTTGGGGTCAAGTCCAAAACTAATTCCAGCTTTCCCTATCCAACTCCATTTCCTCTGTAACAGCAAATGAATACAATTTTTGGTGATTCAGGGCTACTCATACCACCAATAATAATTGATAATAATAATTATGGTATTGGTTAAGCGCTTAACTATGTGCCAGGCACTGTACTAAGTGCTGGGGTGGACACAAGCAGATCGGGTTGGACACAGTCCCTGTCCAACGTGGAGCTCACAGTCTCAATCCCCATTTTACAGATGAGGTAACTGAGGCCCAGAGAATTTAAGTGACTGGCTTGAAGTCACATGGCTGACAAGTGGTGGAGTCGGAATTAGAACCCATGACCTCTGACTCCCAAGCCTAGGCTCTTTCCACTGAGCCACACTGCTCAATCAGAGAAACACCAATCATATCAGCAGAATGGCTTAGTGGAAAGAGCCCAGGCTTGGGAGTCAGAGGTCGCGGGTTCTAATCCAGGGTCCACCACTTATCAGCGGTGTGACTTTAGGCAAGTCACTTAACTTCTCTGTGCCTCAGTTATCTCATCTGTAAAGTGGGGATTAAGACTGTGAGCCCCACCTAGGACAACCTGATTACGCTGTATCTACCTCAGCACTTAGAACAGTGCTTGGAACATAGTAAGCACTTAACAAATTCCATTATTATTAATCAATCAAGAGTACTTATTAAGCTTTTACTATGTTCAATAGACTATAGGTGCTTGGGAGAATACGATGCAATAGAATTAACAGATAAGCTCCCTGCCCATAAGGAGCTTACAGTCTAGAGGGGAAGCTTACAGTCTACAGTTTAAAGTTTACACCAAGTTTATTTCTATCCTGCCGAGTGATATGGAGAACATTTGGAAAATCCAGTGTCTGGGGTTAAACTTCTTCCCTGGTGGCTTTGCAATCCACATATACAGATAGCACAACATGCACCAAAGCCTTATAAGGAACCTACTTCCTTTTGCCAGGTAGCCGAATGCAATTTCATAGGTCCTACACTTTGTCCCCAAGGGCACTGCATCTGATAAGCCATTTGTGGGGATGGGAATCACCCTCCCTGGATGAAAGATGATACAGGCAGGGGGCGGTGGAATTGGTTAAGGCTTCTAAGGCAGCAGGGCCAAGTTTAGAAAATGACTGGAAAAGACATGGCAGAGATCTTCTGAGGGGCAAAGTGTCTCACTATTAGTCTGATCCTATTAAACAGGCTCTTTTTAAGCTATCTGGAGGGTTTTAGTTCTCTCTTGTCCATCTCCAAGACATACCACCTTGTGATTCATAAAAATAATTAACTAGGAATTAGAGCTTCTATTTTCCAGCAGGTGTTTATTGAGCACTGTACTTGGAAGCAAAAAGTAAAGGATTTTAAGGTATAGTAGGATCAGTCCATCCCAAAGCAGGATCTCCCCCTCTCTTCCCTCATTAATATTACCTTCCAGTGAAAATTTTGGTTCTGTTTCTCATAACGCTCAGCAAGCTCTTGCTTTTGATAGACAAGTGCAGAGAACCCATTCAAACTAAGCTTTTAGAGAAGAGGGTCTGAAAGGTTGGGCTAGACTGCTTTAAAGGACACCTCTGCATGGAATCCGGATGCAATTTCAAAGGCTAAACACAAAAAACTTTCTGTTCCAACCCAAAACAAACACACACAAAAAGAGACCGTTTTTTCATATCCTCAGAGGGGAACACTGGTAGTAGCTACAAATCTCTCTAGCAATCCATCTCCCCTACAGGAATTTGGAATGTGCCCCCAACCTTCAGAAGCAGGTCTCTCTGGCTTGAATGCAATCACATACAATTAGAACCACCCGACTCTGTGTCTCGACTAATGATAGCCTGCTCACATATTCAGTAACCCTTGAAGCAGGTCTTCATTTCATGTGGACTTGTCATTTTTTTCTTTTTTAAATGGATAGGTGGGGATCCTCCCTCATGTGCTTCTGCTTCCAGTTAAAATTAAATGTCCTATATAATGTATTGTATATAAACACATTTTTGGGCCGAAATCCAGTCTTTCATCATGCCAGTCTATTTAAACTGGGTCATCTGACCAATTTAATTTAATTGAAAAGACAGATTTTTTTCCATCCAGAAGGCATTAAAGCATAGATGATAATTTGGGATTGCCTTTAAGTCATTTTCCTTACTGCACAGTTTGAAACAGTCTTCTAAATTTTGTTTTCTTGGGACACTTGGTCAGTTGCTAAATATATCTCCTGGAGAGCAATTTTCCTCAAATGTACACAACCAGCCAGACTGCTATTCATTTGAACTATAGGCAGTATATGCTGTTTTCTCCATTGAATTAAGCATGCTTTTGGGAGCCTGGAATTTAAGCATTAGATTTTTCCCTTTGATTCTGGGCTGTACTGCCCATGTGAAACTAACTCAGCAGACACAGTGCTCTGTGTAAGTGCCAGCACATTCTGCTTTTGATCACTTAAAAAAAGGCAGCCCGTGTGACAAAAATTTTAAAACATTAACCTGGATAATACTCTTCCAAATGTTGAAATGGTAAGCATTATAATAACACAACACCAACTGAAGAAGTCTCAGTGTCTGGGTTTCTTTCACTCCCGAAGGCACGCAGCCCAAGGATACCCAGGGAGAAAAGTAGACGAGCCTAAGTTTACCCTCATATCATAATCCTTCAGGAAAACACTGTGCTAGGCTATTTGGATTCACCCAGATCTCCAGGGGAAAAATGTCTGAAGAGATTTGGAAACAAGAATAGATCTTTCAGGTTTGGGAAGTGCAGGATGTGAAGCTGGAGGGAGAAGCAAAACCGGCTGGCAAATATTTTCTGTGGGCCATCTCTTTTTCCAGCTTCCCTGCAGGTCTGTTTTTGGTAATGGCCACTCATTCTCATTCTTTCACAGGCTCCTCTTCTGCCTCCCAGCCCCAAACTGCCGAAGTCCCCCAAGGCTCAGTTCTGGGACACCTTCTATTCTCCAACTACATCCAGTCCTTTGGAGAATTTATTAGCCCCCTTGGCTTCAACTACCATCTCTATGCAGATGATTCCCTAATTTATCTCTCCAGGCCTGATCTTTCTCCTTCTCTGCAGTCTCATATCTCCTCCTGTCTTCAGGACATCTCTACTTGGATTTCCCTCAAACACCTCCAACTTAAGATGTCCAATATAAAATTACTTCTCTTTCCACGCAAACCCTGTCCCCCACCTTGACTTTCCCATAGTTTTAGACAGCACCGCCACCCTCCCTTGTCTCATAAATTTGTAACCTTGGCATTATCCTAGTTTCATCTCTCATTCCACCCACATATTCACTCTGTCACCAAATCCTGTCAGTTCTACGTTCACACTTTGCTAAAATCCACCCTTTTTTCTCCATCCAAACTGCTATTATGTTGATCCAAGCATTTATCCTTTCTTGCCTTGACTATTGCATCAGCCTTCTTGCTAACTTTCATTCATTCAATCGTATTTATTGTTTACTGTGTGCAGAGCACTCTATTAAGCGCTTGGGAAAGAACAATAAACATTGACCATACCTGCCCAAAACAAGCTCCCCTGCCTTCTGTCTCTCCCCACTCCAGTCCGATCATTTTTCTGTAAAACCATTCAGACTGTATCCCTCCACTCCTCAATAACTTCCAATGGTTGTCCACCACCCATTTGCAGCTAAAGGTACCATAGCATATGTATGATTTTGCTGTAGCATCATAACTCAGCAGATGATTGGGTTGCTAGTCACCTCATTCTTCAGGGGAAGCAGCATGGCCTAGTGGAAAGAGTGTGTGCCTGGGAGATGGAGGACTTGGTTTCTAATCCCTGCTCTGTCACTTCTCTGCTATAGGACTTTGGACAAGTCACTTCTCTGTGCCTCAGCTGCCTCATTTGTAAAATGGGGAGTAAGACTGTGAATCCCATGTGGGACATGGACTGTGTCCAATCTGATTAGTTTATTGCACTTAGAACAGTGCTTGGCACATAGTAAGTGCTAAACAAATGCCATCATTATTATCGATTAGACTGTAAGCCCGTCAAACAGCAGGGACTGTCTCTATCTGTTGCCGACTTGTTCATCCCAAGCGCTTAGTACAGTGCTCTGCACATAGTAAGTGCTCAGTAAATACTATTGAATGAATGACTCTACCCCAGAGCCCAGTAGTAAGCACTGGCACATAGTAAGTACTTGACAAATACCATTAAAAAAATACCATTCTTCGCTCCCTGTTTTGACTGGTTTTTTCTTGGGATTCCTGCTGGGCTTGTTCAACTTGTGCAATATCCTAGGTGGCTCTTTGGTCAGAGACCTTCACCACTGAAGTCCTTTAGCTATTACCCTAGAGTCCAGGTCTTCTGATTTGCAGAATGGTGCTCTTTCCTCTAGACCAACCTCAGGTCTAAGGCTGCTCTAATCAAATCCCTTCAGACTGTAAGTTTGCTGTGGGCAGGGAATGTGTCTACCAACTCTGTCATATGGTACTCTCCCAAGAGCTAAGTACAGTGCTCTATTTACAGTAAGCATTCAATAAATGCCATTGACGATAATGCTATGCCTGCTTTAGTGTGTTACTCCATTTTTTTTAACAGTATGTGTTAAGCACTCTCTAAGTATCAGGCACTGTACTAAGCACTGGGGAAGATAAAAGCTAATCAGGTTGGACACAGTCCCTGTCACATATGGGGATCACGGTCTTAATCCCCATTTTATAGATGAAGTAACTGAGGCACAGAGAAGTAAAGTCATTTGCGGTCACACAGCAGAAAAGTGGGGGATCCCGGATTAGAATCCAGGTCCTTCTGGCTCCCAGGCCCATGCTGTATCCACGAGGCCACTCTACTTCTCATTGCTCCATGGAAGCAATACTCTCAAACTTGAAGGGCACAAAAATTGTGGAGAGGAAGGCCGACAATTCCCTAGGAAAATAAAGTCTTGTATTGCTGTATGATGCAAAAGAAATGGCAGTCATGCCCAAACTTGCAACACCAGGCCATGCAACTTATTTATTTGGGAATAATAATCATGTTGGTATTTGTTAAGCGCTTACTATGTGCAAAGCACTCTTAGCACTGGGGTAGATCCAGGGTAATGAGGTTGTCCCACGTGAGGCTCACAGTCAGTCCCTATTTTACAGATGAGGTCACTGAGGCATCAGGAAGCTTGCTGCCCCCCATTTACCAGGGTTTTGAAAGGGCCATTCTCTGGGGAAAAAAAAAAAGAAATCCCATGCGGTAGGATCAGATTCAGAGCCATTAAACACTACCCTCTTTTTTGGCCAAACTAAACATTAAAAAAGGAAGAAATCATGAGATTTTACATTTCATCAACCCCTTTGCCTTCCAAATCGGCTGCTTGCTTGATGCTATGGAAAAGACACTGCGGGAGGGAGGGAGGAAGGGAGGGAGATGCAGGAAAAGAGCCATAGTAAAAGAATTCACCTTAATACATATTTAATGATGTGAGCATCCTGCCCACCTGGGAAAAAGGGCAATAATGAAACGCCAGACTCTCCCTTGCTAGAGATTCTTAGCTGTTAGCTCAGATCAAGTCTGGTTATTCCTTTTTAAGGAAACCAAGAGGGTTACTTAATAATAATTGTATTTGTTAAACGCTAATGATGTGCCAAGCCCTGGAGTAGAAACAAGAGCTCACATGGGGCTTTTAGTCTAAATAGGAGGGAGAACAGATATTGAATCCCCATTTTACAGATGATAAAACTGAGTGCCAGGGAGGTTAGGTGACTTTCCCAGGGTCATACAGCAGGAAAGAGGCAGAACTGGGTTTAGAATCCTACTTCGCTGTCTCATGGGCCCATACTCCTTCTGTTAGGTCACTGTGCTTCTCATTAGACTCTGAGGTGAATGTCAGGATATGGCAGACTGCAATAGCAAACCCAATCTAATGGAGTTGTCCCAAGATTCATGCTGTTTACTAGTGTAGTGTAATTTGTTTCCTCTGAGGTTATAACCTCTCCCACAGGGCTGCGTTGTTTTTTTTTTTAACCTTACATTCCACGATGTCATTTGGTCAGGCAGTAGTCTATTAGTGAGTGGTCTTGCTTTTAGTTCCCACTCTGCAGGTAGGGCAATGCCTGCTGGGGCTGAGACGTTAGTGGGAAAGGGCCTGGCTGAGGAACTCTGGCCCATCTGAAGAAGCTTCCTAGGGCAATTGGCTAGCTAGGTGGACAGGCCAAGCCAGAATCCTGAAAAATAGCTGGACAACAAAGGCGGTGAACACCGTGCTAGCTGAAAAAAACAACTATCTGAAGGTCTGCTGCAGTCACTTTGTCTGAAAGTGAGACTTGCTTGTCAAAACCTATGTGGGTCCCACACATGGTAACCACTCAGTAAATGCCAATGATTAATTAATGTACTGTATATGTGTTGCGCCCCTGCCCCAGAAAGGAAGTGACTGACAGGGATGGGAGAACATGAGTGAAGCCGGGCAAACCAACGTCACCACAATGAATCAGTAAGATGGGCTCTCGGTCCTGAGGTAATGAGACTGAGGCTTATCCTCCATTCTCAGTGGGAGACACGATCATTGTCAATCAAGCAGCCTCTGTAGATAAAGCAGTGAGAAGCACTGAGGTAAGAGTGGCCCATAGCTCCACTCCCAAGGAGGTCACAGTATTGGGGAGTACACTGGGACAAGGTGCCAAGTACCTTGGGCTCTTTCCTTGTCCCCACCTCTTAAGTCTTCAACGGATTCCCCCCGACTGCAATTCTGCAAAATTTTGCCCTTGCCCAGCACTAGTTAGGGAAGCTCCATTTCCTGTAGGACTGCACTACCCGTGGAGACTCTAGATCCTGTCAGAGAATAGCCAATTGAAAAGAGCATGGGCCTGGAAATCAGAGGACCCGGGTTCTAATCCTGGCTCTGCCACTTGTCTGCTGTGTGACTAGGGCAAGTCACTTCACTAGTCAGTGCCTCAGTTTTCTTATCTGTAAAATGGGGACTAACTACATGTTCTTCCCCCTACTTAATGGCACTTATTGAGCACTTACCGTGTGCAGAGCACTGTACTAAGTGCTTGTGAGAGTACAAAACAACAAAGTTGGTAGACATTTTCCCTGCCCACAAAGAGATTTCAATCTAGAGGTGGAAAAATTATGGATATGTATTTGTCCTGTGGGGCTGAAGATGGGGTGAATAATAAGTACTTAAAGGGATATAGATCCAAAAATACATAGACAACACAGAAGGGAGAGAGAGTAAGGGAAATGAGGACCTAGTCAGGGAAGGCCTCTTGGAAGAGATGTGATTTAATAAAGTTTTGAAGATGGGGTGGGGGGAGTGAGGAACTGTCCAATAAGAAGGGGAAGGGAGTTCCAGGCTATAGGGAGGATACAGACAAGGGGTTTGTTGGTGAGATAGACAAGTTCGAGGGACAGTGAGTAGATTGGTGTTAAAAGAGTGAAGTGAGCATGCTGGCTTGTAGTAAGAAATGATCTATGCAAGGTAAGAGGGCCTGAGCGGATTGGGTGCTTTAAAGCTGAAAATATGGGGTTTCTGTTGGAATAGGTGGATGGAAACCACTGGATGTTCTTGAGTGGGTAGACCTAAACTGAATGTTGTTTTAGAAAAATGATCTGGACAGCAGAGTGAAATAGGCAGTTTTCTCATCTGTCAAATGAGGATTAAGTCCTACTCTGTCTTCCTCAGACTGTAAGCCTCACCCGGGGCAGTTATTGTGTCCAATCTGATTATCTTGTATCTACCCCAGCACTTAGTACAGTGCTTCGCACAAAGTAAGAGTTTAAACAAGTATCACTAAAGAAAAAAAGCATGGACTGGAGTGGGAAGAGACAGGAGGTGAGGTCAGCAAGGAGTTAGATGCAGTAATCAAGATGGAATAGGATAAATACTTGGATCAGCATAATAGCTATAGAAAATAACTATATAAATAAATATAGGTAGATGATATTTAATAAAATAATATAATCTAGCTATAGATAGATAATAGTTTAAATGGAGAGGAAAAAGCAGATTTTAGTAGTGCTGTGAAGGTATAACTAACTGGATTTGGTGACATTGAATGTGTGGGTTGAATGAGAGCGATGAGTCACAGATAATGCCAAGGTTACAGGTTTGTGAAATGGAGGATAGTAGTGATGTCTTCAGTGATGGGAAAATCAGGGGAGGACAGGGTTTGGGTGGGACAATGAAGAGTTCTGTTCTGGACATGTTTTAGACTGTGAGCCCATACAGGACAAGGGCTGTATCTGGGATGATTATCTTGTATCTTTCCAGTGCCTAGTACAGTGATTGGCACCTAAAAAGTGCTTAACAAATACCACAATTATTGTTATCATTAATAGGAGAGTTTGCACCGAATTTCATAGGCCTCATGAAATGGAGATTTGAGTAAGTATTCCATTAGTTCAAGCCATCTAAGAAAACAAGGAAGCTTTTGGATGGAAAGAGGGATTTGAGACCTGTTTCTCGAGACCGCCTATAGAGTCCATATCCTCTAAATAATAAATCAGTACCCCCACTTTACTTTTCCTATTTAGATGCAGGAATAGAGTGACCGAGCTAAGCCTACGGGGGGTGGAAAATGTGTCTCCAATTTGTCAGCAAGTTCAAACGGAGTGAAGCTTAAAATGTTTGGTGATGTGCCAACTAATTCATTCATTCTCTGAGCAACATATTCACCTCTGAGATCTAAAGTGGTTTAGACAGAGGGGGATCGACGGGCATGGGGAGGAAATTCAGCTTTAATTAGAGATTCCTGGCAGGAAGCCTGCAAACACACCAAGCCACTGAATACTACAGTTTTTTCTAATTGAATCTTCTTGCCCACAACAAGCAATGTTGTTTGACTACTCACTGCTGGATTCTGGATTTGGCTACTGTTGTTCTGGGAAAGGCAGGAAAACTCAGCACCCTCTATATCTGCATCTTTCATCTATGGAAAAATGAAGAATATGCTTTTAATTTTATAACAGGGAGTACAGTGCCGGTGATAGTGAGTTCATCAGTGAAGTCACTTACTGTGGAATATGGACACTTCTTCTCCCACAGTCTGAGAGTGACTGGAAGTATGGGCTTGGAGTATCACAGCTGCTAGTGTAATCCTGATGGTAAATAGAGAACAACTTGGAGAGCTTCTTTTTTGTATGGTATCTTTAAATGCTTACTATGTGCCAAGCCCCACTCTAAGCACTGAGGTAGATACAAGGTAATCAGGTTGGACACATTCCATATCCTTCAGTGTGCTCACAGTCATAATCCCCATTTTACATATGAGGTAACTGAGGTACAGAGCAGTGAAGTGACTTGCCCAAGGTCACAACACAAACAAGTGGCTGAGCCAGGACTAGAATCCAGGTCCTTCTGATTCCTTTCTGACTTCCAGGCCCATGCTCTATCAACTAGATTATGCTGCTGCTTTTCTGATACAGTAATTAAGGCCTAGGAAACAACTCAGGAAAATAGAGCACTGGGTTAATCAGAAATGAATCCACGTCCCTTTCCCTTTCACTGAACCAGATAGACCGACACCTGGCAGTTCACATAAATGCTAATTTTGGAATAGAGGCAAACTCAATCTTGCTAATGCTTTAAACAGTAGCATACCTATATAATATACTAGGCAAGGCAATCAAGTAAACACAGGGCTGTTGAGGTCTGTAGATGGCCCAGAACTAGGGTGACCTATGCTTTGGATTGGCCGGCACCATCTGGAAATTCAGGCTTTCTGGGCACCCCAATTCCTAATGTGGGAGGTTCCTGCTTGAATTGTTTTGAGGAAAAGTAGTCCTAGAATACCTGGATTCTGTGAGCATGAAATTTTCACAGGAAACACTGGCAGGCAATAAGAACCCACCTTGACGGGGGAGAGGAGTGTTGCAATAACGTGGCAGGGCAACATTTGCTAGAGGAGTAAGCTCTGGTTTCTTATTTTAGCTTTATGATAACGCTATCTACAACAGATCCTAGGGGACAAGTTTAAGGGTATCATGCTGGGTTTTTTTTCCAACCTTCCTTCTAGACCGGAAGCTCCATCAGCTTCATTCATTCATTCATCCATCCAATCATATTTATTGAGTGCTTACTGTGTGCAAAGCACTGTACTAAGCGCTTGGGAGAATACAATATGCATGCAAATACCTTGCCCCCTCCTACCTCACCTCACTATTCTCCCACTACAATGCAGCCCACACACTTCACTCTTCTAATGCCAACTGACTGTACCTCGATCTTGTCTATCTCACTGCTGACCTCTCATGTACATCCTGCCCCTGGCCTGGATCATTCTTCATCATATCCAATGGACAATCTCCCCTCCTTCAAAGCCTTTTTGAAGGCACATCTCCTCCAAGACCTTCTTGCCCTCTATTCCTTGTCTTCCACTCCCTTCTGCATAGCTCTGACTTGTTCCCTTTCCTCATCCCCCCTCCCAACCCCACAGCACTTACGTACATATCTGTAATTTTTTTTATGTTAATGTCTCCCCCCCCTCCCCGCGCACCAGACTGTAAACTCTCTGTGCACAGGGAATGTGTCTTACATTGTATTGTACTCTCCCAGGCACTTAGTACAGTGCTCTGCACACAATAAGTTCTCAATAAATACAATTGATTTATTGTGGGCAAAGAATGTGTCTACCAACTCTGTTATATTCTACTCACCCAAGAGCTTCGTACAGTACACTGCACATAGTAAGTGTTCAATAAATATAATTGATTCCCCAAAACTGACAATGGCTGCTTCAGCAGTAGCCCTATACTCTTAAAAAAAAAACCAATATAATCCTCTACTGTTGCTCTCTGATTCTTCAGTAGAGAATTACAATCAGAAACCTCTCTCTCACATATGACATCAGAATCCCAGAAGGATTTATTAATACCCCTTAATCAAACCCTTGAATTTGTTCTGTTTCATTTCCAAAGAACCTATTTTAACATTGATTATCTCATTGTACCTTCAACATCGCTGAGAGAGAGAATGGAGTTGAAATGATTATCCTTATTTAAAGATGGGTAGCTGAAATTCAGAGAGGCAATTTTTCTAAGGATTGTTCCACTATACTCAAACCTCTCTAACCTAGTAATATTTGAGTGCTTACTGTGTGCAGAGCATTGTACTAAGTACTTGGGAGAGTACAATATATCAGAGTTGGTAGACACACTCCCTCCACAGCGAGCTTACAGTCTATTTTTTGTTGGCATGTTGCAAGGCACTTAATCTGACTGCCCTAATAATCAAAACAAGTCAAAAAGCCCTAAGTCAGGGCTTATATGTTACCTGAAGTCCTAGAATTAGAAGGAATCTCAATGGTTTACTGTCCAAACCCTTGCATTTAGGATACATGGCAATATTTTCTCTGAGCTTTATTTTTTTAAAAAAAAAACCCTCAAAAAAAGATGTGAAAATGAGCAAGTGACATTCTTCAAGAAGTTGTCCATTTAAATTCTACTTCAAGGTCCAATTCCCTTTGCACCAATTCTCTTAAGAGCAAACACTACATTTTAACATATTCATGAATACCTCCACCCAGCATTGAGGTCAGGGCAGATGTGATGCAGTTCAGATAGTAAGCCTTATTAGGAAGGATCCTAGAGTATCTCAGGTCCCTGCCTTCTACTCCTCCTCAAACCCTGTAGGCCCAGGGAGGTGGGTCAAGGGAAATTTACTTCTAGCTGGTGAAGGGGATGGAATTGATAACCGGCATTTGTTCTTGGCTATTAAACTCCTAATAGAGCAAGTGCGGTAAAAAAGGGAATGCAAGTAATAGTCTCTTCCTCAGCAGATGAAATGTTTGCGGGTTAAGCAAGAGCCTTTCCTTTGAGAACACAAGATGTATGGTGCCCATAAAGTACTTGGCAGAAAGAGAGACACTGTACCTGAAATTTTCACCCTTAGATCTGATGAACATCTTTACTGACTTCTGCAAATTGTATCATTCATTCAAGCCCAGTTACCTGTGCATTTTCCAAATGGATTCTGGAGCCAAATGTATCTGTAGTTCATCATCCCTATAGTTCAGATTCCCAAAGCAGCTGGAAAGTCTGTTCATTCCTTTTCAGCCATCCTAAATACAGCATTCAGAAAGAATATCAGTATCAGAGGAATAAGAGGAAATTAAGAGACAAGTGGGGTTTGGAAGTTACTTGGATGATGGTAACAGAGGTCAGCGCTTGGCACATAGTTCTTAACAAATACCATTAGTATTTATTAAACTGTGAGATTTGTGGGCCTGCCCAAAGTAAAATGGTAACTGGCAGCATTAAAGGTATTCCAAACAAGAACTGCTAGATATTTGAGGGGGAAGACTAGATGATCCTGGTGCATTGTGCCACTGAGGAGGTCTGTATCATTGTCCTTTGATAAAGTCACCATTTTCAGCAATAGATGTTTCTTAGGGATTGTAAAGTGGAGACAGGTGAGATTAGTTATTTTAATCCACTCTGAATGGGGACAGTTTTTCCTCTGATTCTGACAGTTACAGGGTTACAAAGGGGAAGGAGACCAAATAGGGAGGTGTTGGAGAATGCAGAATTACAGTTCTCAGATGCAAAGTTGGGCCAGTTGGGAGGTGCCTGAGGAAACCTCAACCCAGTGTCACCCAGGGAGGTATCTGGTCTGGTCACCATTGGCCTGGGATGTCACCTGGCATAACTGTGCCCTGGCCACTGTGTTGACCTCTCAGGATGGGAGGGGGTAGAAAGAAAGTTCCCCAAGCTTCCATGCATGAAATAAGGTGTCCTGGGTATTTTTCACTAATTCAGTGTCCACAAAGAACAAAGTTGCTATTTAAAACATTCCAAAGGAAATTTCAATCAATCAATGGTATTTATTAAGCTAAGTGCTAAACACTATACACAACACGTGAAGGAGTGCAATAGATGCTACTGATTGAATGCTTTAAAACACTAAATCACCTTGCCCCCTCCTACCTCAGTTTGCTATTCTACTCCAATCCAACTTTCACACTTCTCTCCTCTAATGCTAAACTTTTCACTGTACCCCGATATTGTTTATCTTGCCTTCAACCTCTTATCCATGGCCTGCCTCTGGCATGGAACATCCTCCCTCATATCTGATAGGCAATCACTCTCCCCACCTTCAAGTCTTATTGAAGGCACATCTCCTCTAAGAGGCCTTCCCTGACTAAGCCCTCCTTTCTTTTCTTCCACTCCCTTCTGCATCTTCCTGATTTTCTGTCTTTGTTCATCCCCACATCCCAGCCCCACAACACTTCATGTGTAATTTATTTATATTAATGTCTCTCTCTCTAGACTGTAAACTCACTGTGGGCAAGGAATTTGTCTGTTATATTTTTGTATTGCATTCTCACAAGTGCTCAGTACAGTGCTCTGCATACAGTAAGCTCTCAATGTATAAGATTAACTGACTGACTACGTACATATTCCCTGCCCTTGAGGAACTTATAATCTAATGCTGTATAATGTCAATGCTCTGTACAGTGTATTAATAATAATAATAATGATGGTATTTGTTAAGCGCTTACTATGTGCAGAGCACTGTTCTAAGCACTGGGGTAGACACAGGGGAATCAGGTTGTCCCACGTGGGGCTCACAGACTTCATCCCCATTTTACAGATGAGGTAACTGAGGCACAGAGAAGTGAAGCGACTTGCCCACAGTCACACAGCTGGCAAGTGGCAGAGCTGGGATTTGAACTCATGACCTCTGACTCCAAAGCCCGGGCTCTTTCCACTGAGCCACGCTGCTTCTCAGTGTATTGATTTTATTGACAAATTACATCTACATGCTTCAAGCACTGTAGAATATTTTGGGAAGAACTGACACAATCATTTAACATTACATGATTGAGATACTCTTAATGATTGCATGGAAATAGAGTGTGAAAGAGTACTAAATGAAGTATTATTTCCCACAGGAAATAATATTAAGTGCACTGATGCATTCCCAAGATTCAAAAAATTGACCAAAACCATATAAAATATTCAAAAATTGATAAACCTACAATAGTTGTGTGACTGAATACCAATGTAAAAATATACCAGTAATGGAAATATTATGAATTAGAATTTTATATGAACATATATAACTTTTATATATAAATTTTCATAGGATTATCTTTCACACCCCATTCAGCAAAAACAGATGAACGGTCTATTGCTCTGTCACTAATTAGTATTAAACAGAGAATAACTGAAATGGGCTTTAATCTCTATTCAGTCACAATACATCAAAGGTTGAGTGGCAGAAGAGATGGAGGCCAAGGTATACTTTACAAGGTTGCAAAGCCAGAGTGCAGTTTTGAAGTGAGGGCTACATGAAATACTGGCATTAATATGCACTAAATGCTACAAGAAGAGTCTTATAAGAGGAGATACAAGTGAGGCATAGGCTTGGCTGTCGCTCGCCAACTTTCCACTGACCACGTGAATTCCAGCAACCAGCACAACCCTGGTGTGTGAGAGCATCACCCTATGAGCAAGCCACGTGGGGGAAATGAATAGTGGTCTTTGATAGAAGACTGAAACATCAGTGACTTCTTTGGCATGAAATTTGATTCCATCAGTTATTCAATTCATAGTAACTGAAAATTGAAACATGTATATTACAAGCTACAGCTTATGAAAATGATTGGCAAACTTCTCTACATCAGTAGGCAGGTTTTCAAAACTTTGAGTAAAAGAAAATACTATTTTAATATAAAAAATGCATCTTGTTTCAGTTTGGGTTTGGATTATTGCATTGATTGGCCTCTGTTTTATTCTTGATGGAAGATGAATGTGCAAATATATATATATATTATATATATATATGTGTATATATATATATGCACACACATACATATTCCCACACTATGATTAATAATCATTTTTAATTTATATCTGTGCCATGGTGCTGCTGCTACTGCTGACTTGCACTGAGCCCCACAGATCCCAGAGACAGCCCTGCCTGACCTTCTCTCTTACATCATATTTCCCATTTCCTGTTTATTCTGCCTCTTGTTCCCAACTCAGAAGTGTGTCATTGTGTACTTTTAAGAATATGGAAAGAACATGGGGCTGGGCATCAGGGGATCCGGGTTCTAATCCTGGCTCTGCCATGTACCTGTTGGGTGACCTTGGGCAAGTCACTTAATTTGTCCATGCCTCAGTTCCGTCATCTGCAAAAATAATAATGTTGGTATTTGTTAAGCCCTTACTATGTGCAGAGCACTGCTCTAAGCGCTGGGGTAGATACAGGGTAAGCAGGTTGTCCCACATGGGGCTCACAGTTAATCCCCATTTTACAGATGAGGTAACTGAGGCACAGATAAGTTGTGACTTGCCCACAGTCACACAGCTGACAAGTGGCAGAGCCAGGATTCAAACCCATGACCTCTGACTCCCAAGCCCGGGCTGTTTCCACTGAGCCATGCTGCTTCTCTTAGGCATGCTGCTTCAATACCTGTTCTCCCAACTTTGACTGTGAACCCCATGTGGGGTCTGATTATCTTGTATCTACCCCAGCACATAGTATAGTGGATGGCACATAGTAAGCTGCTTACTAAATACCACAATTATTATTGTCATTATTACTCTTGGGGTTCTCTGAGTAGTCAAAATGATTCAATAATTGCAGCAAATGTTAGGGCAACATGGAAGGGAAAAGAATTCACTCAACCCTGCCTTCTTGGCATTTTCAGTTTTGAAAGTTTGAGCAGGCCCATCCCATTTCTCTCCAAGGATATTGCACACATATTCCTTGGTGTAGAATGAGGCTTTGCTAATCTTTTGCAGTGCATGCCTTCTGATGTGGTAGTATTTATCAAGTACCCACTGGGTTCAGTGCACTGTACTAACTGCTTGGAAAAGTACAAAACAAGCAAGTATTCTCTACTCACAAGGAGCTTACATTCTATTGGAGAAGACTGACGTAAAAGTATTTACAGAGTAATTGAAATAAATAATTGAATGTACATTTGAATAGACAGCATTTTAATAGAAGTAGGAGGCGGGCAAGGAATGAAAGATTCCAAGCTGGAGTCAAGTCTACCCCCTCCATCTATGCTTTTGACCCAGGTCTTCTTCCCAGGCTAAGCCCTACTTTTCCTCAGGTCCCTTCTGCATCACCCTGACTCACTACCTTTACTCTTTCTCCCTCTCCCTGCCCCACAGTACTTCTGTATATATGTATACTTCCATAACTTTATATTGGTGCCTGTTTACTTTTACTGATGTATGTCTCTTCCCTCCCGCCCCGCCGCCACCACCCCCCCCCCCCCCCCCCCCCGCTGCCCCAGACTGTGAGCTCATTGTGGGCAGGAATTATCTCTCTTTATTTGCTGTATTGTACTTTACAAGCGCTTAGTACAGTGCTCTGCACACAGCGCTCAATAAATATGATTGAATGAATTGAATGAATGAATGAACACATTCATGCTGAGTCCCATGACATTCCTACTGCTTCCAGAAGCACAGGTGATGTGTTATCCAGGGTGAGGACCAGGGCTGAAAGCCAGAAAATATGGACCTTGTGGCCGTCAAGAGAAGTGCTTGGTACTGTGCTTTACATACAGTAAGCGCTCAATAAATACGATTGAATGAAAGACTTTTACCTTCCCTGACTCACTTTGCTCAGCTGTAAGTTATACACAGTAAGCACCCAATAAATACAATTGAATGAATGTATTAAGCACCTACCATTGTACAGGTGTAAATGGAGATCTGTAAATACCAGCTTCTTGGACTCTCATTAGCTCTGTCTAAAACAGGCAGTACCGAGATTGACAATCACATAGTCGATGGCTTACATACAGCCTGCTAAATATTTCCAATCAAAAGACACCATAAGAGTAAGAACCTGGCTGGAAATTTGCAACAGCTACGGTGGCTTCTCCCACAGCAATTGGCTGCATTTCTTTAGTGTAAAAGTGAACATCAATTCCTCCACACTAGATAGGATTGCTGCCCACTCACTCAGTTTTCTAGTTAGGTGGTCCTCCTCAGCCAAGCTCTCTGGTTAATGCTCTTTCAGGCATGCTTGAATTACCATCCTCAACATTCAGTTTCTTATCCACCTCCAACTTCTTTCAGGTGCAGTTTTCATAGCAATTCTGAGGTTGGCAGGCAGGTAAGAGAGTAGAGCGAGAAGAGGCAGAAAATATACTGCCAAATTGGTCAGAGTGTCTATTTTCTGGTTTGAGAGTGATTTCCTCATAGATTAAGGTTGGAGCTACTCAGAAACAGTTCACGGATGGATTCAGAAGACTTAATTATAAGTTTATTTTCTTCCGTGGAAGGTAATTTGACTAAAAAATTTCCAATTTCTAGAGATCATCCTCATTTTCAGGTTTCCTGTCTTTTTCCCAGGGCAGAGCTCAGGCCTGAGAGCCAATAGACAGGGTTTATAATATTGTCTCTGCTACTTGTCTGCTGTGTGACCTAGGGCAAGTCACTTAACTTCCCTGTGCCTCAATTTACTCATCCGTGAAAGAGAGATTAAATGCCTGTTCTCCCTCTCCCTTTGATTGGTCATCTCACTTAGCACCGGAAGTATATCTGATCTGATTGAACTGTATCTGCCTCAATGCTTAGTACAGTACTTGACACATAATAATCACTTAAATAGCGCTATTATTATTATTTGAAAGGACACTCCACTCTAATGCCAACCTACTCACTGTACCTCAGTCTCATCTCTCTCATGGGTGACACCTTGCCCATGTCCTGCCTCTGGCCGGGAACATCCTCCCTTTTCACATCCGACAGATTCTCCAACTTCACTCCTCCTACTTTCACTCTCCCCACCTTCAAAGTCTTATTAAAAACACATCTCCTCCAAGAGAACTTCCCCAACCTAAACCCTCATTTCCTCCTCTCCCATTCCCTTCTACATTGCCTTTGCACTATGATTTGCACCCTTTATTCACTCCTTGGTCAGCCTCATAGCACTAATATATGTATCCATTATTTATTTACAGTAATGTCTGTCTCTCCCTCTAGACTTTAAGCTCACTGTGGGTAGGGAACGTGTCTACCAACTCTGTTATATTGTACTCTCCCAAGCCCTTAGTACAGTGTTCTGCACACTCAAATACACCTGATTGAGTAAATGACATTAACCTGGTAAAACGGAGTGCCACACCAGGATAGAGGACCCTAGGAAGGAGGAAGACCCTCCAGGAGTGCTGCTTATGACTCCCAGAACTAGTTAAATGATCTGGGAAAGTAGAAGCCACTTACTGATCTTGAACAATAGCCCTTTCACCCAACTCCTGGAGTGAAATAATCTCCATTAGGCCAAACATCCTCTTGTAACAAAGGAGTAACTGGATGTGAATAATCTGAAGATCTGAGAGACTCTCACTGGACTGAGGAACTCAGTTACCATATTTATGCACACAATTTCTCCTCTGTCCTACAATTTTTGAAGTTAAAATTAAAGATGTTTGGATAAACAGAGATAAGGGCTTGCTCCAGGGTAGGAAAAAGGGTCAGAGCCCCAGATACAAATACAGGTTAGTGCTGGGGAGTAGGTTTCTTCCCTGAGGCATGCTAAAGAAGGGAGAGTGGTTAATTCATTAAGTGCTTGTTGTATCCAGCGCTTGGGAGAGTGCAATAGAAAAGACACAGATTCTGGTGCCTTCTTATCTTCCTATTCCTTCTCCTTTCCTTTCCTGTTTTTTGTCCTCTTTTGTCTCCTGCTTCCCTTATTACTACATTTAATTCTTATATGGTCCCATGTAGAAGCCCCCTCCTGTTTTGTGTTGCAAAAGGGGGACAAATAAGTGACTAAATGCAGAAACTTGGAACTCCTTTCCCTTCATAGCCCAGCCTAAAGGGGACTAATCTTTGAGGAAAGTCTACAACAACTCTGGGAGTTCATTTCAGAAAGAATCAACTATTTTGTGGATACCTAGGACTAATATTGGTGGGGTAAATGCTCTGCCATTTGACTGACTGGAGTAGAATTATTTACTAAAGTGCCTGCTGGGTGCAAAGCCCTGTACTAAGTGATGAGGAAAAAAACCCAAGGACTCACAATCAATCCATTGTATTTATTGAGAGCTTACTGTATACAGAGCACTGTACTGAGCATTTAGACGGGTACACTATACCTTAGTTGAGAAACAATGTTTCCTAGTGTGTAGAACACAGGCCAGGAAATCAGAATGACCTGTGTTCTACTCCGGTCTCCACCACTTGTCTGATATGTGATCTTGGGGAAGTTACTTAACTTCTCTGTGTCTCAGTTACCTCATCTGTAAAATGGGAATTAAGACTGTGAGCCCCATGTGGGACATGGACTGTGTCCAACCTGATTATCTTGTTTCTACCCCAGCAATTAGAACCAACTGATCCTGGCATATAGTAAGCGCTTAACAAATACCATAAAAAAAAAGAGTTGGTAGATATGTTCCCTGTCCACAATGAGACTTAGAGTCTGGAAGAATAATTTAAGAATAAGAGGAGGAGGGTTTTGGTGACAGACCCATAAGGAAAGATGAAAACTATTAAAATACAAGAACAGCCTAATAATGATAATGGTATTTAAATGCTTAGTATATATCAAACACTGTTCTAGGCACTGGGGTATATAGAAAGCTAGGCAGGTTGGACAGTCCCTGTCCCACACAAGTCTCTCAGTCTTAATCCCTGTTTTACAAATGAAGGAACAGAGGCACAGAGAAATTAAAGGACTTGCCCAAGGTCACACAGCAGACAAGTGGCAGAGCCCAGATTGGAACCCAGGCCCTTCTGATTCCCAGGCCTGCGCTCTATCCACTAGGTAATGCTGCTTCCCTGGACTAAAAGACAAGGCTCAGGGAACCAAGAGTCCAGCAGTAAAAGAGACCAGCCAGTTGGGGACCTCATGGTGTTGCCATCCACATCATCCAGAATCTGGTCCAATACAAGCCTTCCCAAATTTCATGCTGTTGGAGCTTGAGTCCCTTGGAATCCTACAAACGTAGGGCATGTCTGACGGATCTCCCATGTTTAGACTATGAGCCTGTCAATCGGCAGGGATTATCTCTATCTGTTGCCAAATTGTACATTCCAAGCACTTAGTACAGTGCTCTGCACATAGGGAGCACTCAGTAAATACTATTGAATGAATGAGAAGGCCCAGGGGGTGGAGGGCAAGAGGGATTCCCTGGGGTTTTGTTCAGCAGGTTGGTGGGATGAGTTCACTGAGCTCTTCAGCGAGAACCAGACTAGAAGCTGGGTCAGCTAATCTCTCAGTTCTGCCCTCATGCAGCAGCAGGGAATGGCTGAGGACAAGCAGTTCTATGGTCCCAAACTACTACCGTAGTCACAGTAGTAGTAATTGTATTTACTGAGAACCCATGAATTGCTTGAGTAAGGTACAACAGATCATTTCCATACACCCAGGTAGGTGTAGGAGATTCAGGCAAAGTGAGACTTAGACCTCAACTTCCATGTATCCTGCAACTCCTACAACCTACCTCCCTGATTTGCTGGAGAGCCAATCAGGGACTGCTCAGAGAGGGTTTCTCTTATGTGTCCAACCTGATTATCTGGTATCTACCTCCACATTTCCCTTCTCAGGGTCACACCTAGGAGTTTCCAGTACTCTTGGTTATGGGAGAGAGAGTCAAGCAGAGGCATATCCATTCCATTCCTAGCTTGGGCAGTGGCTAGCGAATGGAAGGCAATCTGCCACAAGTCAAAATTCACCTGTGCTGGGCAGCAGCAGCATGGGAGAGAGTTGAGGGTGGAGACTCAAGTTTACTGTGCAGATGGAGGCAATGGTAAACCACTTCATATTTACTAAGGAAACTCTATGGATCCACCACCTGAACGATTGCAGATGGAGGTGGAGCGTTTTGGGAGAGGTGTCCATGGTGTTGCTATGGGTCAGAGACAGCTTGACAGGATAAGACAATAACCCTGCACTTAGTGCTGTGTTTGGAACATAGAAAGTGCTTAACAATTACCACCATTTTTAGGTGGTGCTAAACTGGTGGTGCTTCATCTTCTCTGTCCATAACTCCAGGTTCCTCAGAATTTCTAGGCTCGGATGAACAGTGAGCGATCCAGTCTTCCCAAATCCAAAAGTTATAGTGCTGAAGGAACTCTAGAGTTCATCTTATCCATCTCCCTTATGCTTGTTCATGGTTTTCTAAAACGCTTAATAATAATTGTGGTCTTTGTTAAGCACTATCTGCCAAGCATTGTACTAAGCACTGGAGTAGGTACAGCATGTGCAGATCAGACATAGTCCCTATCCCACGTGGGACTCACAAGGCTGAGGGAAAACAGTACAGATGAGGAAACTGAGACATAGAGAAGGTAAGTGACTTGTCCAGGGAAGCATAGCAGCCAAGCAACAGAACTGGGATTAGAACCCAGGTCCTCTGACTCCCAAGCCTGTGCTCTTTCCACTAAGCTACACTCTATCTTCAGAAGTAGGATGCCCAAATTCTCAATAATCAATCAATCAGTGGTATTTATTGAGAAGCTACTGTATTTAACACTGTCCTAAGGATTTGCAAGAATATATTCAAAGTAAAAGACATGGTTCCTACTCTTAAGGAGCTTGCACTCTAATGGGGAAGGCAGACATAAATTTTTCTCAGAGGGAGCAGGAGGAAGAGCAAGGATATACAAAGTATGACATAAAGAATGACAGAATGAGTGGCTGGTTAAATAAGTAAATGTACAAATGGATATACATATGTATATATATATACACATTGTTTTGAGAATGGGTGTAACTACTAAACTGCTAAGGGTGGCTTTTAGGTTGACATGACTTGGAGTGTTTGGAATTAACTGGGGAAGGCTCACTGGAGGAGTTAGCACTTTAGGAAGACTTTGAAGATGGAGAGATCTGTAGACTGGGCGATTTGAAGATGAGAGAACTCCAAGCAGAGAGAACAGCATGAATTGAGAACAAGGAACAGTGAGAAGATGAGCTATGGAAGATGCGAAGAGTATGTGCTGAGGAGTTGTGGGTAAAGCTGGAGAGACCTGGTGGAAAGCCTTGAAACCAATGGTTTCTGCTTGACGAGGAAGAAAATAGTCAATGAAGGATTTTGAGGAGTACAGAGACCTGTGTGGAGCAATGTTTAAGGAAGATGAGCCAGACAGTAGGTATATTATAGACTGAAGTGAAGGGATGCTGGGAGTCCAGTCAGGAGACTCATGCAGCAGTCGAGTTTTGGGGGCAGACTATGCAGTTACCTACTATGCTATTCAACTAGGGTCCTTTCTTCTCTTTCTGACTTTCACAAGTCATCTCTTTGCTCAACTGTTTTCTGCTTCCCTTCCTTTGGCTTAGGGCCCCAAAATGACTTGAAGCTGCCCTGGTTATACCCAGCTGTGCTTTCTTCTGCAGTACCATATCCTCTTGTTTTTCCTCTATGGCCATGAAAACTAACTGATTAGTGTTTTCATGAAGACCTTTCCCAGTTCTTAAGTGAAACAGAATTACACTTAAATGGCAGAATGCCCATCTGAGTGTTTCTTTTTTCCTGAGGACATTGAGAATCAAGACAAATTTAACTCTTCAAAGATTATAGTCCAAGGGAAACTCCTGTCCTTATCAGTCAATCCATTAATTGTATTTATTATGCACTTATTGTGTGTAGAGCACTATACTAAGCATTTGGGGGAGAAAACTGATAGACATGTCCCCAGCCCTCAAGGAGCTTAAAGTCTAGAGGGGGAAACAGACAATAAAATAAATTATGGATATGTACATAAGTATTGTAGTCACCATTCACACATAGGGAATCCAGTAACATTGTCAGTGAGAGCTAGAAGATTGATGGAATGGGGCAATAGATAAACTCTGTTTCTAGCTTTGACCCTTGGAACAATTTCTAAACAGGTTGGATTCTTTTCATTCTACCTGCCAAACACAGCCCCCAGTAGCATGGCTAAACACTTGAGGGATGCAGCCATTTTAATACCTCTAGGCAAAGTCATTCCCAGTTCTGCAGCAAAAGAGAGAAGGAATATTCCTATTTGGACTCCCTTGGAGTCCAAGAGCAGAATTTGCTGTTTAAATCTAGGACCCAGCACCAGATACTGATGTTACTGCTATGCTATTGTACCTGTGATATCCTTCCATTATTTCTGTTTTTATATATTGATCAGTGGCATTTATTGAGTACTTACTACATGTAGAACACTGAACTGGAAGAGTACAGTACAATAGAGTAGGTAAACCTAATCCCTTACCACAAGGAGCATACAGACTATACAGGAAGATTGACATTAAGATAAATTATAGTTGGATACATACATAAGTGCTATAGGCGTGAGGTGAAAAAGTGCTTCAGGGGTTCAGAACCCAGTGGCTGATACAGAAAAGAGGGTAAATAGGGAAGTAATGGCTTAGTCCGGGAAGGCCTCTTGGAGAAGATGTGATTTTAGCAGGGCTTTAAAATGGGTGAGAGTGGTCTGTCAGATATGATGGGGTGGGAGTTCTAGGGGCAAGGGATCAGGGGAAAGAAAGATGAAATAGAAATGCAGAGAGTAGGTTGGCATTAGAGAAGTGAAGGGTACAGGGTTGGTTGTTATAGGAGATTAGTGAAGTGAGGTAGGATGGGGAGAGCCTTAAAGCCAGTGGAAAGGAGTCTCTGATACGGGGATGGATGGGCAACCTTTGGAAGTTTTTGAGCATATGGGCGATGTGGACTGAGCTGGTTGGTTTTTTTTAGAAAAATGATCTGAGCATTAGAGGGACATATGGACTGGAGTGGGGAGAAGCAAGGAGGTGAGCAAGGGAAGCTGAGATAGTCAAGGCAAGGTATGGTAAGTACTTTGGTCAGCGTGGTACCAGTTTGGATAGAGAGAAAGGGGTGGATTCTAGAAATGCTGTGAAGGTAGAATGGGCAGGGTTTCATGACAGAATGAATATGCAGTTTCAATGAAATAAATTAATCAAAGATAATGTCAAGGTTATGGACCTGTGAGACAAAAGCGATTTTGTCTACAGTTATAGGAAAGTCTTGGGGAGAACAGGGTTTGAGTGGGAATATAGGAGTTCCGTTTTGGACATGTTAAGTTTGAAGTATCACCAAAACATCCAAGTAGAGGTGTCCTGGAAGCTGGAGAAAATGTGAGACTGGAGAGAGGGAGAAAAATCAGGCCTAGAGATGTAAATTTGAGAATCCTCCACATAGTTGAAGCCATGGAAGCGAATGAATTCTCCAAGTAAGTAAGTGTAGATGGAGAATAGAAAGGGATCCAGAACTGAGCCTTGAGGGAACCACACAGAGAATGAGAGGCAGAGGACATGATGGTGAAAGACACTGAGAAGGAGCTACCAGAGAGATAAGAGAATTATGAGAAGACAGTGTCAGTGAAGTCAAGGTTAGACTGTAATGTGAGCTCACTTTGGTCTGGGAACATATCTACCAACTCTGATATATTCTTTTCTGAGCGTGTGGGACAATGCTCTGCACACAGTAAGCATTCATTAAATACCAGTGATGATAAAATATTGTTTACAAGAGAAGGGCTTGATCCACAGTGTAGGAGGTAGCTAAGAGGTGAAGAAGGTTTAGGATAGAGTAGAGGCCATTGGATTTGGCAAGAAGGAGGCTATTGATGACTTTGGAGAGTGATGTTTTTGTGGAGTTCAGGGAATGGAAGCCAAATTACAGGGGGCCAAGGAGGGAATCGGAGGAGGGGAAGTAGAGGCAGTAGGTGTAAATTCATTCAAGGAGGATAGAAATGAGCCCTCTTCTCTTTCCCTCCATCCACCAGTGAGATGCTGTCCAGATATCTTTGCATAAACTCTCTTCCTCTCACTGTGCAGCACCCTTAAATTCTGAATAGACCACTATCACTATCTCTGGAGTTAATAAGTATCTTCTTCATAATGATCATCATCAGTAATGACTTAATACCAACTGGGTCCAGAGCACTTTGTAATAGCTGCTTGGGTGAATCCAGTAAGAGAAGAAGACACAGTCCCTTCCCTTGAAGAGTTTAGAATCAAATAATAATAATAATAATGATGAAATATGTGTTTATATGCCAGACACTGTACTAAGCACTGGAGTGGATACAAGCGAATTAGGTTGGACATGGTCCCTGTCCTACACAGGGCTCACAGACTCGATCCCCATTTTACAGATGAGGTAACTGAGGCACAGAGAAGTTAAGTGACTTCTAGGTCACACCGCAGACAGGTGGCAGAGCCAGGATTAGAACCCATGACCTTCTGACTCCTAGACCCATGCTCTTTCCAGTACATCATGTTGCTTCTCCAATAAAGGAGATGGAGGACAGACCTAAATTAAATATCTAAGAAGGACCAAGTACTGTTCTAAGCACTAGGGAGATACAAGTTCCACAAGTTGGACACGGTCCCTGTCCCTGTCCCCCAACAGGGATCATGGTCTGAGTATCCTAGTCTTGAGGAAAACAGGTATTTAATTCCCATTTAACAGTTGAGGAAACAGAGTGACTTGTCCAATGTCCCATAGCAAGAAATCGGCAGAAGTAGGATTAGAATCCAGGTCCTTTGACTCCCAGGCCTTGACTCTTTCCACTAGACCACACTACCTCTACACATATTCCTCCAGGACATGAAGCACACAACTATTCAGTATTCAGGACCAATCCAATTTTTAAAGATCGCTAAGGATGGAGATTCCAAACCCTCATTGTTAGTCTAATATTTAATTATCCTGCAATCAGGAAGTTCTTCAATATGTCTACCTGAATACTTTCTTACAGCAATGTCATCTCCATTTCTTGTTCTTTAGTTCCTAATGGCTATGGAAAACAACTGATCAGTGCCTTCCTCATACCGTCCCTCCCTGAATACTTAAAGGCAATACTTAAATCACCATACAGGCTTCTAGACTACACAGTCCTAATTTACTTTTCTTGTTTTACCTGTTTTCCAACACTTGCATCATTATTATTGTTCTTCCCTGGATTCTTTTTAATTTTTTGCACCCTTTTTAGAGGGAGGTGACCCCATTTGGTTACAACCCACTCATAGCGATCTAGGGGACCCAAGATTTCCATTTAGGATGAATGTTGAAATTCTTCTCCTTACTTTATAATAATGAAAAAGCCGGGCTATTGCCTCGTTCAAAATGTGTGAATAAGATTGACAGGGAAACTATGGTAGGAATAATAATAATAATTGTGGTGCTTAGGCGCTTATGATGTACCAATCACCGTATCAAGTGCTTGAGTCAATACAAGATAATCAGGTTGGCCACAGTCCCACATGGGGCTCAATGTCTAAAGAGGAGGGAGAACAAATATTGAATCCCCATTTTACAGATGAGGAAACTGAGGCAAAGAGAAGTTAAGTGACTTGCCCAAGGTAACACACCATAGGCAAGTGGAGGATCTGGGATTAGAACCCAGGTCCCCTGACTCCCAGGAAAGATTGAAAGACTCTGACTGTTGCTGTCCTTTCTAAAGCGCTGTGGAACTGAGTGCTTCCACCCCAAGCCAGTCTTTGCATTACAACCTACTCAGATCAAATGTGTTCATTAGTCAGGATTCCCCAAACAAAACAAAGGTTTTTAAAAGTAAGGACCCCCTCATGTCCCTTCTCCTCAAGGCCAGGAACTTTGCCTAGAAGTCCCATCAGAAAGAACTTGGCGAGGATTGCTTGTGCTGAGTTTAGGTTGTACCACAGTGAGGAGATCTGGGGAGAGCGGGCAAACTGCTCTAGATTTTAGAAGGAAAGAAAGTCCCGTCTCCTGCAGATGAGTGTGGGAGACCCACCGAATATTAACACGAGCTCAAAGGAAACACCCTTTGCCAACTTTCAGGCTCTCTCCAAACTCCTGAGTTCTGAACGAACCCAACTAGAGACAATTGGCTTCCAACTTCATTTCGTCTTGGCAAAACCACAACCTCCTGTTAGCAAGAAAAAGGGCTTTAAAAGGCTTAGAGAAAAGAGTTCAAAGGCTCTTTGGAGATCAAACACCAATTTACCCAGCATTTGAAGAGTCGGATGTAAATAAATCGGAAAAGTTCGGATTCCATTTCACACACAGGTGTTGGGGCAGAGATGCCAGATGTGGCATTTTCACTATCTTTGGAAGATGCTGGAAGGACTTGGCTGAGTTAATAGTCTTTTCTGCATTTTTTTCTTAACATTAATATATTTACCTGTGCCTCCTGAAGTGGGATTAGCCAAAGGCAACATTTCTTTATAAATTTCCAATTTGTGCCTGAATTCAAGAAATTATAACATATCCTAATCTTCCCAGGCCTCAGTGTCTCCTCCTGTAAAATGACAACCCCACACCTACTTTAATACCAACAACATCATCCTCTCAGCACTTTGCTTCAGAATGGTACAAGGATAGAAAGAGATGCAGTACAATTTTGAAAACATTTAATGCTTTGGGGATGGGGGCAATTGCACTTTGCAGTGGTTATGTGTATTTTTCCTTCACATTCGAAGACACATTGATGAAAATCACCAATGAGAGAGAGAGAGGGGGGAGACGGTAGGGGGGCTGATAAGGCCAATGTGGAACCTGTAGTCCTAGCCACATTGTACACACAAAAAAAGGTTGTTCTCTGTTGTGTTGTCAAGCATAATGTTAGTATTGAACATGAACTGCACTTTTTTTTAGGAAATGATTGGGGCAGCAGAGTGAATTTGGGGTGGGAGTGGGGAGAAACAGGAGGCAGGGAAGTTAACGAGGAGGCTTTTGCAATAATCAAAGAGGGATATGACATGTACTTGGATCAGCATGATAGCAGTTCAGATGGAGAGGAAGGAATCAATTACTGAGATGTTGTGAAGTTAGAACCAACAGGTCTTGTGACAGACTATGTGGGTTGAATGAGAGAGATGAGTTGATAATGCTAAGGTTGTGGATTTGTGAGACAGGGAAGATGGTGGTGTTGTCTACAGTGATAGGAAAATGGGAGGATAGGGTTTAAGTGAGAAGTTGAAAAGTTCAGCTTTGAGGATGTCAAATCTGAGCTCTTGGTGTGACATCTAGGTAGAGATGTTCTGAAGGCAGAAAACTACTGAGAAAGAAAGAAATTAGATCTAGAGAGGTAAAGATGGTAGGTGAGTCCATGGAGCACCCAGAACTGAGCCTTGAGGGACCCCTATAGTTAGAGGGTGGGAGGCAGAGGAGAAGCTGGGGAAAGACACAGAGAAGGAGCAGCCAGAGATAGGAAGAGAACTGGGAGAGATCAGTGTCAGTGAAGCCAAGGTTAGGAATTTCCTGGAAACGGATGTGATCCGCAGTATCAAAGGCAGATGAGAGGTCAAGGAGGATTATGAAGCAGTAGAGGTGGTTGGATTTGGCTAGAAAGACATCATTGGTTAGGTAATTTTCCATGAAGTGAAGGGGGCAGAAGCTAGATTGCAGGATGTCAAGAAGAGATTTGAAAGAGAAATTTTAGAACAGGGACCATGTTTAATTCCCAACTGTGTTTTCTCTCCCAGAACTTAGTTCAGTGTTCCACATACAGTAAGCACTTTTTAAGTATTTTTACTACAACTAGAAGAAATAGAGGCAGTTGGTGTAAATACATTTCTCAAGAAGTTTGGAAAAGAATGATAGGAGGGGAATGAGACAATAAAAATAACTAGAGTGTGCCATGGGGTCATAAAAGCTTTTTTTTTTTTAAGGGGATAGATGGAAATGTTAGAAATCAGTGTGGAAATTGGCATTGGAGAGTTCATAGCAAATAATGCAGGCTTCTACTCACAGTGGGCACTCAATCAATACTACTGATTGATTGGATTATTTGTTTCATTTGTGTTCCCATCTCAGGACATAGCTCACTGGCTTTTGTTCAGTATAAATTTATACTCACCCCACAGTACCCATTTTTTTTTAAGGGGAGAAGAGATATGATTAAGTGGGAGTTTTATGGAGAGAGGGTAATAAGATCTCTGTGCCATGTCTTTTTTATTATATTTGTTAAGCTACAGCACAGGCCTGGGAGTCAGAGGTCATGGGTTCTAATCCTGACTCCACCACTTGTCTGCTGTGTGACCTTAGACAAGTCACTTCACTTCTATGTGCCTCAGTTACCTCATCTGTAATAAGGAGATTAAAACTGTGAGCCCCAAGTAGGAGAGGGACTGTGATCAACCTAATTTGCTTGTATCCACTCCAGTGCTTAGTACAGTGCCTGATACATAGTAAGCACTTTAACAAATACTACAGTTATTATTATTACTAAGCACTGGGGTAGATACGAGATAATCAGGTTGGACACAGTCAACGTTCCACATGGGACTTAGTCTTAACCCCCATTTTACAGTTGAGGTAACTGAGGCCCAGAGAAGTTAAATGACTGCCCAAAATCACACAGCAAACAAGTGGCAGAGCTGAGATTAGGATGCAGGTCACCTGAATCCCAGGCCCCCGCTCTTTCCACGAGGCAATGCTGCTGCTTCTGTCTTGGGTTGACCATATTTGTACACCAAATGGTGTGGCCAGGTGCAGAATAACAACTACCAGGCTGGTTTGAAATCTTGCTGCAATCCTAAATTGAGATTGACCACGTGCCCCTGAAGAAAACTAGCTACCAAATTGGCTGAATATAAATCTCCATTAGCATTCATTCACCATAATAAAATCACATTAGATGTCACTGTGTCTGGCACCATCATTTTTTTTATGGTATTTAAGTCCTTACTATGTGCCAAGCACTTTACTAAGAGCTGGGGTAGGCATAAGCTAATCACGTTGGACACATTCCCTGCCCCACATGGGACTCACAGTCGTAATCTCAATTTTACAGATGAGGTAACTGAGACACAGGGAACTGAAGTGACTTGCCCAAGGTCACACAGCAGACAAATGGCAGAGCCAGGGTTAGTACCCATGACCTTCTGACTCCCAGGCCTGTGTTCTATCCACTACACCATGCTGCTTCTCATCATTATAACCACAGGCCTACAGTATCCCTTTCCTGGATGCCAATCAATTAATCAATGGTATTCTTCCTCACATTCTAGCCAGCTCATGCTGTTTCCAGGTCTTACTCCCTGGAGCGCAATGGGGCTCTAACCAGCCTGCCTGGGAAGTGTGCTTTTCATCCCTGCTTCCCAACAATGTCCAGTATTGCTCCCCAAGAACTCAGCATTTTGTTATAAATTCCTCTAAGCCAGAGACTAGATCCTTTACTCTTCTGGTCATTTCAAGAGCCTAGTATAGTGCTCTGTACACACTGGGCGTTCAAATAAATACCACTGCATGAATGAATAAAAGTTTCCGGAATGGATGCACTTGTTTCCTCCATTCCTGCCCTGATTTACTGCCCAGAGACTTCAAACTGGGACTGGGCTGGAAGCCAACCAGCCTTTGCCTCAAAGGCCTTGGGCCTGGTGAGCCGGGCATTGGAGGGAAACAGCCACCAGCCTCCCTGCCTTGTCTTCTGTTCTGTCCCAAGTTAGTCAGAATCTCCGAAAGGAAGTCAGAAGGGCAGAGAGCAGGTAGGTCACAGATCTGGAGTGGGACAGAGGCAAAGTCACTCAATCTCCTACCAGGATGCATTCTTTCTTGCCAGGCCTCAGAGGAGAACAGTGAGAGGAAGGTGCTACTGCAGCCTTGAACTACTGCTTTCCTCATGAAACTAGGAATACCTAGGGGTGGGAAAGAAGAGGAAAACCAAGTCCAGAATTGAGTTGTTTGGGTCTCCAGGGTCCCTTCCTCCAGCATTACTGAGGGAGCCCATTAATGATTGAACAGGCTCAGGGTCACAGTTCCTTAGCAGCAATCTAGAACAAGGTAACTGGGAGGCAGGGGAGGAACTGTGGGGTGGGAATAGGGAGCCCCTCAGTTAACTGAGAAATTCCTCAGGGACAAATAACCTGAGCAGGCTCAAGTCATCTCTTTTCAGTCTTTTGAAGTCTCTCTTTCTCCCCTTCACTTGCCCTTACCCCCAAGATTGCCTTTTCTTAATCATTATAAAAACTGTGGTATTTGAAGGCACTCATTATGTGCCAAGCACTGTACTAAGCATTGGAACAGACATAAACTCATCAGGTTGGACAGTTCCCCTATCCCACTTGGGGCTCAGTCTCAGAGGAAGGGAGAACTGGTATTTCATCCCCCATTTTACAGGTGAGGGAACTGAGGCACAGTGAAGTTACTTGCCCTGAGTCAAACATCAGGCAAGCAATGGAACTCGGATTAGAACCCAGGACCTCTGTTACTCAGGCCTATGCTCTGATACTCAGGCCCTCACCGCATCCCCTTTCTTCATCTAATGAGAGATAATGAATCGCCCCACTCCTAACTTTCAGGTCAACCTCCTGGTTGGGGAATAAGTAGTATCTGAGGGGGTATAGGGGCATCTTACTTTCATGAGGAAAGCAGTAGTTCAAGGTTGCAGAAGCACCTTCCTCTCACTGTTCTCCTTTGAGGACTTGCAGGAAGAAACCTCTCCCTGAAGGAGGTGAGTAACTTTGCCTTCCTCCCACTCCAGATCTTTGACCTGCCTGCTCTCTGCCCTTCTGACTTCCTCTTGGAGATTATCCTTTGCTGAGGGATCTCAACCTCAACAAACCCCTCACGTTAAAGATAGAAATTTGTCCACGTTATCAAAGCTTCCCCTGACCGTATGACACAAGTAGATCCTTTAGTTCTACTGCCCCAATCATTCCTACTTCTCTCCATGATTAAGATCTTTCTTCAGAACATAATTCAGAGAAGCAGCATGGCTTAGTGGAAAGAGCACGGACTTGGAAGTCAGAGGAGATGGGTTCTAATCCTGGTTCCACTACTTGTCTGCTGTGTGATCTTGGTCAAATCATTTAACTTCTCTGTGCCTCACTTACCTCATCTGTAAAATAGGGATTAAGAATGTGAGCCCCACGTGGGACAACCGATTACCTTATACCCCGGTACCTAGAACAGTGCTTGGCACGTAGTAAGCGGTTAACAAATACCATAATAATAATAATGATCTTCAATCCCAGTCAGACTGTCATTCAGGTTACTCCAAGAGAGTATCTTATAAGTGGACAGATATAGTTAAACTATTAATCAGTCGTATTTATTGGGTGCTTACTGCATGCGGGGCACTGTGCCAAGCACTTGGGAGACTACAATACAACTATATAACAGACACAATCCCTGCCCACAGTGAGATTACAGTCTAGACAGGGAGACAGACATTAATAAAAAATAAATTAAGGTTATGTACATAAGTGCTATGAGACTGAATGGTGAATAAAGGGAGCAAGTCAGGGTGATGCAGAGGGAGTGGGGAAAGAGGATTTAGGGAAGCCCTCTTGCAGGAGTTGTGCCTTCAATAAGGCTTTGAAGGGAGAGAGAGTCATTGTCAGATAATGAAAAGGGAGGGAGATGAGAGATGGGCGGTGAGACAGGCAAGATTGAGGTACAGTAAGTAGGTTGGCATTAGAGGAGCAAAGTGTGGGGGTTGGGTTGTAGTAGGAGGGTAGTGAAGTGAGGTAGGAGGGGCCAAAGTGATTAAGTGCTTTAAAGCTGAGGAGTTTCTGTTTGATGTGGAGGTGGATGGGCAACCTCTGGAGCTCCTTCAGGAGTGGGGAAACATAACCTGAATGTTTTTGGAGAAAAATGGTGCAGTATGGACTGGAATGGGGAGGGAGAGGAGGCAGGGAGGTCACTAAGGAGACTGATTACCGTAATCAAGGCGGAATAGGATAAGTGCTTGGATTAAAGTGATTTTGATGGAGAGGAAAGGATGGATATGGGTTTGGAGTTGGGTTAGGCTGCCTCCTACTGAACTCTAAACTGCATCATCAAGGCTGCCAGAAGGCCTTCAAAATACCTAACCAGTCTTAGGGAGGTTTCTTATACTAATTCTGTTGTATTATACTCTCCCAAGTGCTTAGTACAATACTCTGCATATAGCAAGCTCTCAATAAATGCTATCGATTGATTATAGACTTGCATGGCTATTATTGGCTTTATCCACTTGTGTTTACTATTCTCCAGTCTTTCATTTATTAAATATATCCATTTGTCAATCTGTCAATCAATGGAATTCATTGAGCACCTACTGACTGCAAAGCACTATACTAAGCCCTTGGGTGAAGATGCCAGAAATAAGACATACTCCCTATCCATGGGGGCTTTGTAATCTCATGGGAGACATACTCCCTATCCTTGGGGGACTTGTAATCTCATGGAAGACACAGACAAAAAGAAAGCTATGAATAATGGGAACATATTGAAGAACAAGAATATAACATGTAGTGTGAATATGTCAGGAAGACATAGATGAATAAATAATTGAATATATACTTGAATATCCATCTATATACGTGCTAAGAGTGAGTATAAAAACATAAGCTGTTTGTCTTCCCCATTATATTGAAACCTTCTCCCAGAAGGCAAAAACGGCAGGAGGGAGAAGGGAAGAGTCCTTCCTCTCTTTCTCATCTCTCCTTTGGTTCTCTGTCCCTGGTTTCTCTTTCCTTCCCTCAGCTTTGCCCCTATCTATCATCCCCAAAACACTTCTGCATATTCCCCAAACAGCTAGTGCAGTGCTCTGCATCCAGAAACCACTCAACAAACACAGTTACTGCTGATGGTTTTTATGCTCCTCAACAAATTCCCTCTTGCTCTCTCTGCCTGCCTTATACACTCTCACTCACTTTTTCTCTCTCTTTCTCTCTCCCTCCCTCTCTCTCTCTCTGTCCCTCTTTTTCCTTCTCTCACTCTCCCCTTCCCCCTTCCCTCTCTCATTCCTTCCTACTTTCTCTCTGTGTCAAACTCCGACTAAAATAAAGCAACAGCAGACTTAGCAGCCTGATTGAGGAAGACTGCAGCCTTTGCCAAAGTCTCTCCTGTAGAAAAGGCCGTCTATAATTATTTAGGCTGAAGGAGAGGCAGGCAGACAGCTCCATTTAAAGGGCTGGAAGGTTTAACCAATGGCATTACTTCTGTGGGTGGCACAATGCTTCCAAGTTCCTCATTCATTACTTCTCACTCAGTGTTTCCTTTCTGGATTGAAAATGCCTGCAGAATCCCTCTGGCAGGGTGGCATCAGTCCCACCCACTTTGGACTCTGTGTTTCAGAGTGACTCTTGTAATCCTGAGGAATGTAGCAGGTGCTGGTAAGAAGGGGAGAAATGCTGTTTGCTTCTCTCCCCTTCAGCAAGATATCAAACTGGCAGAAGCCTGGGGCTGGGAGGATGAAGTGAAGGGGAGGGAAACAGCGTGGCCAAATGGAAAGAGCGCGGGCCTAGTAGTCAGAGGACTTGAGTTCTAATCTCTGCCACACTTCTGCTGTGGGACCTTGAGCTGTCATTTCACTTCTCTGTGTCTCAGTTTTCTCATCTGTAAATTTGGGTTTCAATATTTGTATTCTCTCCTACTTAGACTGTGAGCCCCATGTTGGACGGGAGCTCCATCTAACCAGATTATCTGGTATCTACCCAAGGGCTTAGTAGAGTGCTTGGCACATTGTAAGTACTTAACAAATATCACAATTACTAATACTAGTAATAGTAGTAGTAGTCAAATTTTTCCAGAAATACTGAACGGTTGAATGGACCCAGTCAACTAGACACATAATAGCCTGAACCAGTCTTTTCTAAGTAGGATCTGACTCAATCATATTTACTGAGTGCTAAATGTGTGTAGAGTAATAATAACAATAATAATGTTGGTATTTGTTAAGTGCTTACTATGTGCCGAGCACTGTTCTAAGCGCTGGGGTAGATACAGGGTAATCAGGTTGTCCCACGTGAGGCTCACAGTTAATCCCCATTTTACAGATGAGGTAACTGAGGCACAGAGAAGTTAAGTGACTTGCGCACAGTCACACGGCTGACAAGTGGCAGAGCCGGGATTCAAACTCATGACCCCCAACTCCCAAGCCCGTGCTCTTTCCACTGAGCTACGCTGCTAATCTAGTAAAGTACAGTACTAACTCTTGAGAAAGTTGGTAGACACCTTCCCTGCCCACCAGCAGCTCACAGTCTAAATGGGGAGGCATAGTAGATATTTACATAAGTGCTATGGGACTGAGGGTGGGGTGAACAAAAGGGTACTAATCTAAGTATAAGGGCAATGCAGAAGGTGAGAGGAAGTAGTGCAAATAAGGGCTTATTTGGGGAAAGCCTCCTGGAGGAGTTGTGACTTTAATAAGGCTTTGAATGTGGGATAACTGATTGTCGGATATGAAGCAGGAAGGAGTTCCAGGCCAGAAGCAGAATGTGAGCAAGCGGTCGATAGCGAGACAGATGGGATTGAAGTAGTGAGGACATTGACATTAAAGGAGTAAAGTGAACGTGTTGGGTAGTAGTAGGAATTCAATGATGTAAGATAGGAGGGGGCAGTGGTAAGAAGCTTCTGTTTGATGCAGAGGTGTAGGAGCAACTATTGGAGGATCTAAAGGAGTGGGGAAACATGGACTGAAGGTTTTTTAAGAAAAATTATCTGGAAAGCAGAGTGAAGTATGGGAGGAAATGGGGAGAGACAGGAGAGTGGGAGATCAGCAAAGAGACTGTTGGAGTAGTTATGGCAGGCTAGGATAAGTTCTTGGATCAATGTGGTAGCAGTTTGGATGGAGAGAAAAGGGCTAAAATATTTTAGAGATGTGTGGGTAGAAATGACAGGATTTGGTGATATTGAATATCTGAGTTGAAAGAGAAAGATGAGTTAAGGGCCTGTGAGACAGGGAGGACAGTGGTGCCCTCCACAGTGATGGGAAAATCACGAGGAGGACAGAGTCTGATTGGGATAATGAGGAGTTCTGTCTTGGTCATGTTAAGTTTGAGGTGTTGGCAGGGCAACCAAATAGAGATGTCCTGAAAGCAGGTGCAAATCAGAGACCTTGGAGAAGGTGAGAAGTCAGAGCTGGACATGCAGATTTGGGAATCATCTACACAGAGATGTCAATTGAAGCCACGGGAGCAAATGAGTTCTCCAAAGGAGTGAGTGTAAATGGAGAATAGAAGGAGACTCAGAACTGAGGTTTAATAGACTCCCACAGTTAGAGGGTGGGTAGCAAAGGAGGAGCTCTTGAAAGAGACTGAGAATGAACGGCCAGAGAAATAAGAGGAGAAACAGGAGAGGGGAGTGTCACTGAAGCCAAGATTAGATAATGATTCCAGGAGAAGGGGCTGGTCCTCCCATCAAAGGCGGCTGAGGAGGATCAGGGTGGAGTAGAGGCTGTTGGACCTGGCAAGGAGATCACCAGTGACCTCCAAGAGGGTAGTCTCTGTGGAGTGAAGGAGAAGCCAGGATGGAGGGGGCTGAGGGAGAGAATCGGAGGAAAGGAAGCAAAGGAGGGAAAATAGTCCTGTCAAAACACCATCTATTATCAAAGACAAAATTCTGCAATGTGCAAAGACACAATTCTAGTCCCAATTATCAAGGAAGTCATCAATTCAGTCAGAGGCATGAAAAACGACCGAGCTTCTGGACCTGGTGGCACACCCACTAAGATCTCCTAGCAGAACACAATGCTTTGCATTAAGTAGGTGTTTCATTCATTCAATAGTATTTATTGAGCGCTTACTATGTGCAAAGCACTGTACTAAGCACTTGGAATGTACAGTTCGGCAACAGATAGAGACAATCCCTTCCCAGTGATGGGCTTATAAATACCACTGACTTGACTGATGGAGGGGACTCCCTTGTTCAAATACAAATACACGTCTTCAATTTATGGAACAGTTAAGGAGATGCTATCAGATCTTAAAGATGCTCACCAACATGATCTTCGAGAAGAAAGTTGAAAGGGAAAAGACTGCAGCAACTACTGAAGCATCTTACTGCTCTCCAGTGCTGTTAAGATCTTTGCTTGAGGCCTCCTGGCCACATTTTCCCAGAATTGTAATATGACTTTGGCCCACAGTAAGAAGCAGTGATACTTAGTGGATAGACCATGGGCCTGGAAGTCAGAAGGACCTGGGTTCTAATCCCTGCTCTGCCACTTGTCTGCTGTGTGACCTTGGGCAAGTCACTTCACTTCTCTGTGCCTCAGTATCCTCAAATGTAAAATGGAGATTGAGAATGTGAGCCCTATATGTGGAGAGGGACTGTCCAACCCGATTATTTTGTATCTTCCCCAGGGCTTAATGCAGTATTTGGCACACAGTAAGCACTTAACATATACCACAAAATCATTATTATTATTATCATTATTATATGGCCCAAAGAACATGATCTTAGCAGCTAGTCAGATATAGGAAAAGTTCAGGGAGTAACCTCAAATCTTCGCTATAGTTTTCATAAACCAAACATCTCTGTAGATCTGGGAGGGCAGATAACATTATAACACTACTGTTGGTTGGCCAGGCTATGCCCTGGATGATCTGACTTCCTCCATTCAAGAGACATCTAAGTTTCAGTGGCTTCACTCAAGGTGCTATTTCAATAAGGATTCAGTAGGCTTTATGCCTAGTAATGCGCAATTTCCACCTGATGCTTCTTCACTTAGAATTATTTTCCTGATAATGGTATCATTTGCTGTTAATACCAGATCTGAACTGATCCAGGCCTTCAGAGGAAATGACATATCTTGCTCCCACCAATGGAAAGCTAGAGCAGGTGTGTGAGAGGGTGAGTCATCCTATGTGATAGAAACTCTGACAGTAACTATGAAAATTGATTGAAGGTTATGCCTTTCCCACGGTCACATAGAGTAACTTGGGGAGATACCATGAAAATGATTCTTTCTGGTCATGGCTATGCTTATAAGTGCTTTCCAAATAAAAAGTTTTGTCCCAGCCAAAAAAACAGTGTCTTGTATTTAGGTACATTTTATAAGTCCACTAAGTGCTTTTTTTTCAGTAGTCTTTTCTATCTCTGAAACGAGTACGTACTTTAAAGCTAAGGTGCTGTCATCTTTTGCAAATATTTCCTCACTTAACTTCCAGTGGGAAAAGTCCAACGTATGGAAACGCTTTCTAACATATTCGGAATGCTAGCACAACATTGGTATTCTTTGCCAAAATAAGCTGCCAGTTAAGACACCATGTCAATATTCTTGAAAATATTTGTATGCTGGCCAGAATTTCATCAGCTCAACTAGGCCCACCAATTAGCATGGGCCTCAGAATGGACAAGACCAGTCACTGTTCTCAAAAAACTTTCGTTCTACCTTTGTCATTTGTATTAGAGCTTGCATAAGAGGAGGCTAAGCAAGAGATCTGTCTTACAGTATCGTGACACTTAGGTCCAATGGTTGTTGACATTTCTGAGCCTCTTTTTTTTGAATGTTTAATCCCAGGGCAGAGGAGTTAAATAGTCACTTTGGTCTATTGCTTGCTGCTGTAGGTCATTGTAGAGAGAAGGGGCCAAACCACTGTGGTGGGATGTAGTAAATGGGGGCTTAGGAGATCCCACATAAATAACTTCACTCATGGGGCCTCAGTATTTCCATCTGTATTATGGGAATGATCCCTGAAACTTCCCTGTCTCCCAGAGATGCAGTGAGGATACATGAGATCATGGACATAAATGTGTTGTACTCTCCCGTGCCAAAGAGCAGCTTCACACTGAATTTGGGCTGAACCTCCTTCCCCTGAAAGGGTCTCCCAGAACTTTTAGTTACTTTCCAGGTAAAGGGAGAGGATGTGACTCAAAGGATGTACCTGATTTCTGATCATTTCATTTATAAGGCTCCTGATTGATTTTGTCATTCCTGAAAACACCTGTATGTTTTAGTCATTTGGATAATAAAATAGTGACCATCTTTCCCCAAAGTCACACCCCTGTGCTTAGATATCTATATCACCCCAGTTTCAATACTGTACCTTTCCAGGATACTTGGAAGGTTTCCTGACTGCGATTAGATGGTTGGATGAAATAGCTATTCTAGCTTGGCATGTCTTAGATCCATGCAAGGCCTGGAGACCCTTCTAGCTACTAAGAGTGCAGCTATAGTCCATTAACTGCTGTCCAAGTATCTCCGTTCTTCAGTGGAGTCAAAATCATTTCGTGGTTTGCCTCTGAAGATCTGCTATTACACTAGAAGGTGTTTCCCACTGAAAAATGAACTTTCACCACCATTTGAAAAGGCTAATTTTAAAAAGCTTCAAAGTTGGACCTGCCCTAATCCTATTAGACATTCTTAACCTTGTCAAATCCAGTTGGAATGCTAGGATTACAGCTCATAATGATTGATCATGTTGTTACTTGCTAAGAATTTCAACATATATATTTAAATGAAAGTCAGGCAATAAAATCACTTTTTTTCTTCATCAGCAATCCATAGTAGATATTAAAACTCCCCCATATTGGTCTTGGAAATATGAGTCTGTGCAATATTGGAACATAATGCATTACCATCTCATGGTATCAGGGAATCTGGGGTAATATCTTATTAGTGCCTCTGAGTTGAAAATGAAATTAGCAAATTTAACTCATTACAAGGATTTTAATGAAAACCTATATCTTTTTTTTTAATTTTCCCCTTCTGCCATTTTAAATTACATAGAAGTTCTCTTTCCTTTGCCATGTTTCATCCACTCTGAACCAAATCTCTGTTTTCTGAAAATACATAATTTAGATCAGCAGATATATAATTTTATTTGGAAAGTGACACTCTGTTATAATTAAAAGTGCTCTCTGCCACTCACAAAAAGGGTTGATTCAATATAACATTGAACGTGTTATCACTATTGAAGAAGTCTGGATTTTATATCCAGACTTTATGACACAAGTTTTAAATCAAAATGTTAATGGGAACCAATTTTTTAAGGGTATTTCTTAAGCACTTACTATATGACAGACCTAGTACTAAGAGCTGGGGAAGATATAAGCTAATCAGGTTGGCCCACATGGGGCTCAGAGTATTTATCCCCATTTTACAGATGAGGTAACTAAGGAACAGAGAAGTAAAGTGACTTGCCCAAAGTCACATGGCAGACAAGTGGTGGAGCTGGGATTAAAACCTAGGTCCTTCTGACTACCAAGCTTGTGCTCTATCCACAGGCCACCGTGCTCCTCCATTTTTTTTCCCTCCCCAAAGGAACTATGATATAAATGGGTGATTGTTTCCTGAAATAAGGTCATAGGTAAGCCTGATGAAGGGCGGGAACTGAATCTGCCATAGTGCTTGGAACAGTATTTGATCAATCATATTTTCTGAGTGCATACTATATGCAGAACACTGTACTAAGCACTTGGGAGAGTACAGTATAACAGAGTTGGTAGACACAGTCCTGCACACAGTGAGCTTATAATTTTGAGGGAAAGACAGACAATATAAATAAATTAAGGATATGGATCTAAGTGCTGTGGGGCTGAAGGAAGGGTGAATTAAGGATGCGAATCCAAGTGCAAGGTTGACACAGAGGGAGTGGGAGAAGACAAAATGAGTGCTTTGTCAGGGAAGGTCTCTTGGAGGAGATGTGCTTTTAATAAGTTTTGAAGGTGGGGAGAGTGACTGTCAGATATGAAGAGAGAGGGCATTCCAGGCCAGAGGCAGGACATAAGCAAGGGCTCTGCAGGAGGTAGATGAGGCTGAGGTAAAGTGAGTAGGTTGGCAATAGAGCAGGAAAGTGTGTGGGTCGGGCTGTAGAAATCAGGGAGATGAGGTAGGAGGAGGCAAGGTGATTGGATGCTTTAAAGCCTATGATAAAGAGTTTCTGTTTGATGCGGAGGTGGATGGGAAACCACTGGAGGCTCTTGAGGTATTTGACACAAAGTTAGCACTTAACAAATATCATTATTATATCAAAATAACTGAGAATTGTGTACTCAATAAATTATAGATGAGCAATATGCTACATTCATGTATTTATATTTCCAGGGGGGTACCGCGATTGGGTAGCAGACTTCTATGTCGTCAAAAATAAAATGGATGTGTTGACCCTCCCTGATGACTCCTCCTTCACCCTCACCCCCTTTAAACTTTCCTGACCCATCACAATTTTTAAAATTGTTTCCCCTTTTCCTAGAGCTCCCATGCATCCCATGAGTCAATCACTTGCATTTATTGAGCACTTACTGTATGCAAAGCACTGTACTAAGCATGAGTAGTAACTACTAAGCAATCCAGTAGAATTGTTGGATATGTTCTCTGCCCACAGTGAGCTCACAGTCTAGCAGGGGAAACAGACATTAATATAGATAAATTATAGATACGTATACAATTGCTGTGGGGCTGAGGGAGGGGTGAATAAAGGGTACAAATCCAAGTGCAAGGATGATGCAGAAGGGACTGGGAAAAGAGGAAATGAGCCTAGTCAGGGAAGGCCTCTTAGAGGAAGTGTGCCTTCACCTACCACGGTCCCAGAACCAGGGTTATTAAGAAGCTTGGTGTTTTAAGTCGACACCAATGTGTTGTAAAGCTGAAGCGGTGTGAATTTGGAAACAAAAGTGCCATTCATCTTAACACCATAAATTGAAGACTGCCTGTAGCAATTTCATATTGAACTGTAGCAAATTGGTGGGTGGGGGTGCAATGCATTGTGAAATACACGCCAAGATTATTACATACGTGACACATTTATGGCCAAATTGGCCACTGCATAATGCCAATGTAGTGCCATAGCACCGTAACCCGGCTGGCTGTTGACTTGGTAGCCACTTGTGGCTTTGCTGCCCACAGTAGCCAGCTAGTTTTCAGGATTCCTGCTGAGGTTGTCCCCTCTCAGAACATTGGTGCCACTTCTGGGCCTGCGGTCCCTGCTGCCGCCTTGGACCATTTGCTGCCCTCACCCCCATCCCTACATCTCTGCCTTGGCCTTGGGTGGCCCGCTGGTGCAGGCATTTGCAGTGGCTGGGAATCTAAAAACAGCAACTGTCTCAGCATTAGCAGAGCCCCTCTATCCACATCCCTCCTGCTCCCCTACATCTTCTCTGTGGCCGATGAAACCAGCTGATAATAATGGTATTTATTAAGAGCTTACTATGTGTTGAGCACTGTGGTAAGTACTGGAGTAGCTACAAGTTAATCAGATAGGACATAGTCTCTGTCCCACACAGGGCTCCCAGTCTAAGGGAGGCAGAGCGGGTATTATATCCGTATTTTCCAGGTGAGAAAACTGAGGCATAGAGATGCGTAGTGGATAGAGCATGGGCCTGGAATTCAGAAGGCCATGAGTTCTAATCATTATGGGCAGAGATTGTCATTCTTTATTGCTGTACTGTACTTTCCCAAGTGCCTAGTTCAGTGCTCTGCTTACAGTAAGCGCTTAATAACTATGATTGAATGAATGAATGAATGAATGAGCTAATCCTGACTTTACCACTTGTCTGCTGTGTGACCTTGGGCAACTCACTAAACTTCTCAGTGCCTCAGTTACCTCATTTGTAAAATGGGCATTGAGACTATGAGCCCCATGTGGGACAGGGACTGTGTCCAAACCTATTTGCTTGTATCCACCCCAGCGCTTAGTACAGTGCCAGGAACGTAGCGCTTGTACTTTCCAAGAGGTTAGTACAGTGCTCTGAACACAATAAGCACTCAATAAATATGATTGAATGAATGAACAAATGTGACTGTTATTATTATTACCTGTCTAAGGCTGTACAGTGGGCCGACGTTAAAGCCAGGACTCACATCCAGGTCTTCGGTCTCCAATTAATGATGTTTGATTGAACTCTTACTGTAGGCAGAGCACTGTACTAAGCGCTTGGGAGAGTACAATACAACAGAGTTGGTAGACATGTTCCCGGCCCCCAAGGAGCTCATAGTCTAGTGGGGAGCTCACAGTCTAGAGTTCCCAGTCCTGTGCTGCTTTTGGCTTTCTGGAAGGACTGAAGCAGTGTGGTGTAATGAACAGAGAACTGGCCTGGGAGTCAGAAGGTCATGGGTTCTAATCCTTGCTCTGCCACTTGTCTGCTATGTGATCTTGGGCAAGTCACTTCACTTCTCTGTGCCTCAGTTACCTCATCTTTAAAATGGGGATTGAAACTGTGAGTCCCTGGCCTGGGAATCCAAAGGATCTTGATTCTAATCCCAGCATTCCCATGTGTCTCCGTGGGACCCTGGGCAAGTCAACTAACTTCTATGTGCCTCAGTTACCTCATCTGTGAAATGAGAATTGAGACTGTGAGCCTCATTTGGGACTGGGGAGTGGTCTGGAACGCCCTCCCTCCTCAAATCTGACTGACAATTACTCTCCCCTCCTTCAAAGCCTTATTGAAGGCACATCTCCTTCAAGAGACCCTCTCAGACTAGGCTTCCCCCTTTTCTCTTCTCCCACTTCCATCTGCATCACCCTAACTTGCTCCCTTTGCTCTTCCCCATTCCCAGCCCCACAGAGCTTATGTACATATCTGTCATTTATTTATTTGTATTGATGTCTGCTCCCCCATATAGACTGTAAGATCATTTTGGGCAGGGAATGTGTCTGTGATGTATTGTACTTCCCCAAGTGCTTAGTACAGTGGTCTGCACACAATAAGCACTCAATAAATACAACTGAATGAATGAATGAATGAATGAATGAATGAATAAATGAATAACAAGGACTGCGTCCAACCCGATTTTCTTGTTTCCTCACCAGTTCTCAGTACAGTGCCTGGAATATAGTAAGCACATAACAAATATTACAGTTATTCACTTTAGAAGTAATTCTAAAATGCAGAAATGAGGATTTTTTTAAATAGTCTCATTCTTAGCTCAAAATTGAACCATCAAGTTTCCCAGACTGGCTCTTTGGCAAAAGTTGCCAAGTTAAGAAAACTGTCTTTTTTGCAAGTGCACATTGTGAATTCCTTCTCAATCTGTCCCCAGAGCATTGAACTGAAGATAGTTTTAAATCATCACTCAGAGGCAAACAGTTCCCCTCCTACATAACAGTGGCTTTGTTCCCCTCCTACCCCCTTCTTCCCCTCCCCCAGTTCATTCTGAACCATCACCAAATCTCCTGAGTTTGCACTTAGTCAATCCTGAGCCACTTAGCGTCTTCCCAGATTCTTCAGGGTAGAGCTAGAAACCTCAGGGCTGGCCCTGTTCTTCCCTTCTCAGGATGCTCCATTATCTGTGCTGTGTTTTATCTGTCACCGACCTTCCCCGCCCCCCCTACTTTCCGGCCCTTTTGTTCTGGGCTCTGTCTAGGTCTTTGACACCTGGGATCTGCCCTCTAAGGCTAAATTTCTTTAGTCAAGGGGGCTAATCAGAAGGAACCGGGTCAAACAGCCCCTGCTTGTTTGGTTTAATTTCCAGGCAGCCAACACTGAACAACCCCTTCATGGTTCACATTCTCCCTCCCTCTTTACCTTTGGTCTCCCTCTTTCCTAGTGCCTCCACTTCCTCCTATCAACTCTAAAGACTGTCAGGACCCAAGGAGTCCTCCTCTCCCATCTTACTCTGCCTCAAAACCTAGGGCCACCAGCTCTTTGCCCTCCCACCAGATATTTGGGCGGAAAGGTGTAGACGAAGATAGATCCCCACTCCTTGGAAACCAAAAGAGTAGGGGTTTAGAGGTGACCTCTGCTTCAGAATATGGCTCCCAACCTGGCCCAAGCATCTCTGAGGTGACCTGGGCTCCCTCTGACAGTTGCCAGTCACAGTGGCTTTCTGGCGAGAAACGTTATACTTTTCCTCCGGAAAATGGATCATACAGAACCATTCTCCTCAGCACAGAAGAACTGTTCCTGATCTCTAACGTATTAGCAATAATCTTTTCTTCCCACCTCCGAGATACTTAGATTCCAACCCCATCTGGTATTCTCCCCACTTTCAAGGAATTTAGTTATTGTGGATCAAAATCTAAAAGAAAAATCATAAGCTTTATTTAAGCTGCCTCACCAAGTCTCCCCGAAACACACAGTCATCCAGCCTTCTCAGTGGGAAGAGCTTGAGATGAGAAGTCAAAAGATCTGGGTTCTAGTCTTAGTTGCATCACGTTCCTGCTAACATTTCTTATGCCTCATTAGCGTCCTCATTTGTTATGAGGATCAAGGAGTCATTCTCCCTCTCTCTTAGGTGGTGAGTCCCATGTGAGATCGGGACTGTATCAAATCTGATTATCTTGCATCTTACCCCAGTGCTTGATCCATAATGCTTAAACATTATTATTACAGTCCCTCTAGACTGCAAACTCACTGTGGCCTGAAAAAATATCTATCAACTCTATGTTGTACTCTCCTAGGTGCTTAGTACAGTGCTTTCCTTTCCTCTCCATCCAAACTGCTACCAAGTTAGTACAGTCCCTCTTCCTATCCCAACTGCATCAGCCTCCTTTCTGACCTCCCAACCTCTTGTCTCTCCCCACTTCAGTTCATACTTCACTCTGCTGCCCAGATTCTTTCTACAGAAAATTTCTGGGCATGTCACCCCTCTCCTCAAAAATCTCCAGTGATTGCCTATCAACCTCCGTATCAAACAAAAGCTCCTCACTATTGGCTTCAAAGCTCTCCATCACCTTGCCCTTTCTTACATCACCTCCCTTCTCTCCTTCTGCATCCCAGCCCTCACACTCCGCTCCGCTGGTGCTGCTAACCTTCTCACTGTGTCTCGTTCTCGCCTGTCCTGCCGTCGACCCCTGAGCCACATCCTACCTCTGGCCTAGAATGCCCTCCCTCCTCAAATCTGCCAATCACACTTCCTCCCTTCAAAGCCCTACTGAAGGCTCACCTCCTCCAAGAGGCCTTCCCAGACTAAGCCCCCCTTTTCCTCAGCTCCCCCTCCCCTCCCACGTCACCCCAACTCGCTCCCTTTGCTCTACCCCCTTCCCCCCGCAGCACTTGTGTATATACGTATAAATAATTCTATTTATATTGATGCCCATTTGCTTGTTTTGATGTATATATCTATAATTCTATTTATTTATATTGATGCTTGTTTGCTTGTTTTGATGTCTGTCTCCCCCATTTTAGACCATGAGCCCCCTGTGGGCAGGGATTGTCTCTCTCTATTGCTGAATTGTACTTGCCAAGCACTTAGTATAGTTCTCTGAATCCAGTCAGTGCTCAATAAATATGATTGAATGAATAAATGCTCTGAATCCAGTCAGTGCTCAATAAATATAATTGATTAATTGTATTTTCATTACCACTATTATTTGTGGAGGGAGTGTGATAGGCTGGAGATGGTCAGCAAGGCTAACAGGACCTGAGCTTCCGTTTGCATGAACACAGACCAGTTTCCATCTACCCTGGATAAGAGGTAGATATAAAGACAGAGTTGAGGCCAATCATATGAGGGAAGCCTGTAGCACCTGCTTCCAGTTGGTCAGTCAGCTGTATTTATTGAGCGCTTACTGTGTGCAGAGTACTGCCCTAAGCACTTAGGAGAGTACAGTACAACAATATAAAAGACACATTGCCTGCCCACAGCGAGCTTACAGACTAGAGGGGTAGACAGACATGGATATAAATAAATAAATTACAGATAAATAACTACTGTGGGCTGGAAGGGGAGAATGAATAAAGGTAACAGACACAGGTTTTTTTCTAATCTCACATATCTTCTTAGCTCATCATTAAATTCCATTACTCATCAGCTGAGGATGGCATGGGTGAAACTTTCCATTTGGAATTATAGCATACCCTGGAAGCCCTTCATTTCCAACATTTAAGTCCATTTGCTTGCTGAGTATACTTCTGTGCTCTCATTCAAGCGGGCAACAAGGTAACGGGATGAATGACCCACCCAGAGTTGGAAAAGAATCCTTCCCACTATCCCACTATTAGAGCATTGTGTCCAATTTTGGTCCCTGACCTTTGGAAGGATGTGGAGGTCCTGGAGGGAATCCAGGGAAGAGTGACCAGAATGATTAAAGGGAGAGGAAAATAGGTCCTGGAAAGAAGAAAGGTTAATGGAAGTGGGATGGATCAGCCCAGAGTTGGGTGATTTAATAATTATTTCTCAAGGCTTAGAGAGAGAACATAAGGAAATATTTCCTACCAAGGGAGTTCCACCCTTGCAAGATTATCCCCGGTTGTGGAATCACCTCTCCACATATCATAAAGAAAAGAATAGTCAGCTACCTGTCCAGAAGGTCTAGTTATTTCACCTGCCTGAAGGCAGGAGGCTGGACCAGATGATCATTTTCTAATGTTGTTTGCTTTTTTAACCATGTGGCAGAACCCCGAGGAAACCAGGCTCTTGGTTTCCTCAATCATGCTGTTCCTTCCTTCCTTTACACAATTCTTGCTTCCTTCACAAATGAGAGTAAATCACTGCCACACTAAGACAAGGACACTGACCCTGAGAGTGTCCATAGAGGATGCTTGCAACAGTCATGTGATGGTTGCCCTTCTGAATATTCACATCCTCCCGCTTTCCAGACAGGGAATCTGAGTTTTAGAACTGTAAGGCTGCTCAGTTTTATCTTTCACCTGAGAGAGAGGGAGCTGGAATGGGTGGGAAAAAGGGAAGTTAGAGGACATGAATAATATAAGCAGAAAGGGATCTGACCTTAGGAACCTCTCTAAGATGAAAAATAAGGAAAAGCCTCACAGTTAAATTAAACTTGTTTGAGGGCTGAAACAGTGTCTCTTACTTCTGTTGTACTTTTTCAAGAGTTTCATACAGTGTTCTGCATGCAATGGGCACTTGATTACCACTGATTGAATAAATACTATTGTCTGACTCAGGTGTAAGTCTCTCCCTGCCCCCCCCCCCCCCATTGGTTCCTTTCAGGTCAGTCAGCCCAGACTTGGAAATGACCCCTGACCATAACACCTAAGGCAGGTATTGATTTATGCTAGTGAAGAACTAACTTCTGCTGTCATTTATGGAACTGCCAGCATCACCTAGAGATTGGGGAAGATGAGCTGGGAAAACAGATATGACTGGATATGTTTAAGTCCTTCTGGAGGAGGCTGTCTCTTGAATGATGACTATCTAGGTAGCAAGATTCTGACCTCAGGATCCACATTTTTTCCTCCCATATTCCAGAAAAAGTCTGGGAGCATCAGTTACCTTAAAAATGTACTTTTCATTCATTCAATAGTATTTATTGAGCTCTTACTATGTGCAGAGCACTGTACTAAGCGCTTGGAATAAACAAGTCGGCAACAGATAGAGACAGTCCCTGCCATTTGACGGGCTTACAGTCTAATCGGGGGAGACGGACAGACGAGAACAATGGCAATAAATAGAATCAAGGGGATGAACATCTCATTAAAACAATGGCAAATAAATAGAATCAAGGCGATGTACATTTCATTAACAAAATAAATAGGGTAATGAAAATATATACAGTTGAGCAGACAAGTACAGTGCTGAGGGGATGGGAAGGTAGAGGGGGAGGAGCAGAGGGAGATGGGGGGAAAAGAGGGTTAAGCTGTGGAGAGGTGAAGGGGGGGCAGTAGAGGGAGAAGGGGAGCTCACTCTGGGAAGGCCTCTTGGAGGAGGTGAGTTTTAAGTAGGGTTTTGAAGAGGGGAAGAGAATTAGTTTGGCGGTGAGGAGGGAGGGCATTCCAGGACCGCGGGAGGACGTGGCCCAGGGATCAACGGTGGGATGGGCGAGACCTAGGGACGGTGAGGAGGTGGGTGGCAGAGGAGCGGAGCGTGCGGGATGGGCAGTAAAAAGTGAGAAGGGAGGAGAGGTAGGAAGGGGCGAGGTGATGTAGAGCCTTGAAGCCTAGAGTGAGGAGTTTTTGTTTGGAGCAGAGGTTGATAGGCAACCACTGGAGGTGTTTAAGAAGGGGAGTGACATGCCCAGATCGTTTCTGCAGGAAGATGAGCCTTTCCTCTCTGACAGAGAAAAAAAAGATATACAGCATTCAAATTGAGGGTTGTATGATCACACTGCCTTTTAACTACTGGATATTCTTTTGATAGATGTTTTATAGCCGGGAGGAGAAATCAAGGGTGAATCAAAGTGAAGGTCAGGGTCAGGGCCTTTAGCATAGGTGAAAACTAAATCTGGTCCCTTCTTTTCCTCCCATCAGACTCTGGAAAGCATCCCACATTCAGGACAGTAGCTGAGAAGAAGTGTGGTCTAGTGGATAAAGTCAGAAGGTTCTGGATTCTAATCCAGGCTCTGCCCCCTGTCTGCTGTGTGACCTTGGGCAAGTCACTTTACTTCTCTATGCCTCCGTTACCTCATCTGTAAAGTGGGGATTATGACTTTGAGCCCCATGTGGGACAGGGACTGGGTCCGACCCGGGTGACTTATATCTACCCCAGCGCTTAGTACAGTGCCTGGCACAGAGTAAGCGCTAAATAATACCATTTTTTAAAAGCTGAAAGGGGAAGATGGGTGGCAGCCTAGACCGATTCCAGAGCTTGAGTTGTGTTAAAATTTGGAGGAAAGGGATTTACAGAGCCAGACGGAATCGGTTTCCAAGTTATTGCCCGAAGCCACGAAAATGACCTTTCCACTTTGGGGTTATTAAAAGCTGCGGCTTTAACAACCAGGTCAGACAGGAGTCGTCTGGAAAAAACCACTGAGGGGGTGGCTCTGCTCAGAGTAAATGTTCCCAGGGCTGGGAACTATATAAAGAGGCAGACGGGGACTCTGAGCCGGCTTGAAGTTTGTGTGTGTGTGTGTGTGTTGGCTAGTCTATTTAAATTCTTTCTGGTAGCGGCATCTTGCCCTTTTGGTAATCCGGCTTCCTCCCTAAGAATCCGAAACGACAAGCGTGCGGATTCTTGGAATCCAAGATCTGGCAGGGATCTCCAGGTGTCATGTTGTCCATCCCCTTGCTGGTAGGCACCAGCGCCCCAATACCGGACAGATGGGTGGGTGGGGGAGTGGGGGAAGCTCTCCGATTCCGAACGGTCCCCGGGATGAGACATTCCTCCTTCTCCCCGACCGCCGGTTGGCACGGGCGACGATGCTGTCAGAGGAGGAGCTGCCGCCCTGGGTGGTCCCGGGCCTCTCTGCAAGAGGCGAGTTGCAGGAGCGGGCCAGCAGGTGGCGCCAGGGGCCCGCGTCTCGGCCTGGGGCCGCCCGGGGCCTCGGAGGGCGGGCGGCCGGACTTGGCCGTCGGCGAAATCAGGCGGCGGCGGCGGCGGCGGCGGCGGCGGCGGCAGACCCAAGTCTACGAGGCAGAGGGAAACCCTGGACGCCCAGGGGGCCGCCACTCTGGGTCCTCCGAGCCTAAGTCCGAGCGGGCTAGCCCTTAATTGACCCTGCTTTGGGAGGAGGAATGTAGTGGCTTGAAAGATGGAGAGATATGTATATATGTGTGTGTGTATATGTGTATATAGGTGTATGTGTGTGTGTGTGCATGTATATGTATATATGTGTGTGTGTATATATATGTGTGTGTGTGTATATATGTGTGCATGTGTGTGTACATGTGTGTAGGAATATGTGTGTGTGCATATTTGTGTGTGTATATATATGTGTGTACATGGGTATATATATATATGTGTACATGTGTACATGTGTATATGTATGTATGTGTGTATATACGTATATATGTGTGTATGTGTGTATGTATACACGTGTGTGTGTGTGTGTTTAAAGGTTTAATTCTGCCCTTTTCTACCCCCACCTCCACCCTGCCCCACCAACAGAGTCACCCAAATGGCTGGACCAGCCCAGCTCTAGCTGGAAGATATCTTATCCGCATCAATCAATCAATCAAGGGAACTTCCTGTGTCCAGAATAATAATGTTGGTATTCGTTAAGCGCTTACTATATACCAAGCACTGTTCTCAGCGCTGGGGTAGATGCAAGGTAATCAGGTTGTCCCATATAGGGCTCACAGTCTTCATCCCCATTTTACAGATGAGGTAACCGAGGCACAGAGAAGTTAAATGAATTGCCCAAGGTCACACAGCTGACAAGCAGCGGAGCCGGGATTAGAATCCACAACCTCTGACTCCCAAGCCCGTGCTCTTTCCACTGAACCACGAGTACTAAGCTCTTGGAGACTAAACACAATAGATTTGGTATATACAGATCCTTGTCCAAAAAGAGCTTGCGGTCAAATGAATGGGAAAATTTCATTCAGTTGTATTTACTGAGGGCTTACTCTATGCAAAGCACTGTACTGAGCACTTAGGAGAGTACAATACAACAAGAGTATAAGGGTATGTACATAAGTGAAACAAAGAAAAAGAATGGTGTAATGGGCAGAGCACGAGTCTGGGAGTCAGAAGATCATGGGTTCTAATCCCAGCTCTGCCACTTGTCTGCTGTGTGACCTTGGGTAAGTCATTTCAGTTCTCTGTGCCTTGGTTACCTCATATGTAAAATGGGGATTAAGACTGTGAGTCCCACAGGGGATAGGGACAGTGTCCAACCCAATTTGCTTTTATATTTGCTTAGTACAGTGAGTGGCACATAGTAAGCACTTAATAAATACCATAATAATTATTATTATAAGTGCTATGGGACTGGAGGTGGGGTGAATCAAGTGCTTATCAGAATTTTGTATATTCCCCTTACTCCAGGTGGCAAGAGAAACAGAATGGGTTAGTGAACAAAGCACAGACCTGGAAGTCACAAGGACATGAGTTCTAATCCTAGCTCCTCCACATGTCTGCTGTGTGATCTTGGGCAAGTCACTTCACTTCTCTGTGCCTTAAGTACTTTATTGGTAAAAAATGAAGATAAGAGTGGGAGGCCCATATAGGGCAGGAACTGTGTCCAGCCTGATTAACTTTTATCTACCCCAGCACTTAGAATAGTGCTCGGCACATAGTAAGTGTTTATAATAAGTACCATAAGTGTTATTATGGTCAGAGTGCCCCCATCCAAGGCCCAGTTTTGCTCAGTTAATTGAACCTTCCTCCCTCAGACTAGTGAGGCCCATCACAACAGTCCTTCCCCTTTCCACCCTCACCACCCCCACAGATCTGCTCATGTTGGTCCTTTGGTGTCAACTCCAAAGGGGCAATAGGGGCTGATGCTCCATAGGTAGGAGTGAAGCCCCTTTTTTTGCCCCCAGCAGTTTGGACAGGACTCCAAGCCTTATTATAATAATAATAATAATAACAATAGTATTTGTTAAGTGCTTACTATGTGCCAAGCACTGTTCTAAGCACTGGGGTAGATGCAAAGTAATCAGGTTGTCCCACATGGGGCTCACGGTTTTAATCCCCATTTTACAGATGAGGTAACTGAAGCACAGAGAAATTAAGTGACTTGCCCAAAGTCACACAGCTGATAAGTGGCAGAGCCAGGATTAAAACCCACAACCTCCGATTGTCAAGCCCATGCTCCTGCCACTAAGTCATGAAGACCTGAGTATTTCTAATCAAGACCGCCCCCGCTCCGTGCCCCCCACCCCTGAAAAAAAAAACCCAAAACCCACATAAGATGTTTTGGAGTTGTAAGTTTTCAGAGGCTCACAACAAGACACCGACTCCAATGGCTTGGTGTTCGTTCTGGGAGAAAGGGATGGGGAGATTCTGTGAAGGGTTTCAAACAATGGCACCGTGAAATCTGGCCTTGCTGGAATAGCTGCCTTTTGTGGGGAGATGAGGAATAAAATGGAGGCTGAGAGAGGGATTAGCAGTCAATCTATCGTATTCATTGAGCACTGACTGGAGAGTACAATATAACAGAGTTGGTAGATATGTTCCCTGCCCAAAATGAGTTTATAGTCTAGCGGGAGTTACTACAGTCACTACTCACTCGACTACTTTCCCCCACACCACCCCACTCCTCCTCCCCAGAGACAAGTGAGTTCATAATCGCCAAAATTTGGTTTGAAGATTACGGAACACCAGTTGCAATCTGAGTCCACCTTTCCACGTGCTTCTGCAGAGAGGCTGAGCTTGAGTCATCCCATTAGGGATCATTAGGAAGCACTGTGGCCTAGTGAAAGAGCCCAGGCCTGGAATTTAGAGGATTTGGATTCTAATCCCAGTTTTGCCACTTGCCTGCTATGTCACTTAATTTCCCTGTGCTTCAGCTTCCTCACCTGTCAAATGGGCATTAAATACTTGTTCACCCTTCCCATTAGACTGAGAGTCCCATGTGGGATAGGGACTGCGTCTGACCTGATTATCTGGTCTCTACCCCAGTGCCTAGTACAGGGCTTGGCACATATAAGCACTTAAGAATATCACTTACTATTATTATCATTATTATTATTGCATTCCCCCTCCCACAGAGAGTATGGAAAAGAAGACTCCACAGCTCTAGAAGAGCCAAGTCTGAATAGGACACCTGGCCTATCTAGTAGTCCAGGAATAGGAAGGTAGGTCATTATCCAGGAGAGCTCACCCTGTGCTGCTCCCAGGTAGCAGCCTCAGTTTGGAACCTTCCTGGACTTCTACCAGATGGATCTAAATTGGTCCAGTCTCTTGGGAGGATGGAGAGGCATCCACAGGCCCCAAGACTTTTCTGTAGCTCTTCTGGACCAGAGAATCCATCAATCATATTTATTGAGTGCTTATTATGTGCAGAGCACTCTACTAAGCACCTAGGAGAATACACTATAACAGAGTTGGTAGTAACATTCCTGGCCTAAAACAAGCTTACAGTCTAGACAAGAAGACAGACAATAATATTTATTTGTATCCATGTCTGTCTCCCCGGCTCTAGACTGTAAGCTCACTGTGGACAGGGAATGTCCCTGTTTATTGTATTGTATTTTCCCAAGTGCTTAGTATAGGGCTCTGCACACTGTAAGTGCTCAATAAATACAATTGAATTAATGAAGAAATAATATAAATTGTACCTATGTACTAAGTGCTGGAGAGTTGAGGGAGGGGTGAATAAGGGAGAAAATCCAAGTGCAAGAGTGACCCAGAAGGGAGTGGGAGAAGAGGAAATGAAGAGCAGACCCCCTCCCCACCTGCTGCCCTTTTTCCTCTCATCCCCCAGCTCTGAGGGATCAGACCTACAGTAGAGGGCAAGCCAGCACTCCTGTGCCTATCTGAGGTAGGAACCGTGACTACTCCCTCATCTGAGCCCCAAGCATGTCATTCTGTGCTCTGTGTCCTTTGGCTGAAGCTGGTTAAACTAACAGGCTCTCAGACACGCCTAGCGCAGAGGAGCAGTAAGCTGGGTTTTTCCCAGGGGTTGGCCTCTCCATTGACCTTCCTTCACTGGAGGACCAGTGCCACGTGGGGCTCTTGCTGTCAAGGTTATTGTCTCTTTACTTTCTAGTCTCTTTAGAAATTCTCTTTAATTTCTAGTTTCTAATTAAGTCTCTTGGTCAATCATCCACCTCCTCCATCCTCTTTAGTGTTATCTCACAGCTAGCTGAATTAGTGAAAGAAATCATTCACAACTGGGCATCACTGGAATCTTTTGGCTGATCTGAAGAGTTTTCACTTCCCCTCAGAAATTCTCTGGGGAGCATTCTACAGCCTAGAGCAATAACAAGAGCAAATAGGATGAATATAGGAGAAGAGACCTCAGAGAACATGTGAGCACAAGCCTCAGAACCTCTCTTGCAGGGGTCCTGGAGGTTGTTATTAACTCCATGGCAGCCCCTCTCCATCCTTATATAAATGATGTCTAAATTCAGGTCAAAATTCATATGTTCATTTTCAGCCAGTTGGAACATTGAACTTGCCTTTTAAATCTATTTCAGTGGTGATATTTGTTAAACACTTATGTGTCAAGGACTCTACTAAATATTGGGTTAGATACAAGAATCCAGTTCCTGTCCTAAGTGGTCAAATAAAACTCTCAAAGTAAAAATTTTCCCACACAAAAATTCACACCCCCACCAAATATATTCAATATGTCCACCATGTAACAGTATATCATCTCACAAATGAGTTTTACCACTAACCATTTCAATTACGTGGCTTCAGAGAAAACTAGACCTTCAGCAGATCCATTAGCCCTGTGAGTTATGTAGTCTGACTCATTCATGTCAAGACCTATCCATTCAGTACAAATTGTTGCCAATTAATTCCGAACAAAGATTAAAATGTCTTGTAACATTTCAGATATAGATAAGCTATATGTAATATTTAATTTTGCCATTATTCTAACCCAATCCCCCCTTGTGATGGCTTGCTTGCTGCTTTATGAATCCATTATGTACGTTTAGAAGTTGTTCTTCGGTATGTGGATGACTCCACCGAAGGTGTCCTTGGGAAATCATCTGAGTTTGGGGGGAATTTAAGTGAATGGAGAAGGTGCTGAGTCAATTTACCTTACCTATAGTCCCTAGGGCAGACAAGGCATATGGGAGGAAACAAAAAACCTGAGTAGGTCTGGGAGTCAGAGCCCCAGAGCTTAAACGTGGACAGTAGAGACTACCATTAGAAACGTCATCTCGATTCAGCACAATAAATAAGCTAGACTATGCAGGCTGTGGGACTGTGGACAGCAGCAGCCCGGGGGGTGTCAACAACTCTGCTCTCCCTGCCCCTAATCTACTCCTGCTGCCTCCTCACCCAGCTTCCCCCACTCTCTGCTTCCCCACCCCCCGACTCCAACCCCCAGGACTCTAGGGAGGCCTCAGGTGTCAGAGGGGTGGATGGATAGAAAAGAACAAAATGCCATCTGGCATCCAGTGTTGGTGTTCCCTGAGCAGAGTGGAGGTGGAGTTAGTGGTCCATTAGACCTTTCGGCACAGGGCAATCCTACTCAGTGTTAAGTTTTCCCCAGGCTGGTGGAGACAAATGAATTTTCCAGTGGAAATCCTCTTCAAAAAAAATCTACTTGCTCCATCCTCCGCTGTCTCTTCCTGTCTCTTCCTCATTTTATAGGTCCCATCCAGTGCATTTACTCTTTCCTCAAGTGGGTCTCTATTTTGAGATAGGTGAGTATGTAGTATTCACAGTTGCTCAACCTTGTAAATATGCTCAGTTCTCCCTTTAGCACAGAGACTGCAATCTTGCAGAAGACCAGCTTAAAGAGAATTGCACTGTAGTATTCACCCTGTGTCCACTGCTGCATACATGCTCATAACCGAGGTTGGGAAACAGCATGGCCTAGTGAATAAAGCCCAAACCTAGGAGCCAGAGTTCCTGGGTTCTAATCCTGGCTCCACCACTTGCCTGCTTTATGACCTTAGGCAAGTCACTTCACTTCGCTGTGCCTCAGTTTCCTCAACCGCAAAATGGAGATTCAATCTCTATTCACCCTCCTCCTTAGATTGTGAGCCCCATTCATGTATCTGACCTGATTAACTTGTATATACCCCAGAACTTAGAACAGTGCTTGACACTTAGTAAGCCCCTAACAAATACCTTAAAAAAGTGTTTCAGTACCACAGCCTATCCTTCCCAGATGGACACGTGGTATCCAAGAAACTTTTGCTAATTCTTCCATCCTGTTCTATCCAAAACATGTAGTGCAAACATTCATACCGCAAAATTGATTTTACACACAAAAATGTAACAACTGCATTCTTCCCCAGTCCCACCCCCCCAACTCTCCAATTTTCCCTAGCTCACTCTGTCCAAGAAGTAAAATAAAAACCCTCTTTACAATTTAGCTAACATAAATGATTCCTAGAACCCTCTGCCTCCTCTCTTCAAACCAGGTCTCTTTTCTTCACATCCTCGTCCAATCCTAGCCAGTCCCCCATAATTCCAGGAGTAAAGTCCCTGGCTCCAGTCACCCAATCTAGCAGTCCACGTGCCCAATATGGGCTACTAAAATATATCTATCATTTTGGATGATGTAACTTTTGGGAGTTTGTGTGCATAACTTAGTTTGCCGGGCTTCCCCAGTTAGATGGTAAAGTTCTCAAGGGTGGAGACAGTGTCTTCCACTTCTTTTATGCCCAGAAAAGTCAGCTCGCAATGTTGACAGTCAGTTTCATAAAGGATAGTTGGTTTCAGTTTCTACACATTTAGATGATGGCAATTACTAGAGAAAGAAAAGGAAAGGATTATTATTAATGATAACTGTGATCTTCATTAAGCGCTTACTAAGTTCCAAGCACTGTAGTAAGTGATGGGATAGAAGGAAGATAATCAAGGCAGACACAGTTCCTGCCCCTCATGGAGTTCCCAGTCTAAGGAAGAACAGGTATTTCATCCTTATTTTTCAGATGAAGAAACAGAGGAACAAGAAAGTTTAAGTTATTTGCCCACAGCCACACAATGAACAAATGGGAGAGATCTCCAGGCTCTCAATCTTGTGCTCTTTCCCCAAGTCCACATCCCTTTTGGAATCCTCTAAAAAGACACTGTCCTAGTAGAGGCCTTCCCCTACTAAGGTTTCATTTCTCCTATTCCCTCTCCCTTCTGCTTCACCCTTGCACTTGGATTTGTACCCTTTATTCACCCCACCTTCAGCCCCACAGCACTTAGGTACATATCCATAATTTATTTTAATATGCCTTCCCCTTTAGGCTGTGAGCTCCTTGAAGGGAGGAGAGATTTCTACAACTCTTATATTATACTCTCCCAAGTGTTTGGTAGAGTGCTCTGTACACAGTAAATGCTCAGTAAATATGATTAATTGATAGAATTAATTGAAAGAGCCCTGAGTTGGAGAACCAGGAGACCTAACTTCCTGCTCCTGCTAGTCCTGTGGCCTTCTGGGTGACCGTGGAGAGGTTCACTTAGCCACTCAGGACTTCAGTTTCCCCACTTAAAACTCACAAGAATTCCATGATCCCTCCTGCCCAATTCACAGAATTAGAAAGAAACACGAATGAAAGTCTGCATCTTTGGAAAATTATAATGTTATTTCTTTTTGAATAATATTTGTAGAATGTTTGAAGTCATGAGTAAATATGTAAATAGCATAATTTTTCTTTTTAGAATGCTTTGTATCAGGTGCATATTCAGCAGGTTGCTTCTGAAAATCAACCAATGATATTTATTGAGCACTTACTATATGCAAAGCATCATACTAAGCGCCCGAGAGAGTATACTATAACAGAGTTACTGGGCATGTTCCCTGCCCATAATGAGTTTACAGTCTAGAAAAGTTTGAAAAGCCTTTAGTAATGAAACGAAAAATGGGTACAAAATGAAATAATAGTGGGTAAATTCTTAGGAAGAAAAGAGTTATAGCAAGCTCGGGTACAATAATTATTCTTATTATCGAAATGCTTCCCCTCCCTTGGGCTGCTCCTTAGCTACAAAAGTTACTTCCACTGTCAAAACTGCTGAGGCAAGAATCTGCATGATGGGTTCCTAATTTAACCTTTCATTCGGATGGAGGGACAAAGTCATTTTGGGGCCCCGCAAAAAAATATTCTTGCCGCTAACCTGCCACCTCTTTTCTCTCTCCCTCCACCCCCTCCAGGGAACATCATTGGCTCTGGGATCTTCATCTCCCCCAAGGGCGTCCTGGAGCACACAGGCTCGGTGGGCCTGGCGTTGATTATCTGGGTGCTTGGAGGTGGCATTGCTGCCCTGGGATCTTTCTGTTATGCAGAGCTCGGAGTTGCTATTCCTAAATCGGGGGGCGACTATGCTTACGTCACAGAGATCTTCGGGGGCCTCGCTGGGTGAGTGTGGCATTACGGTACGCTGCTTCTCCTTGGTTTTTAACACATTTCAAAATGCCTTGAATATTCTAGCAGATCTTGGGCTAGGAGAGGCCAAACCCAATTCCCCCAGAGGGCGCACCGCGCCTGAGAAACTAGGCCTTTCCTGACATTCCCCTGGCATTGCCAGCTCTTGTTCACGGGTCCTTGTAGACTCTTAACTAGCACTCACGCAAGTTCAGCTCAGTCTTCCACTTGCTGTGCAGTCTTAGGCCTCTAGCATCCCCTCTCTGGGCCTTTTCTGCCTCTGGTGTTGGCGGGGAGAGGACCTTGACTTGACTAGCTTTCCTCCCAGGCCTTCACAGAAATGCTCTGCTCGAGGGCAGAGACAGGACCTTGGGGCCTGAAAGGGCGAAAGCCACAATCACAGAGGGATCTGGGTTTCTTCCATCCTTTCTCCAAGGCAGGACCCAGCCAAGTGTCTGTAAACAGCTTCAAGTAAATCAAATTAACTGTGGTGGCAATTAGCAAAGCTAAAAGTACTTGTGCAGTGTAAGCCCACCTCATTCATTTTCATCATTGAAAACCCAGAAAGGCCTCCTTATTGACACTCTCTCCCCCACCCCCAAACCAGGCAAGGAGAAATAGCAGCACCTTTCTTTATCCCTGGGGGAACCTTACCTGCAAAAACTCCCACACCTAAGGTCCGAGACACTTCATTTCCCTTTGCCTCAGGTACCTCATCTGTAAAATGGGGATTATATAAATAAATCAGTTATGAATATGGACATAATCCTGGCCCCACCACTTATCTTCTGTGTGATCTGGTGCAAGTCACTTCACTTTCCTAGGCTTCAGTTCCCTCATCTGTGAAACAGTGATTAAATCCTCCTCCCTCCAATTTAGACTGTGAGCCCCATGTGGGACAGGGATTTGTCCAACCCAGTTATCTTGTATTACCCCAGTGCTTACAATAGTGCTTGACACTTAGTAAATGCATAACAAACACAATTAAACAAAAAAAAGTGCTCTAGGACTAAAGGTGGAATAAATAAAGGGTAAAAATCCAAGTGCTAGCACTATGCAATCAATAGTCATAGGATGGGATTTGAGTGTGTTCTGAATGCAGCACACAGTGCGAAGCTCTTGAGAGAGTACAATAGAGTTGGCAGGCATGATTCCTGCTCACAGGAAGCTTACAATCTAGACAGAGAGAGAGAGATTTAAATTACAAGTAGAGGAAATAACCAATATAAAATGGGGATTAAATCTAACTCCCTCATACTTAGATTTTGAGTCCCATATGGGTCAGGGCCTCTGTTCAACTTGATTACCTTGTTTCTACCCCATCACTTAGTACAGTGTGTGGCAATTAGTGTGCACTTAACCAAGTACCATTTTTAAAATGGGTAAATGTAAGGATATGTACATAATTGCTGGGGGTAGAGTGAATATCAAATGCTTAAGAGGTACAGATCCAAATGCCTAAATGATACAGATGGGAGGGTGAGTAGGGTAAATGAGGGCTTAGTTGTGAAAGGTCTTTTGGACATGTGATTTTAATGAGGCTTTGAAGGTAAGAGAGTGGTGGTCAGTGGTTTTGAAGTGGCAAAGAGTTCCAGGCCAGAAAGAGCACATTGTCAAGGAGTCAGCAGCAAGACAGATGAGATGCTTAACTTCTGTAAAATGGGGATTCAATCCTACTCCCTCCTACTTAGACAATGAGCCCCATGTGGGACAAAGACTATGTCCACCCTGATTAACTTTTACCTACACCAGGGCTTAGTACAGTCCTTGGCATCTAGTAAACATCTAATAAGTACCATAATTATTGAATTAAGATAAGAAGGGGCAAGCTCACTGAAGGCCTTAAAGGCAATAGCAAGAAGTTTCTGTTTGATGTGGAGATGGATGGGCAACCATTGGAGATTTCTGAGGCTGGGGGAGACATGGGCTGAATTTTTTTTAGAAAATTGATCTGGACATCAGGGTGGGGTGGAGTGGAGAGAGAAGTTGGGCAGGTCAGGGAGGAGGTTAAAGCAGTAATCAAGGCAGAATAATGAAAGTACTTGGATAGGATGGTAGCAGTTTGGATGGAGAGGAAAGCGCAGATTCTAGAGATGTTATAAAGTTAGAACCAACAGGGTTTGGTGACAGAATGAATACGTGGGTTGCATGAAGAAATAAGTTGAGAATAATGCCAAGGTTTTTTTTTAATGGTATTTGTTAAGAGCTTACTGTGTGCCAGGCACTCTACTAAGCACTGGGGTAGATGTAAGCTAATCAAGTTGGACACAGTCCCTGTCCCACATGGGGCTCACAGTTCTAGTCCCCATTTTACAGATGAGGGAATTGAGGTACAGGGAAGTTAAGTGACTTGCCCAAGGTCCCACTGAAGACAAGTGACAGAGCTGGGGTTAGAACTCAGATCCTTCTGACTCCAGGCCCATGCTCTATCCATTAGACCACACTGCTTCTCAAGGTTACAGGCTTATGAGACAGGTAGAATGGTGGCATTGTCTATAGTGATGGGAAAGTCAGGAGGAGGGCAAGTTTTGGGTGGAAAGGTGAGGAGTTCTGTTTTGCACCTGTTAAGTTTGAGGTATCAACAGGACAGCCAAGTAGAGATACCCTGTAAGCAGGATTAAATGCAGGACTGCAGAAGAGGAGAGAGGTCAGGGATAGAGAGGTTTATTTAGCAATTATTTGGGTAGAAATGGCAGTTAAAACCACGAGAGCAAATGAGTTCTCCAAGGGAGTGGGTGTAGAGGAGAACAGAACTGATCCTTGAAGGACCTCCACAGTTCAAAAGAAGAAGGGAGAGGAGGAGCCCATGAAAAAGACTGAGTGAGCAGCTAGATAGATTGGAAGAGAACCAGGAGAGGAGGAAGTCAGTAAAGCCAAGGTTAGATAATGTTTCCAGGAGAAGGGGGTGGTCCACAGTGTTGAAAGCAGCTGCGAGGAAAAGGAGGATTAGGATAGTGTAGAGCCCAGTGGATTTGGTTAGAAGGAGTTCCTTGTGACCCTAGAGAGTGCTTTTTCCAGGGAGTAAAGGGGATGGAAGTCAGATGATGGTCAACTCTTGAGCAGGCTATTGAGGGAAGAGAATTGAATAACTCTCCTTCCTGGTGGCTTAATCATTCACTTAATCCAGGAGACCTTGATCTATTTCAGTATGTATGGCCTAGTTGAAAGAACTCAAGCCTGGTAGAGGCCCTGGGTGATCCCAGTCCTGCCACTTGCTTGTTGAGTAACCTTGGGCAAGTCACTTAACTTTTCTGTGCCTGGGCTTCCTCATCTGTTCTCCCTCCTATTTAGACTTGTGAGCTCCGAAGGACATGGACTGTGTCTAACCTGAAAATCTTGTATCTATCCCAATGCTTAATTCAGTAGTTGGCATATTGTAAGTGCTTAACAAATATCACAGTTATTATTACTTGCATAATTGCCTCCATCACAAAAGTCCCACTCCTCCGATTTTTCAGGTAGAAAGAAAGATTCTTTCTGTAAGGAGAAATAGGAGTGCAGGTCCAGATAGGAAGAAGAGAAGTTTCATAACCCAAATGGAAAGCCACAGGTAATAGATTCCTGCTGGCAAATTTCTTCCCTGAGATATACAGAACTCCTGGTAGGAAGAGAAGTGATGTAGCAGGGGAGATGTTAATTCACTGAGTGCCTATGGTTTACAGCACTTTCAAGGGTACTTGAAAGTATACTCTTTCAAGGGTGCAGTATCAATCAGTGGTATTTATGGAGAGTTTACTAAGGTGCAGAACACAATAGAAGGAAGGAATACAGTCTCTCTTGCCTTTCTCTTTCTTCTCCCCTCCTTCCCCTCCTTTTTTCTTCTCTTTTTTCTTCCTGCTCCACATATTAGTAGACTTAATTCCCTGTGTAATAACCCCTCCTGTTTTTAGGTTGCAAAAGATGCAAAAAACATTGAGCCAATTATGAAAGTAAATATAGTTTTCCACAAGAGGAATCTCTCCTCCACTCTTTTTATTTTTTGAAAGTGTACTCTGTCACTTTCTGTGAGTTCTGGTTGCCCAGCTGCCTTTTAATGCTAGTGGCTTAGGGCAACGAGCTATCTCAGGAGATCCCACACATCCTTCCTATTTCTCCATACTTATTTTTCCATCTCACCTTCCTCCAGCCTAACTTCCAAACTCTGCTTCGCACTGTTCTCTCCCAGGACATCACTAGACTTTTACATGGGTCATTCTTCCATTTATATCCTCATCTCCCCCTTCCCCCCCCTCCCCCGACCACCTCCTTCCCAAACCCAACTAACTTGGCACTTATTTTTATTAGGTTTGGAGCCAATAGCTCTGCCTTTTTGTCATAGATTAGAAAGCATTCTGCTGCCTCCTGTCATCATTATCATAATATATTGTCTGTGCATGTGCTACAATGGGGCTCAGAACATAAAGTTGTTTTGTGGGGCACACTGCCAGTTCAGGCATTGAAAGGCTACATGAATACATCTGCCTTACTCCTCTCAGGTTTGCTCTCTTCTTTCTAAACCCTTGAACCTCCAAACGGTGGGGTTGTGGCCTCATCTCCAAAATTTGAGTGCCAATCCATAGCTTGACCACAATTTTAAATACAAAACTGAAACCATGCCTCAAGTTCCCAGGTAGATTGACTGCCTCCACCTTTAGTGTGTTCTATGGTATCTCCTTTGGTGACCTGCAGTCTATCTCCCTTTAGGACCTCTGGGATCACTCCACAAGTTCCCATAATCAATCTTTGAAAAAAAAAATCCCCATCAATATTTCTTCATCTGTTGATGATGAAGCAGCAGCATGGGTTAGTGGATAGAGAACAGGCCTGGGAATCAGAAGGACCTGGGTTCTAATCCTGGCTTCACCACATGTCCGCTGTGTGACCTTGAGCAATTCACTAAACTTCTCTGTGCCTCAGTGACCTCATCTGTAAAATGGAGATAATAGTGTGAGCCTGATTAACTTGTGTCTACCCCAGTGCTTAGAACAGTGCTTGGCACATAGTAAGCGCTCAACAAGTACCAAAATTATTATGATGATGATGATGGAGTTTCCCTTGGATAATAATAGTCCTGAGCTCGTCGTCTGAATTCAGGGTGTTACAGGCTTCAGTTTTCTTATGTTGTCCCTCTCCCCTGCCTCAGACAGAGATAGTGATGCCCCTTGCACCATTCAATTTCTCTTCTCAATTCCCAGCCCTTGCCTGCTTCCCATGGCCCTCTGCTCTACAGCCCTCCTGTATGGTTAGGCCTGTGAGCCCTGGGAAGGCTCAAAGCCAAGCCAGACTGCCATCAGAGTGGCATCCAGTTCCTTTGCTGCTCTACCCATTCGGATCTCAAATCCAGGGCACTGCCCTGCCTGGATAATAGCTTGTTTACATATGTTTCTGGCCTGTGTTACATGGGCCACAACTTCTAGCAGCTCCAGGAGCCTAAATCCACCTTGCTTGTATGAAAGCACCAGTAAGTCAGTTGTAATTATTGAGTACTTACTGTGCAGAGCACCATACTAAATGCTTGGGAGAGTAAAAAATAAAGCAGACACGTTCCCTGCCCACAATGAGCTTACAGTCTAGAAGGAGAGAAAGAAATAATAGAAATAAATTATGGATATGTACCTAAGTGCTGTAGGGTTGAGACGGGGGATCACTGCTGGGCAGCAGCCCGCTGGGTAGGTCCAGGTTGCACCAGTACTGCCCAGGCACAGGCCAACGGTTATACCAAAGTTTGGGCTTCCACTCAGGCTGGCTTGCACACGAAATACTCTGGTGGTCTTCCCTTTCTCCTTCTGGAAGAGCAATAATAATAATAATGTTGGTATTTGTTAAGCGCTTACTATGTGCCGAGCACTGTTCTAAGCGCTGGGGTAGATACAGGGTAATCAGGTTGTCCCACATGAGGCTCACAGTTAATCCCCATTTTATAGATGAGGTAACTGAGGCACAGAGAAGTTAAGTGACTTGCCCACAGTCACACAGCTGACAAGTGGCAGAGCTGGGATTCGAACTCATGACCTCTGACTCCCAAGCCCGTGCTCTTTCCACTGAGCCACACTGCTTCTCATCCCAGTAAGACATTCTCCTTTCTGCAGCATTAATTTCCCCTCAATGTTCTCTCCACCTGCTCAACCCACTCACTGACTCAAAGCCTCTATCAGGCCCCCAACAGATTTCCAGCCAGTGCCTGAGGAAAAAACTCTAACCTCTGCACATTTTCAGACTCCTGCCCTCTTGATTAGGGCTGGTCTCCTGCACTTCTTTGCAACCCAAACTCTCTGCAAGCCACTTCCTGAAGATGCTTCCTCAGTCTTCCTCTCTTCCTCACCAGCAGCAGCTGCTTTAGTCAATTCTAGTATTCTTATGCAATATAAACAAGTGGAGTTTAGGTAAATTTGTAGACAAGAGGTCCAAAATAAGTGGCAAGAAGGGAAATTGAGGTGTCAAAGAGAAATTGTAGAAAAATTATAAGGCTCAAAAAGTGCTTGGATATTCTTATCCTCATTTTATAGTTGGTGACACTGAAGCAAAGAGTGATGAAGTGACTCATCCCACTCAGAAAATGAATGCTTGAGGCAGCATTATCATATTTGTTAAGCCCTTACTATAAGCCAAGTATCATACTAAACACTGGGATAGATTCAAGATAATCAGGTCAGACACACTCTGTCCCACATGGGGCTCAGTGTAAGGAGGGAGAACAGGAAACCACTTACAGAGAAGTCAAGTGGCTTACCCAAGATTAAACAGCAGGAAAGTGGCAGAGTGGTTGTAGAACCCAGGCCCATGGTCTCTCCACTTGACCCTGCTGCTCGTGTTAATTGATAACCCAATCTGGGCTGTGGAAGCAGTTTTGAAGAGATAGTAGTGACTTCTCTTTAGAGGAGTGCAGAGCCCCAAGGGTAAAAATGCCTTCTCAGCTGGCCAGGACAGTTATGACTCTCTCCACTTTACAAATGGCACCTTGAGCCTTGGGTAGATCCCAGGCCTAAACCAGGCATGGAAAGCAGATAGGCTTTCTGACTTGCCAGCTTTTTTCCAAACCTGAGTGCCTCTTTCAGTGACAGGCCTCTCCTGATAAAACACAGCTTTCTAATCGTTCGTCAAAAGGTATTCTCTTTGGGTTTCTTTCCCCGCACAAATCAACTTCTTCTTTCCAAGCTATGGTTGCAGACAAGCAGATGAGCAGGACTTTCATTTGTCACTGTGCCTATTGCTGACATGATGTAATTGAACGGGTCATCATTTGCATATTTATGGATTTTCAGGGTACCACAGGCAACAAAAGGATCATTACCCAAAATTGTAAATAATAATGGGCCCGGTGTGGCTCCCTAAGGGGTTTCTGGGAAGCTTCACATATTTAAACACTAACCAGGGGCAATGCCATCTCTGGGCAAATGGACAGAAACTAAGCTGTGGAACCAAAGACTTTAAATGGGATTTAACCACTATTAAACTCCATCCAACCATCTCTCTATTGAGGAGAGCAAGCCAGTGGCAGCCAGCTAGCTGTTCCAGTCCACTTCAGGAGACCACTTTTGCTCCTTGGTCCCATATCTCCAGTCTGTGTAAGGGGGCAAGCGCCTCTGTGGAGTTAATGGAAAGGAGTTTTTTTCTCGTTGTTTCTACCTCATGAATTCTAGATTGTGAACTCAAAAGAAGTCAGATATATTAACTGCCTCCATAGCAGAGAGAGAAGTGAATAACCTGATAATTGCAATGTCTCTTAGTTATTCTGTGTCTTGTAAACCCTGGCATTGTGCACACTAAAGGCCAGAGACAGAAGTAGACTCTTATCGCTTATTTTTATTTTTCCAGCACTTAATACAGTGGACTGCACAAAGTAGACTCTCAATAAATCCCAGTTAATCCCGGCTCCTCCACTTTTCTGCTGTGTGACCTTGGCCAAGTTGCTTTAACCTCTGTGCCTCAGTTCCCTTATCTACAGAATGGGGATTCAATACCTGTTCTTCCTCCTACCTAGACTGTGAGCCCCATGAGGGACCTGATTATCTTGTCTCTACCGTAGCACTTACAGGGCTTGACACGTAGCAAGCCCTTTAACAAATACCACAATTATAAATGCAACTGGATGAATGGAATCCATTTCCTGCTGTTGGTTTTAACACTTGCTTGAAAATAAGGGCAAAATCTACTAGCCCAAAGACTTTAGTATCGGTCCTCTCCACCAGCTCTCAAGGATCCTGGCAGAGAAAGAAATTAAATCAACCCTTTCTGTTGTTCATTGAGCATCCCTTCCTTTCTCCCACTCACCCAGCTTCAGGCCACAGAGACAGTGTTTCCCCCCAAATCCCTGACTTGGTTCTGTTTACCTCTCCTGGGTGCCCTGCAACCCATTGCCCTACACACTCCACCTCTCAGGGCCCAGTCTCTCCATTCCTCATATTTGAGTCAAGACTATGAGAAGCAGAATGCCTAGAAGAAAGAGCCTGGGCTTGAATCAGAGAACCTGGGTTCAAATCCTAGCTCCAACAATTGACTGCTGTGTTACTAGGCAAGTCACTTAACTTCTCTTTGCCTCAGTTTCTTCAGCTGTAAAGTGAGAATTAAATCCTACTCCTTCTACCTAGACTGTGAGCCTCACATGGGACGAGGATTGTGTCCAACCTGATGACCTTGTAACTACCCCAGCACTTAGATCAGGGCTTGGTGCATTGTAATTGCTTAACAAATATCATTAAAAAAATGTTCCCTGGATCACAGACTCTGTCTCTCATGCCACGCTCTCCAACTGATGGCTTGTCTGGGTAAGAGAAACCCTCTGAGGATCAGACCTGCCCCTGCGGGGACTCTAAGAGGGCAGAGCTTCCAGAACTAATAGTTTCCTGAAGCTGAGTGATCCTTGCGACCCCTCCTAATCACCGTGCTGGAGAGCAAGAATTGACTCCCTTAACACAATGGACTAGAACCAGTCAACCAATGGTAAATGTTATAAATAAACGAACTGGGGATTAGTAAATGTCTCATCAGCCCAAACTGGAGAGAATCTCTGATCTAAATATATTTATAATTTCTTTTCCAAAATGGGGAGAAATAGATTAGTCCCTAGAAGTAGCAGTAGAATGCTCATTATGGGATACCCCAATCTCTAAAGAGTCACATTTTAATTTTATTTACAAGCCTTCCACCATGCAAAGAGGCCCAAGAGATTGTATTTTCTCCTATGAAAGGGTCACTGTTGGAAAAACTCATTATGTTAATGAGGCGCTAAAAGGCTGAGTGAGCAGAAAAGCTCAAGTTATTTGACCTTAGGGATGTGAAAAGATGGGGACAAGTTCTCGACCAAAGTCACCAATACCAGCTGCAGAGTCCACAATCTCAAAGCAGGGTAATGGGGAGTCCTGGAGCAGGGGAACCAGACTGAACTCACCTGGATCACACACAGGCTGACCAGGACCAGATCTAGGCAGAGAAGTTTTACCAGTGTTTCCAGGCTGTGCCCTTCAATCAGAAAGTCCTCACCTTCAGCAGCCCAAGTGCAGACCACTTCTGCTTTTCAGTCCCCTCTCCTGCTTATTCACTTGCCAGGACCTGAATTCTGTGTTACCAGACCACTGGAAGTCTCCCAGGTTGATTGCTTGAGGGGTAGCAGGACCAAAATATAGCAATTGCTTGCTGCTTTTCCAGGGAATCCAACCCCAAACCAGATGGCCCTCCAATCTTGGATGAGATGGCTGAGGGGATCTGGAAGTGGAGGAAACAGGAAGAAATTCTACAAAACCTGACCCAAGAAAAACTCCACTCTTCACCTGCGTCTCAGTGTTGCTTGGTTTGGCCATGTCTTCAGGACCATTTTTTTTTCTTATGATACTGGTTAAGCACTTACTATATGCCAGGCCCTGTACTAAGTGCTGGGGTAGATGTGAGCCTATCAGGTTGGACACAGTCCCCGTCCCATATGGGGCTCACAGTCATAATCTCCATTTTACAGATGAGGTATCTGAGGCACAGACAAGAGAAGAGACTTGTCTGGGTCCCACAGCAGACAAATTGTGGCGGCAGGATTAGAACCAGGCCCTCCTGACTCTCAGGCCCTGGTTCTATTCACTAAGCCACTCTGCTTCTCAATTTTCTCTCCTACCTTCTCCCTGACTGATGTTAGGGGTGGAGTTGCCAGGAAGGTGAAGGGCTAGATCCTTACCTCTCTCTCCCCACTCCAGCCAATCATCATCAACAAAAAGAGGGCATTTTCCATAGAATCTCTTTCCTAGAGGTTAAGGACAGTGTCTGAAATGGTTTAGGTGAGGGTCACCTAGAGAGAGGGGAATGGGACGACTTTTGAGAACTCCTTCAAGGAGTCTGTTCTGGGACAGGGTGGCCTCCAGTGGCCAACCCCAGCCCTTCTCAGCTGAAGCAGTCTTTCACCACTACTTCTAGGGAGGGAACTGAAGTGAGGGGTCAGAAAGGTGGAATGCCAGCAATCACCAGGACACTCTGCCACAGACTAAGCCAGTCATGTGAATATAAATAGGCTCAGAAGGAGTCAGACCAATGATCCATCCAGTCCAGAAGTCTCTGCCTAGGGATGCTTGGAAGAACAGTTCAATGATTGCCCCTGTGGACATTCAACCTTTTGTGTTTCTAACAGTCCTAACATTCTGTGACCCTCTTTCCTATCTTCCCTTCCTTTTGGGAGCATACAGGTCCAACTGTATCAGCTACCTTAGTTACTGTCCCTAGGCCAGAGCTCCTCCCAGCTGTTGTACTGGAGCAAGGTTTGCAGGCAGGAATTCTCTCCTTGATCATTTGGCTCCAGGATGCCTTTCTGCCTTCTCTCAGCAGGCCCCAATTCTCCCACAGAGTCTTTAAAGCCTATGTCTTTGAGGTCCTTCTGGGACTCCATCCTTATGCAGCCACAGCAGGGGACTTGAAATGGCTTAAAAATAAACAGAATCAGTGGTCTTCCCTTTTTAGAAAGCATCAACCAAGGGATGAAAGCTTCATTCACTAGTTCTTATTTTGTACAAGATGTGCTTAGATCTAACTCATGGAGGAATGGATTCCAGGCAGAGGGTCTTGAAAAGATAGGAGTGGTCAGGCACAGTCTAAGAGATGCTTCTGGAATCAACAACCCATCCAGGGAAGTGTTCCCAAAACACAATTCCTTGCAAAGTCTTCTGGTTACATTTAAAAACTCCACTTGCTCCATTCCCACTTTGGACTGAAACCTGCCACCAAGGACAGCTCATGGCAAGGGTGTCTTCCTCCGACATTCCACGGCAGAAGTTTGGGTTCCATTGGAATTTAGGGCAGATTTAGTCAGTTGAGCCAATTCCTAGGGAAGCCTCTGACTGTATGCCTCCCTGAGACACCTTCCAGCTTCATTATGCCATTATTTTACTAAGGCACCTTACCAGATGGAGCTGGGGGAAGAGAGTATTTTGGAGTGGGTGGTACAAGCAGAAATGACCATCCTGAGCTAAGCCCAAACTGCTGCATGGTACCACTAGACTATGCCCGCCTAAGAACTTTAGCTCAGTGAGGGCAAGGACTCAATTTAACAGCAGTTTGGGCTTAGCTCATGATGATCATTTCTGCTCCCTTCCCCAAATAACCCAACCAAAATACCCACAATGAGGTCAAGCCTTGCCAATCAACTGTCTATCAGCTACTTCTCTCGTCTACTGACCTCAGCCTCAGATGTTCTTTTCTTTAAAAAAAAAGTCACTATTCTATATTTAACTTAATTGATTTTATCCACCTGTCATGTACCCCGGCATGTATTGACTACTATCATCTCTACTGAATTGCATGCATGGCCATTAGCCCGCCCTGTCCCAGCTGGAACTGAGAGCCTTCCTCTCCCATACCTAATGCAAAGGCAGGGAGCCTGACCATCCCAAGCCCAATCACTGGCCATACACTGAGGAGCAGCATGGCTTAGTGGATAGAGCATAGACCTGGGAGTCAGAAGAACCTGTGTTCTAATCCTGTCTCTGCCACTTTCTGCTGTATGACCTTGGGTAAGTTCCTTAACTTCTCTGTGCCTCTGATACCTCATCTGTAAAATGGGGATTAAAACTGTGAGCCCCATGAGGGACAGGGACTGTGTCCAACCCAAATCGCTTATATCCACCCCAGCGCTTACTACACTGCCTGGCACATAGTAGTTCACAATTACCACAATTATTGTCATTGGCTATTATAGGGCAGGGGAAGGGAGCCCAAGAGGAGCCCTTCAAAGCAGACCGCTACAGTTGGGAAAAACCTCTTGGTTGAACCTCCATGGACTGCATGACAGTCCTGTTTCTTGAAATTCCTGCTAGGGCACTGGCACAATTTTTGAGCCAGCGAAAGGGACATGATTACATTGCCTGCTGGTCTTAGAGATTGATAATCCGATTCATGCCCTCTCATTCCATCTGCCCGTACCACCAATCTCCACCCATTTTCCAGGGTCTCCAGGCTTCCAAATCTTGGGTCACCCAACAGCTAGCCTTTGGGTATTACATGACTCCCTTTCCCCAGGTCTTTTAGAAGAGGAGACAAGCATCTTCTGTACAGTTGTGGTATTGATAAATCTGTCAGTGGTATTTACTGAGCACTTACTGTGTGGAGGGCACTGTACTAAGCACTTGAGGGACTGTAGTACAACAGAGCTGGTAAATTGTTCCCTGTCTACAAATAGCTTATAGTCTAGAGAATAGTCTATATGGTACCACTAGACTGTACCCTCCTAAGAACTTCAGATTTGGTTATCACTGAGGGCAGGAATTCTGTCTGTTCTCTTTTACTTGGGCCCCAGTTATCTAGTTTAGGGCTTGAGAGTGCTCCATCCAGCCTTGGATTTAAGGGTTGTACCAAGGTGACATTTGAAAGCAGGGACTTCTTATTAACTTGCCCCACTTTTAATAAGTCACATAAAATCCAGTTCTCCAATCTGTTTCTTGCTGCAGTGAGTACACGTCGGGTTGAAAAAGCCAATTAACACAAATATAAAATATTGAAGAAGAACATTTGATCTCCAGCAATCAAATCCAAGGTGATGTTGGGCTGAGCGGATTTGAGTTCGAGTGCCCAACACAGTTGACACTCATTAGCCAAAGGCCATTTAAGCAAGGGAAACTCAGTACCACCCAAGGCCTGCACACCTTGATTTCCAAATGATAAGATCCCAGAAACCATTTGGGATCCAGTTCACTAGCTCTGGGAAAGTGGGGCCAGCATCTTCAGATAAAGGCAAGAATTCCAGTATGAAAACGGACTGTTGGGGAGGGCAGGAAACGGTCACCTCTAAAAAGATGAGATTAGGTTGAATGTACTGTCAAGCGAATGCATTGATCTTCAGGCATAATATCTGCACTGTTTGTCTTCTAATTTAATTTCAGATTTTTGCTGCTATGGAGTGCAGTACTAATCATGTATCCTACCAGTCTGGCTGTTATATCTTTGACATTTTCCAACTATGTGCTACAACCAGTGTTTCCTAATTGCATTCCGCCATACAGTGCCACCAGGGTTCTCTCCATGGCCTGCCTATGTAAGTATGCCGCTTAGTTATAGGTTATTTATCTTGCTGCTGAGTTCTCTAATTGGCACGCAGTCTAGTAACAATGGGCCAACAACCAGTGGAGGGGACACTGTTCTGTTAAGGAGAGGCAAGCATAAAGTCCTTTCCATAAGTCCTTCCCTATCACACTGCTATCAAGCAAAAACTATAGCATTTGCAGAAAAGAAGTGGGGTGGTGGGACTAACATGGATTTCCTTTAGGGGAGGGATTTCTACCATGGCCCTGCCCATCTCAAAGCACATTATGTTCCTTGCAGTTCCCCACAACAATGCCTTGCCCATCCGAAAAGATCCTAGATCAAGATCTCCCCGAACAGTGGAAGTGATAGCTGGCTTGGGGTAGACCTTCCTGCTAATTCTTGAAGACTGCCTATGGCCAATGAACAGCTTGTCACCAGGCGTCCTTCTCCCAGGTCAAGTGGAGCCTAACGTACTCTGGCGTATTCCAAACCTTCTCTATCCCCACCTCTTTTATTGCCATTTGCACAGTTATGCCCCATGCCGATGACTTCAAAATTGAGTCTGGAACCAGTTTGACTCCCTGGCAAGCAATTCCCTCCTCCTGCCTCATCAGCCCCCACCATCTCTCAGTGTCCCGGACCAAACTCCCTTCATAGCACTCAATGCCCTAGAGTAATATTCTGGGGATCTGGGCCTTGACTCCCCGAGCATGGGCTTGGGAAACAGAAGACATGGGATCAAATCCCGACTTTGCCACTTGTCTGCTGTGTGACCTTGGGCAAGCCACTTAACTTCTCTGTGCCTCAGTTACTAAAAATGGGGAGTAAGACTGAGAGCCCCATGTGGGACAACCTGATTACCTTCTATCTACCCCAGTGCTTAAAACAGTGCTTGGCACATAGTAAGCTCTCAGCAAATACCGTAATACCATAATAATAATAATCATTATATAATTATTATTACTATTATCCTGCCTGGCTTTCCCAGAACCAGCAGGGCCCAGAAGTCCTAAGCCCTAAGAAAAAAAAAGGGAGCAGGAGTCTGTTTTCACCACCTGCCCTAAGGTGAGTGAAACCATAATGGCAGCTGCCTCAGCAAAACATCGTCTTGCCAAAGCCAGTGCCGGGTCAGTTCCCCCCTTGGGCCATGGGTCCCCACTGGGGTGGATGGGGGTGTACAATTGCAGTCAATTTCAGTGTGGAGGAAACAATGCCAAAAAATACCCATGATCCCGCATTATTTACTCTAGTACTGATTTGGTTGCTAGAAATTTTTCAGATGTAGCTTGGAGCTATTTCTTGCCCCCCCCCCCCCCCCCCGGCCCTGCTGGTCATAAATTGTTTAGAAGAAGAATGACCAATGCTCTTGCTCAAGAACTCTCAAGAAACATTGTGACTAGCCCAGTTTCTGTCTTCAGATTCGCTCTGAGCTCCAGAAGCACAAACACAGTCACAAACCAAAGCATTAACAAACCTTAATTAAAGCATCGGGGGCACGCTTTGGCTTGAGGACAGATTTAATCCATCAGAGGATAAAAAGGGGAAAGTTTTCAAAGGGTTTGGTGCTCTAAATTGGGCTATGAGGGATTTTTGTAAGATCTCTCTCCACCTTAAACGTGGTCCGTGTACAGCTAGAATAACCACCTACCCTTTCTATTCCAGGCTTCCGTGGGTCACATCCACATTCTACCATGCTCCACCAATCCTCCATCTCTCCAACCACTTTTTCCATTTCAACTTTCCTGATTCTGTCTCCCTAGAGAAGTGAAACATTGAAAAGATGATTTAGGTCCTTTAGGCAAACAACCCACTTTCACCCAAATCATGAGAGATATTCCAATTTTGGCCTAAATAATCCAGACCACTGTTCTGATCCTTCATTTCAGCAGTCATCCTATGTCAATTTGACCATAGTTTAAAGGCCCCAAAGATTCATCCGTTAAGACCATAGTTTAAGGTCCCAAAGACCCTTCTCAGCACAGGGCCCCAAGGCTTAGCCATCTGACTAGACCATTCCCCTCTTTGAGACCTCAGCAACCCACTCTCACTTTCACTGAAGAGGCAAATTATGGATGAAACTTTACCTGAGATTGTTGCAGGGAGGGGAGAAAAAATTGCAATTTCCACATTCCAGGTATTCAGATGACAGCTCACCAAGACCCTCCATATTCCTCTGGGTGTCATTCCTTGGGGCCATCTACAAAACTCAAACTGCAAAGTCCAAACTGGTAGAGCATTGTGGAAGTCTTGTTCCCCTCCTGATCTTTGGCTGATTTTTTGCTGAAAATGAGACCACACCTAAGGGCCATGGAATCTTGAAAGGGAAGTGGGCCACCCTCTAAACCCAGAGATCTAGGTAGAACCACAGGGAAGGCGTCAAGCAGTCAGAAGCAAACCAGAAGCCTCCTGCCAAGTTTCCTCTAGGGCAATCCTGGTAGCATCCAGTAAAGAAGTCCATCCCTCTTCTCCCTTTTCCACACCCTGCCCTCTTCCCTCCTGGCCATGCTCCCAGCCAGGACTTCAGTGCATGGGCTCCCTCCGTCACTCAGTTTACCCAGGGAAAACCCCCTCTCCTTCCTCCTAGTGCTTCTGACCTGGGTCAACAGCTCCAGCGTGCGGTGGGCCACCCGCATCCAGGATGTCTTCACAGCGGGAAAGCTGCTGGCCCTGGCACTCATCATCATTGTGGGCTTCGTCCAGATCTTCCAAGGTGCGGAGTGGGCACGATGGTGGAGCTGAGAGAGGCGGGTCTTCCTTGTCCTGTTGGGAGGTTGAACTGGGGGACCATTTCCCCTTTCTTTAGTTTTGACCCCAGCATAAGAATGACAGCCTTACATCTGGTTCCCCCCAGTGGCCCTTGGGGAAGAGTCAGAAACACTGGTATCCCGCTGCATGGCCCTTGGTTTCCTGCTGGCTTAGTGACTAGACTGAACATCAGGCTGGGATCATGGGCATTTTGGGAGTATCTGGTTGTGACTGAGGGAAAAGTCCTTCCACTTTTCCCCTCCCCATTTGCAGAAGGAAACACCACCGGGAAATGGCTCCAATCTCCCGGCTCCTGCCCTCTGCTCCACCCCCAGAGGTAAAGTGACAGACCCCTTGGGCAGGAAGTTGGGCAGAGACAGATGGGATCATTTTCACCAAGGGAAGGTTGTTGCTCAGAATTAATCAGTGAAAAAAGATCCAAGGATTTATTGAGCACCTCTTCTGTGCAGAACCTTTTACTAGGCATGATCCCAGCTCTAAAAGAGCTTAGAGTCTAGTCAGGGAGACAGATACTGAAATAATTTACAGAGAGGAGAAAGAAGAATTAGCCCTTAAATAATAGGATATTTGTCGTAATGTACCGAAGTGCTTCAGTTGCTGAGTATGTAACATCCCAGCTCTCGGGAATGTGCACAGCCCCATTTTGTTCAGCCTCCTAAACCAGAACTTGTTTTTGTTTTTACGAGATGTTCTTCCCCTTGACTCTATTTATTGCCATTGTTCTTGTCTGTCCGTCTCCCCCGATTAGACTGTAAGCCCGTCAAACAGCAGGGACTGTCTCTATCTGTTGCCGACTTGTTCATTCCAAGCGCTTAGTACAGTGCTCTGCACATAGTAAGTGCTCAATAAATACTATTGAATGAAGAACTTAATGTTGTTTCTCAGGCCCTGAGACTGTCAAAGAGGGCACTTGAAGAAGGAGGCTGGGAGCTACTACAAACCAGAAGCTCGGTAGAATTTTTATCTACCGGTGCCCACATCCATCGGCACAAATTCAGGTCAAGTCCTGCCCAAGTGCAGGTGGCTTCAGCAGGAAGTCTCATTCATGGCGGGCAAGCTGGATCTGTTTGAAGTCAGCCAATCCTTTGTATTTATTGAGCACTTACTGTCTGCAGAGCACTGTACTAAATGCTTGGGATGAGGTGGCCAAGTGGTTAAGAATATGGACTGCTAATCCACTGTGCTCTGCAAGCAAGGGTTCAAATCCCATCCTCGTTGTGGGTGTTCTTAATTCCCCCTCCCAACCCCACAGCAGTTATGTACATAGCTGAAATTTATTTATATTAGAGTCTGCCTCCCACTCTAGGCTGTAAGCTCATTGTGGGCAGGGAATGTGTCTGCTAATCGTTATATTTTACTCTCCCAAGCACTTAGTACAATACTCTGCCCACAGGAAGCACTTAATATATACGAATGAATGAATGAATTGGGAGGGTACAATATAACTGAAGGCATTCCCTGCCCAGTGACAAACATGCACCAATCTGTGGTCCTTGCTGCTCATCAATGCTCTCAGAAGAGCTCAAAGAGCAGGAGAACAAGGGACCTCTCCCCTGAAAGGGATTGGATGGTGGAGTTTTCCCATAAACCTGGCAGGGGACCCGGCATCCTTAAAGAAAACAGCTCTCTACCTTGGCAATCACACTATAACACCAGGATTAATTGTCATGTCATTTTCAATGCCTGCTTGTTTTCAATGGGGGACAGGCAAGAGAAACACTGCTCTTGTTCAGCAGATTTCTAAGATGGTTTATCACTTGTATGTTGCTTAGGTCTTCAAATTTATATTGAAATGTTTCTCAGAGGTTATCTATCCCTAACTCATGTATAACCCCAGGCTGTTTGCTTGCCTACCTAGGTCACGATTCAGAAAAGACAGACTATGATACCCTAACAAGGCAGGTGAAAATAATAAAATAATACATGCAGTATTTGTTAAATGCTAATACTAAGGCATTTATTAAATGTACAGTGGTAACTGCTGGGGAAGATACAAAATAAGCAGATCAGAGAGAGTTGCTATCCTCATTGTGGGCAGGGAATGTCTGTTATATTGTTGTAGTGTTCTCTCCCACTGTTTAGTGCAGTGCTCTGTCCTCAGTAAGTGCTCAGTAAATATATTTGACTGATTACTCCCCTTTTATCAGACGAGGAAGCTGAGACCCGGAGAAGTTAAGTGATTGGCCCAAATCACCCAGCAGGCCAATAGCAGAGCTGGGGTTAGAATTCCTCTAGGCCCCGCTGTTTTCTCTGGGAGATGTCTATCCTCAGAGAATGGTATCTTATTCCCAGGAAGTTCCAGGAGAGAGCATTGTGATGCCAGATCAAGGCCACCATAGTTAGGAAAGATCTGGGGCTATGTCCTTGAAGCCCAAGCAAACAGTCAGGGATTGAGTCCTGAGGGGAATGATGGACTAGGAGAGAGAGAGAGACTGGATTCAATGTTGGGGGCTAATTCCTAAGGACTTCTAGCCCCATGTCTTCACTAGCAAGTCCTCACTGGGAATGTGGGCAGCTGGAGGAGGAGTGTAGCAAGTGCATAGTCCTCATCGCTCACCCTCCCAGCTCCTGATGGGGAGCTCCCTCTACCCCTGTTATCTTGAGGGGAAACCAAGTCTGAGGATCCCAGTGCTTGCCAGCACCTAGCTGTCATGAAGAATGGAGCAGGACCCAGAGAGCCAGTCTTGGGGGACATAATAAATTTAGCAGGGTTGGGGGCGCTGCCGCACTGGAGATTTAAGTGCCTCGCACTGGTCTACTTTCCAGCTCTCCACCACCCAGGTCAGCCAAGCTGTTTCCCAAGAATGTAAACTCAAGATCCAGTAGATCCAAGAAGAGACATAGAAGTCACCACTTTTTTCCTCAATCCAGCTCCTCTGAGCTGCCCTAGTACCTGAATAAAGCATTGTTGTGAAACACATGACCCATCTGCCTCTCAACTTCTTGTTTCTGTTTTCCCTGTAGGACACTATGAAGAATTGAGACCAAGTAACGCCTTCAATTTCTGGATGACCCCCACGGTGGGGCACTTAGCATTAGCTTTTCTCCAAGGGTCGTTCGCTTTCAGTGGGTGGAACTTCCTGAACTACGTCACTGAAGAAATAGTAGATCCCCGCAGGCAAGTTTCTGGTCACCATGGCAATGGGGGACCCCCACCCCTACCCCTTCCCATGCTTGGCTCTCTAGGGCCAAAGACTGAGGAGTGGGACATTTAAGGAGGCAGAAGGGGAAAGGCACAGTGCAGAGTCAACAAGGCAAATGAGTGGGCCAAGAGGGCCCCTGGAGTTAGTAGAGAGAGTCTGGAAGCTGGCACTGTCACACAGAGGAACTCCCCTGGGCAGGGAATTTCTCTTGCACAAAATGGTTATTTCCCAAGACCTGCTGAGCTAAGCTGAATCTGAAGTAGAGTTGGAGCCACTGTCCAGAAATGACTCTTCCTCCTCCAGCTGAAATGCCAGTTCTGCTCGCTTACTAAAACTCCACTTGTCAAGATATGAATACTGGTTACTCTAAAGATAACCACTGCTTCAGAAAAATGGGCATACTTAACAATCATGGTACTTCCCCTCCTCATCCCACATCACTCCCTGGCGGAACTGGGTCAAATCATTCAACCTTGTACTGGGATGAGCATAGTACAAGGAATTGCTTCTAACCGCTCCCCTCAAGGGGTTTCTAGTCTGATGTGGGTTTCTGGTTTAGCATCATGTCACTATTATCCTGGGTGAAAAGGCCACATGAGATCTGATTGCTAATCAAACTGGCTTCCACTGCAACCTTTCCCATTGGCTCATTAGATGGATGGATATGTTGCCAATCAATTAATGAAGTTAATCTGAACCATGCCGCTACATCTGTGTCATTACAACTTTAATGACAAAAGATGGCTTTGACCAATAAAGAGCTCCTCTAAACTAGCCTTAACAGATCTCTCTTTGGGGATGCTGTCCGCCATTGACACTTCACTGGAAATCACTTATAATAGGACAGCCTCAAGGACAAGTGGAAGAAACCAAAATATCTCCCATCTTTACAGACTTCCTGCCAATCACACAAAATCCCAGATACTTTATTCTCTGAGAGGAAAATGTCCCAGAGTCCTTCCCAGAATCCTGCCTAACAAGCTAACCAAACCACTGGGTTTACCAAATGCCATATTCTATATAGAAAACTGAGGTAACTTTGGCAGCAGCTGTGCTGAGTAAAATCTTTAAGGCCAAAGAGTGACATTCTGCCTAGAGGTGGGAATCATTTTTGTCTCTGCCCCTTAAATAGAAAAGATTTCCTGATAGAACTCCCCAGAGCCCAATGCTATAATTATGCCTGAGCTGGTGCCTCCATTAATTTTGTTACTTTGCATGTTGTTTCACATATTATTATAGGCTCTTTAGTGTTCAATAAGTGAAAATCACCTTAACTATCTCTCAAATATCCTCTCTCCTTTTGCCAAAAGTCATTCATTTCAATGATTACCAGGTGGGCCCAGGCCTGCCTGAACACATCAAGCCTCCACCGGGCTTTGCTGAGAAGTCAGATGAGACACATGAGGACCCATGCAGACCTGACAGGCGTCTGGTCTAGGCCCTTTCGCTCCATATAACTCATTTTGTCACTTCCTTGGGGGACTCTCCAAACTCCAAACTGACCTTGAGGTTAGCAGCCCCAGAGAAAGGTTTGGAGGATAAGGTGGAAGAATCTGGGGTTGGGGGCCAAAATGAGGTTTGGGATGAACTTGCCAGTGATCTAGGTTCTCTCCTAGCCCCCTATGACCGTGGCTTACCAGATGTCCAAGCTAATCATTTATTGAACACTTACGGGGTGCAAAGCACTGTACAGTTTGGGATAGTACAATACAGAAGTGCCAGTAGTCACAATCCCTGCCCACAAGGAACTTTCAGTCCTAAGCAGTTTCACAGCCAGTCTGCCCCCAGCTCCCTTCTCACACCTGGGTGTCTCTGCCCATTTACTTATCCCCTCACCCCTCATGTCAGAACGGCAGTCAATTTCTTGCATTTGCAACCTGTGGATGTCAATGCTGACCGATCCTCATCATTTTCTTATTAGGAACCTACCTCGTGCCATATTCATATCCATTCCACTGGTGACATTTGTGTACACATTCACCAACATAGCATACTTCACTGCCATGTCTCCTCAAGAGCTCTTGTCCTCCAATGCTGTGGCCGTAGTAAGTACATCCCTCCCTCCCATCCCCGCAGATCTAAAACATACTTTCGTTACCGCTCTGGGCCGTGCAGTATTTTTTTAGTTTCTCTGCCTTCCGTTTGTTTTAGACATTTGGTGAAAAGTTACTGGGCTACTTCTCCTGGATCATGCCTGTCTCTGTGGCCCTGTCTACATTTGGAGGAATAAATGGTTACCTTTTTACCTCATCAAGGTCAGCCAGAGAGTGCTTTTGGTCAAAGTCGTTTGATTTGTTGGGTCTGGGTGGGGGCTCCACCCCTGAAGGGGAGATAGGACGAGGACCCCGGTGAAGGCCAAAATGGTGGCCTGGGTTTAAAATTGCCATGGGAGGATAGGTGAGGAGAGTTGGGATAGCTTAAAGATAAAGTTGACGTAATGATGAGTTATTCCAGAGAAAGTTTGCCATCTCCACCGATGACAAATTGAAAAAAAAATAGGTTGACACTGCAACAGGAAGGATGGTGGCAAAGAAAAGGAGAACATCCTGGTTGCCAGGGTTAGTATGGACATCAGAGCAACTTTCAGGAAAATAGGTCTTCACAGGGCTGAATTTAGCCAAGGAAAGAAAATGTTCAGATTTTTTGCCCGGTAGAGGGATGGGTTTGGGGCAAGAATGATTCGTCTTTAGCTATCCAGGAAAGAGAAGAAAACTATCTTCTCACCATTGAGAGAACTGTAGTTGGAAAGAGTGACTGACCATTACTTGGGTGGCTAGTTTTTTTTTCCTGAGGAAGGAAAGAAGAAAACAGTGAGGTTCCACCCAAAGCCCCTGGGCCCAAGTCAGAGCTAATCTGTACCAGGTGTTCTCCTGGACAGGGTTTTATTCTGGCCAGGTCATTCTGGCTACAAGGGTGAACCAGATGGTTTTAAACTTATTGCCCTCAAAGCCCAGGGGAAAAACTAGATCTGACTAGTCTCCACCAGGACCAGGGACAACTGACCAGAGCAGTCTCCAAGCCGAGGAACCCTGCACCACAGCTGTCTGACCCTGCTAAGGATGCAATGAGACCACAGGGCTGGAGTGAAAGGCAGGCACCGGTGGGGCAGCTCCTCACTTTGACCTCCACATGCATCTACTGCTTTACAGGTTATGTTTCTCAGGAGCCCGGGAAGGCCATTTGCCCAGTCTGCTCGCCATGATCCACGTCAAGCAGTGCACCCCGATCCCCGCTCTCCTCGTCTGTGTAAGTGTGTTTACACCTGCCATTCCCCTAGTTGCCCAAAGACCCTGACCCTGACTTGAACTCACATCCCATGTCTCTCCATGCAGGGGGTATTCTGTGGCCAGACTCTTCATTTGTATTTATTGAGCACTTACTGTGTGGAAAGACTGTGGATGATAACTGTGTCATGTGTACAGTGCTCACTATGAGCCAAGCATCATGCTAAGCACAGGAGAAGGTACAATATAAACAGATCAGATGTGGTCCCCATCTCTTATGGGGTTTGCCCCGGGACCGAGTTCTGCTGACAGACCGAAGCAGTAGGTTGAGGCAGTAATCAGGTAAAAAGGGCCCTAATTGCTATTCTCCAATTGCTTCAATTCCTTACTTTGTTTTGCTGCTGGTGGAGATGAGGCCTATAAACACTAATGAGCCAAAAGAGGGATGCTGCCCCTGGAGGGAATGATGTAGTTTTTGCATTAATTGGTCCCCTAGACTGTAAGCTCATTGTGGGCAGGGAATGTATCTGTTTATTGTTGTATTGGACTCTCCCAAGCACCATGTACAGTGCTCTGCAGACAGTAAGCTCTCAGTAAATACAATTGAATGAATCTGTGCAGTTGCACAGAGGAAAAACCCCAGAGAGCACGGAATTGGTGGCCAGGGCCATGGGTTTTTTAAGAATTCTTTCAAAAATCAGTGGACTCCATCCTCCCTTGGCCAATCAGGCAACCACTTTTGGCTTTTGTTGAAAGGCATTTAGAGGAATTAAAGCCCAGTGACTCCCCAGAGGCGAGCCATTGAGTTTGGCATGGGGCCTCACACTTCCTTCCACTAGCCCAGCAGGGAAGCATCCAAGGTGGTGATGAAATATTAATTTCCTAATGAATAGGAATAGAAAGCTAACACAGCCAACGGCTGCAAAGAAAATTAGCTTCACCTTTAGACAAACCTAATTAATTCACCTTCTAATGAAAAACAGCATGCACAAAGAGCTGTTCCTTAAGCCAACTGCCACTCTAGCATAGCCTCCTTTTCTCCCAAACAGGACAGGGAGGATGAAGATTCCCTTGAGAACTGTTTTGCAGGTAGTTCTCAAATCTTTATCTCTAAGTATTCTCCATCTGGTCAGCCTAACTGCCTTTTGTCCCTTCACCGTGTGTTCATCTCCACTTTGGAATGTGTTTGTTTATTGTTATATTGTATTCTCCCAAGCACTTAGTACAGTGCTCTGCACACAGTAAATGCTCAATAAATATGACTTAATGAACTCATCCCTTCCCCTGCTGCTCTCTGTCTCTAAGAGAACACACATATCTTTCCACATTAAAGTCACCCAGCAAACTCCTTCCCATTCTCTTTCTTCTAAACCATGATCCCCAAGCAGAAGGAAAACTGAAAATAACAGTATTGGCTCAGTGGAAAGAGCACGGGCTTTGGAGTCAGGGCTCATGAGTTCGAATCCCAGCTCTGCCACTTGTCGGCTGTGTGACTGTGGGCAAGTCACTTAACTTCTCTGTGCCTCAGTTCCCTCATCTGTAAAATGGGGATTAAGACTGTGAGCCCCACGTGGGACAACCTGATTCCCCTATGTCTACCCCAGCGCTTAGAACAGTGCTCGCCACATAGTAAGCGCTTAACAAATACCAACATTATTATTATTATTATTATTACTTTTCTCCTTGGGCAGGTCAGTGATGCTCGAGCAAGAAGTAGCATACCAGATAGTACTACAAGGGTTCATTCATTCAATCATATTTCTTGAGTGCTTACTTTGTGCAAAACACTATACTAAGCATTTAGGAGAGTATAATACGGCAAGCGTTAAAGCAGCTCCCAAAGGGGTCAGACCCATTTGGCATGGACCTGTCCACAGAGCTGCACTGTGCATTAATAAAGCACATGGCTCCTGCTCTCTGGGAACTTCTCTGACATAGGGGAGGTCAGAAGGTACAATCTGAGAGCCCCGTATAGAATCTTATCATTGCATCTGGTGCCAGGGCCATTTTTTCTCAGGGTAGAGGTTGGTCATTGGCCAGCAACAGGCAACCACGGCCAACTTCCCTTGCTGACACTATTCCTGGGCAAAGCAACCTCTCTGCTCCTTGGAGGGGTTGCCCTGAAGATCAAACAGCTCCAGATCCTGTCACCCAGGTGTTTGGAAAGCCTTTCAGAGATGTAATTTTATGCCATGACCTAGGCAGCTTGGCAGCAGCAAAACCATCATAACTGCAGCTCACTAAAGCACAGGAACTCAAGGGATGAGCCAGGGGAGAAGTTTGAGATGGTCTTTTCTCCAGCCTAAAAGGCTCTTTGACACCCACACCTCAAGCTGGAGAGGGACTTTGGACTATCCCTCCACTAGCTGAGTGGGTCAGTACTCTCCCAAGCACTTAGTACAGTGCTCTGCACACAGTAAGAGCTCAGTAAATATCATTGAATGAATAAATGAATAAATGAGACATATTTCTAAGTGACTTATAGCCTCACAAGTGGCAATGGAGCAGCAGAGAAGCAGGCTGATCCAAAACCCTGAGATCTGTGCACAGAGAGGGTCCATAGAGGCCCGGAAAACAAACTACACTCTTCAATACCTGAATTCTGTGGGTAATCTTCACTTTCCACAAATTTTTTGGAGAAGTATGAAATAGCAAAGAGATAATAAACAGTTCAATTCACAGACACCCAATCCTGGATATCCCACAGTTTTTGCTTAAAGGTGAGTCAGCCCCCATTCAAACCAGTTTTCTAACATTAGCAGAGGGTGGTCACAGCAGGAGCTAGAGAAGTGAATTGCTTGGTTGGCATTCAGCAGCACTGTTCACCAAAAAACAAAAAGTCCCAAGAGGAAGCTGAAGCCTGGAAATTTCCATCATCTTTCCGCCACTGCCGAGGCCGGCGAGGGTCTGAAAGGACTCGTGATGCAGGTCGGGGCAGAGCAAGTCTTTGGGAGGAAAGTATAAGAAAAAACAAAGAATTTCTCCAGGATGGTATGTACAAATCACCTATCCCACTACTACTGTCTTCGACATCAGAACGGCAACCCCAACTCTGCTCTCCAGACAGCAGGTGGGGCACAACTTTCAGAGAACTCTGAGTTCTGGCAATCCAGTCCACTGGAATAATAATAATAATTATAATAAATGCTCAAGTGCCTACTATGTGCCAACCACTGTGGTAGATGCAAGTTAATCAGATTGGACACAGTCCCTATCCCACATGGGGCTCACAGGCTTAAAATACGCATTTTACAGGTGAGGCAACTGAAGCACAGAGAAGTTAAGTGACTCTCCCAAAGTCACCCAATAGACAAGTCACAGAGCCAGGATTAGAAACTAGGTCGTTTGGAGTCCCAGGCCCATGCTCTTTCCATTAGGCCTTGCTGCTTTTAAGCCATTAGAAGCAAGCGAATGCTCATCCTCTTCCAAGATCTTAGTACAGGGCTCTGCACATAGTAAACGCTCAATAAATACTATTGAATGAATGAATCCTCTCCAACAGTCTCTCTTTAATGAGAACAACTTTGTCATGCTCAGGTTTCATAGGGTCCTTTGTGCCTAATGAGTATGAGCCCAGACTAATAACAATAATAATAATAATAATGGTATTTGTTAAGCGCTTACTATGTGCAGAGCACTGTTCTAAGCGCGGGGGAGATACAGGGGAATCAGGTTGTCCCACAGTCACAGTCTTAGTCCCCATTTTACAGATGAGGTAACTGAGGCACAGAGAAGTGAAGTAACTTGCCCACAGTCACACAGTTCACCCCCCACATCCTATCCGTTACCAAGACCTGCTGGTTTCACCTTTACAATATCGCCAAGATCCGCCCTTTCCTCTCCACCCAAACGGCTCCTTACTGCTACAGGCTCTTGTTATAACCCGGCTAGACTACTGTGCCAGCTTTCTCTCTGATCTCCCTTCCTCCTCTCTCGCTCCGCTCCAGTCTATTCTTCACTCTGCTGCCCGGCTCATCTTCCTGCAGAAACGCTCTGGGCATGTCACTCCCCTTCTTAAACATCTTCAGTGGTTGCCTATCTGCCTATCTGCCTATCAACCTCCACTCCAAACAAAAACTCCTCACTCTAGGCTTCAAGGCTCTACATCACCTTGCCCCTTCCTACCTCTCCTCTCTTCTTTCTTTCTACTGCCCACCTCACACGCTCCGCTCCTCTGCCGCCCACCTCCTCTCCGTCCCTCGGTCTCGCCTATCCCGCCGTCGACCCATGGGCCACGTCCTCCCGCGGTCCTGGAATGCCCTCCCTCCTCGCCTCCCTCCTCACCTCCGCCAGGCTAATTCTCTTCCCCTCTTCAAAACCCTACTTAAAACTCACCTCCTCCAAGAGGCCTTCCCAGACTGAGCTCCCCTTCTCCCTCTACTCCCTCTACCGCCCCCCCCTTCACCTCTCCACAGCTTAACTCTCTTTTCCCCCCATCTCCCTCTGCTCCTCCCCCTCTCCCTTCCCATCCCCTCAGCACTGTACTCATCTGCTCAACTGTATATATTTACATTACCCTATTTATTTTGTTAATGAAATGTACATCGCCTTGATTCTATTTAGTTGCCATTGTTTTTAGAAGATGTTCTTCCCCTCGACTCTATTTATTGCCATTGTTCTTGTCTGTCTGTCTCCCCCCATTAGACTGTAAGCCCGTCAAATGGCAGGGACTGTCTCTATCTGTTGCCAACTTGTTCATTCCAAGCGCTTATGTGCTCTGCACATAGTAAGAGCTCAATAAGTACTATTGAATGAATGAATGAATGAAAGCTGACAAGTGGCAGAGCCGGGATTCAAACCCATGACCTCTGACACCCACCCAAGCCCGGGCTCTTTCCACTGAGCCATACTGCTTCTCTAGCAGGAACTTGGGTAAACCTTCCCATGGGGAAGGGGTGCTCCAGCTTCTCAAGTTGCTGTTTCAGCTTCTCCCTGTGGGAGTTTTCAAAACTTGGACTCCTTGGCCAAACACTCAAAGGGTTGTATTGATTTGGCATTTTATGTTTTTTATTCAGATTTGAGGACATCTTTAAAATGCTTCCTCTGCCCTCTTCGGCAGCTCCCTAGTCTCCGGTGGAACCACAATGCTTATTTGGGAGTGTTCTGCTCCAATTCCAGTTCCGTGACGCTGGGTCTGACCATCATGCAGTCATCCATTCATTCATTCAATCATATTAAATGAGCACTTACTGTACTAAGTGCTTGAGGGAGTACACCGTAACAATAAACAGACATATTCCCTGCCCACAAGCTTACAATCTTTTTGGTGGTGGTTGTGATGCTGGAACCCCCTTTCAGGAGCAACGGATGATCCTTGGTCCTGAAACTTCAGGCCTAAGAACCTGCTCAGAGGAATGGATTATAGTGCTAGTGGTTTGTACGGTGCCATGCCCACTCTCTTATCTCTGCCGGTCATGTTTCCTGCAGGGGCATTAAATGCAACAAGAAAGTAGGCAGGTGGAGTTGGAGCAGGTGGCAAAGTGCCTGTGCGGTATTCACCCCCATCAATCATCTGCTAGCAGAACTGAGATTAGAATCCAAGTCTGCTGATTCCCAGAGCAGACCTCTCCCACCAGAAGCAGGGCAGTTCTTGTTGTACCCACATGCCAGTAGCGATCTTTGTACTCCCAACTCAGAACTAAGGTAGAACCTCTTCTTCTTCTGTTGAGCCTGCAAAGGGCACTTTAACGAAGTCTCATTCACGATCCCCATTTTTCTGAGAAGGAAATTGAGACGCAGAGAAGTCGTGACCCCAAAGTCACCCCAATACTTAGTGGTAAAACCAGAATTGGAACATCGGCTTCTGAATTACCAATACGTGACTTCCCAATCAAGTCACATAACCCTGAAAAACCAAGAGCAGCCAGCACCCCCTGCCCCCTTCTGAGTTAGCTTTTGTCAGCCTTTATCATGTCAGGAACTGGACAACCATTGCCAAGGACACAGAAGGTTGACCTTAAGCTAAGGGTCAAAGTCGAGGGCTCCTGGCAGCCGGAGCTGGACTGCTTCTGCACCTCGCTTTTATGCTTTCTTGGCCTACCGTTTACATCCTGTCCACCCCTACTTTTTGATTCCAAGAATCTCAGCCCCAGTCTTAGCACTCAACCAGCCTCTGCCACATGCCAAGCCTGAGATCAGATGCTTGGTTATCGAGATCAACAAGGAAACCCTCGGCCCGGCCCTTGGGAGCCTGTGTTCTCAGCCTGAAACATTGACTTGAACACCCACAGTGTGTAAGAAGAAAGCCTTGAGTCACAAATGGATGTGCACACACACACACACACACACACACACACAGTGGTTTTGTGAGGGGTCAACAGGAGCACCACCGAATACTGATAATACCTGGCAGCCATACTTTCCATTTCTGGGCCAGCCCAAAGCCTGTAGGATCTGCCTCTAGCCCTAGCCCTCTGGGGTTCTATTTTGACCAGCACATCCACTGTTCCTTTCCTTCCTGACAAGAATCTGTCAGTGCTGAGGCAGAAAGCAAAGCAACAGCAGCATTTTCTGAGCTCTGCTTTATGAAGAACACTAAACTAGGCATTTAGGAGAACACAGTAAGCATAGTAGAGCAGGAGCAGTAGTATCTACTGAGCACCCACGGGGTGCAGAGCAATAGATTCAGAGGCGGGGGAGTACAAGACAAGAAAACATTCCATTCCCTCCCTACAAGGAGCTTACACTCCAACAGACAAAAGAAGAAACAGTGGAGGGGAACCCATAACTGCAGCATTGTGGGTGGCAGTGGAGGCAGCCCAGAGGATGACTGATAACCTAGTTTCGATGAACCAGGTGACAGTGCAAATAGCACGGACCTGAAAGTCCAAAGACCTGAGTTCTAATGCTGGCTCCACCCCTTGTCTGCTGGGTGACCTTGGGTAAGTCATTTAACTTCTTTATGCCTTGGTTATTCCATCTTTAAGCTAGGAACTAGGACCATAAGCCCTTTATGGGTTAGGGACCGGGACCAACCTGATTAACTTGTACAGTGCCTGGCACATAGTAAGCGTTTAACAAATACCATTAAAAAAGGTACATGCTCCTCTATTTTGCCCTCCCTCCATTTTAACTCTCAACAATGTCTCCCTTTCTGCTTTGCTGCCATGACAGGATAGCTGAGAGGGGGAGTCAGAGCCCCAGGCACCTATCTATGACCTTCAACATGACAGGGAAATCCCAGGGACTAAAGTTATAGGCCTTGGGTGACAAAATAGTTTTTTTTCCTAACTATGCAGAAATGGTTTTCTACTTCTCTTCCAGTGTGGGACCACTGCCATCATCATGCTTGTCGGTGACACGTACACATTAATTAATTACCTTTCATTCATTAACTACCTCTGCTACGGAGTGACGATCATAGGGTTAATTGTGCTGCGATGGAAGAGACCCAAACTCTTCAGACCCATCAAGGTGAACACTCTAAGCCTCCTTTTCTTTCTTCGTCAAATTGCTGTTGCTCAACCCTCCTTTAAGGAACAGTAAAAACCAAGTGGGAAGACCAATCAACCAATCATATTTATTGAGTGCTTACTATGTGCAGAGCACTGTACTAAGCACTTGGGAGAGTACAACATAAACAGAGTTGGAAGATATATTCTCTGCCCACACTGAGCATACAGTCTAGATGGGGAGAAGACCTTACAAGCAGCTTCCCTGGAGTTGGCCAGAGGAATGGAGGGTGGACAGAGCAGTGTGCTAGGGTGACCTAAGGAGACCACTTCCTGTACCCATAGGCCTCTGATATTCTCTCTCTCTCTTTCTAGGTGAACCTCCTTGTTCCAGTCACTTACTTGGTATTTTGGGCCTTTCTGTTGATCTTCAGCTTATACTCTGAGCCTGTGGTCTGTGGCATTGGCCTCATCATCATCTTGACTGGAGTGCCTGTGTTCTTTCTGGGAGTGTATTGGAGAAACAAACCAAAGTGTGTAAATAGGCTGACAGGTGAGCCAACTCTCTGTGTGCTTGGGAAGCAGTAAGGAAAAAGGTGGATTATGACTGATACAAAGTAGGGCTGGAGGGGAACCAGCAGCCAGTTGGGCTCTCCAGACTAGTCCACAATTCAAAAGCTGGGATCTGTTTATGTTGTTCCTCATGCCATTGCCCCTAATTTAAGCTTAGGGAGAAAGCCCCAGTGATGAATGGGCTTGATGAATCAATCAAGTGATGGGGTTTATTGAGTAAAACTTACTCTGTGCAGAGCACTGAGCTAAGCACTTAGGAGAGTACAATAGAGTAAGTGGGCACAATTTCTGCCCTCAGCTTGATGGGACTATTTTGCATGAAAATGAGTTTCTTCGCTCTGGGCCTGGATTTTAATGGGAACAACCAAAAAGCCACTCATTTAGAGGTTGCCCCAGCTGGACTTTACCAGAGGTAGAGGTTCAAGTATTTGGTCCCAAACATGAACTCTGGGATAGGAACAAGAAAATGAAAAGCAAAAACTTGAACTGCTGGGACTTCTGCAGCAACCTCTAGGGAGAGGGCTGCCTGTCTGCCCCAAGGCCCTGGAAATGGTTTGCCATCTGGGCACTGATTACCAGCTGAGGCTGGAGATGAGGTTGGGCCATTCCCTGTTCCAAGGCCTCCTCAAGACTCCCCAGAGAACTGATTCCCTCTCTTAGAAATGAGAATCAGACTCTTGGAGGCCAGAACACCAATGGCCAGGGCACTCCAGTACCACAGCTTGTGTTTGCTAGTTTCTTGATCAATGAGCACCGCTGAAAAGGCAAACAGACTCCTCAGGGAACCCTGGTTATGTGTCAGTGTGCACTGTAACTGGCCCCACATAAGGGTGCATGCTGCAGCTCCCACAAAAACTGCATTCCCATCCTTTCCTCCTCCCCCAGTCAATCATATTTTTTTGAGTCCTTCCTGGGTGCAGAGCACTGTACTAAGTAAGCACTTGGGAGAGTAAATTATGTCAGAGATGGTAGACATATTCCTTGACCACATGAGTTTACAGTCTAGATGGGGAGACAGACATTAATAAAAACAAATTATGGACATGTCCATAAGTGTCTTGGGGCTGGGAGTGAATAAAGAAAGCAAATCAGGGTGATGCAGAAGGGAGTGGGAGAAAAAGAAATGAAGGCTTAATCACCCTCCCCTTCCGTAAGACACCGTTGCCCACTAGGAAAGTCCCCTCCTTTAAGATGATCTCCATGGATTTGCTTAAGACTGTGTGGTAATTAGGCACATGCTGCGTACCTTCAAACAATCGGATTAACCATTGGTGGGGTCTTGTCCTGTTGTAGAGTCCATGACATGCTGGGGCCAGAAACTGTGTTTTGTGGTGTACCCCCATGAGGGAGCTCCGGAAGATGAGGACAGCACCTGCAATCACATTTCATTGCCTGAAAATGACAAGACTTTGAAGATACAATAAGGCGGGCTCTAAAACGGATGTAGATTTTTGTTTACACGTTGATTTTTTTTTCAAAAGGTTTTTCTGGAAAAAAATGGTTTTTAGACCTTGATAGCAGAGCACCGAAAATGAGACACCCAGATAAATCCAGCTTAGTCCCATGTCCTTAGCTTTTCCCTAAAAAGAAATTATATAAATAAAATAAGGATGCCGTTGTTTATTTCTGGTGCCATATTCAGTACATCAGAAAGGTGACATTGGAAATACACATATAAGCTTACAGACACAGTCCAGGCCCTAGCTCTGCCAAACCACAAATTAAATGGGCCAATTGAAAAGATCCTCCCCACCCCTCACCTGACCTCCATCATCTGGGAGGAAATTCAACACAGTCCAAGAAGATTGGTGAGGGGAGGGAAAGATAACCAAGATTTTCACAGTGACCTCAAAGTTGTCACTGAGTACTGGATTCTCCAGGGTCACTGGCACCTAGAGGTTTAGTGTATAATAGGAACATTAGAACCATGAACTGTGTCTGCAGCAACGAAAGAGAAATGGGAATGGACATCGGGAATTCTGATACAATCTCTGTCTGTGGAAAATACTCACCAGCAACTCAGTAACCAGAGAATAAGCTGCTATAGAGATGGATGTAAACATACGCAGCTCCATATTTCCATTGAAAGGATCAGAACCCTACTGTTTTTCATTGAAAATGTGATGGGGAAAAACAATTGGCATTCTTGGACTCTTCTTTAGCTAGCTGGCTGATGCCAAATCTGCAGATCACTGCCCCCAGCCACCTTCATTCAGTGCACAACTCACACCCACGAGCTGGCCAAATACAGGCCAGTGGCTCAAAGATGATGAAACATCACTTGGCTTGTATGAGAGAGTCTTCTCCAATCAATGGTATTTATTTAGCACCTATTGTGTGCAGAAAATTGCACTGAACATTTGGGAGAGTACAGTAGAGTAATTAGATATGATCTCAGCCCTCAAGAAGCATATAATCCACTGGGGAAGACAGATACTAAAATAATGTACAGAAAGGAGAAAGAAGGAAGAAGAGATATATACATGAGTTAGTACTTCAATTAGAGGATATGTAAGATATGTGTATACATATATATTTGTGTGTATATATATAATGTATGTATGTATGTGTGTGTATATATATATGTATATGTATATCTTAAATACCATCTAAAATATATATAATCAGACATTTATATGTACACATATATATATATATATATATAGATGCTATGGGCAATTAATCAATCAATCTTATTTATTGAGCACTTATTGTGTGCAGACCACTGTACTAAGCTCTTGAGAGAGGACAACACAACAGTATAGCAGATTCATTTCCCGACTGGACAGTTGAGAATATATCAGTTCTCAGATCCAGGGTTAGACCTTGCAGGTGGCTTACAGTGCCCAGTGCTTAGAACAGTGCTTGACAAATAGTAAGTGCTTAACAAATACCATCATCATCATTACTGATAAACAGAGAAACATCTATAGGAGGATCAATGGTATTGATCACCCAGTATAATTCACTGTACTAAGCACTTAATAATAATAATTTTAGTATTTGTTAAGCACTTCCTATGTGCCAGGCACTGTACTAAGCACTACAGTGGATATAGGCAACTCGAATTGGACACAGTCCCTGTCCCACATGGGACTCACAGTCTTAATCCCCATTTTACAGTTGAGGTAACTGAGGCACAAAGACTTGCCCAAGGTCTCACAGCAGACTAGTGGCAGAGGTGGAATTAGAACCCAGGTCCTTCTGACTCCCAATCCTGTGCTCTATCCACTAGGTCACACAAGTTCAATGAAAGCACAGGGGAGCTTGCACTGTAATGGGGGAAATTGACATAAAAATATTTACTGATAGGGCAATTGGAATAAATAATTGTACAGTTGATTAGACATAGCTATATAAGTGCCAAGAAAATATAATAAATATGTAAGGAGTAGAGGTGGCTGATGTGTTGATATGACTCAGGATGTTGGAAGTTAATCAGGGAAAGCAGGATTTTAAGAGGGCCATCGACATGGGAAATGCTGTGATCCATCAGACTGGGGAGGGAGGAGGGCAGAAAGGGTGTTCCAGACTGGTATAGATGAGGGAGAAGCAGGAGAGTCAAGGGCAAGGCCCAGTTAGAAAATCATCTTGGAAGGAATGAAGAAAGCAAGCAAGGAATGAAAGAAAACAAGAGGATTTTGAGGAGAGAAGAAATGTGATGTGAGCAGCACTTCAAGAAAATGATCCCTGTGGTGGCATGAAGCATATCTTGGAGTAGGGATAACCTGGAGCCAGTGAAGCCAGGGTGGACTGATCAATAGTCTAGCCTCATTATGACAAGAGCTTGGACCAAAACCATAGTACTCTGAGTGGAGAAGAATTGGGCAGAGGTGTTAAATGTTGCATGAGAAGAACCCGCAGGATTTAGTAGTGGATTAAATAAGAGAGTTGAAAGTCAAGGAGTCAAGGATGACACCAAATTTGGTGACTTCTGTGACAGGCAGAATGGAAGGGTCATACCCAAAAATGGGAAAGTTAGAGAAGGAACAGGTTTAGAAGGTAAGACGAGTAATTCAGTTTTAGACATGTACATTTGAGGTGCAGGTGGGACAGCCAAGTGGAGACTGTAAACTCTTGTTGGCGGGGAATGTGTCCATTTATTCTTGTGTTTTACTCTCTCAAGCACTTAGTATGGCATTCTATACACAGTAAGCGCTCAATAAATACAATCAAATAAATGAATGTGTATGTATTGGAGGCAAGCGGAAAACTGGGACTGTAGGTTATATATGAGATCGGGATTAGAGAGGTCGTAGCTGAAACTTGATGAGTGGATGAGCTACCAAAGACAATGGGTGTTGAGCAAAAAAGTAGAGGACCCACAACAAAACCTTTAAGGGTGCTGACAATTAGAGGCTGAGAGGAAGAGGAGCAGCCCACAAAGAAGGGAGTGGTTAGAGATGGGAGAACCAATTTATTAGTGTGTTAGAGAAACCTCAACCAGGGAGTGGTCCACAGTGGCTAAAGCAGTTGAGAGGTCAGGGAGGATTAGGACAAAATTCAGACCTTTGAATTTGGCTATAAAGATGTCATTGGTGACTTTAGAAAGTGTAGATTTGGTGGAGTGAAGGGGTCTAAAATCTGACTGTAATGAGCCCAGGAAAGATTTGGTGGATAGGAAATAAGCTATACGGCCACCCTAGGTTATTCACAAAATAATAATTCATTCTGTGGATCTTCCAAACTGGATTCTTAGTTTCACCAGTTACAAACCTGCTTCGTCTCTGACCTTCCATTCTGCCATTGCCCGCAGTCTGCAGCTGTCAACTCTGTTGAGTTGTACTCTCCCAAGTGCTTAATGCAGTGCTCTGCACACAGTAAATGCTCAGTAAATACCATTGACTGATTGTCTGATAGCAAGTGAAGCTCCTGGCAGGCTCCAGGTTCCTACATAAGTGCTGGAGCTACCTACCCACTTGTGCAGTTCCAATTTGGTATTATCAATTGTTTTGTATTATCTATGTCCAATGGTAGAAGTGGATCAAAGGCCATCTGTAACATAGGACCATTATTGCTTGGTTTCAAAAGGAATTAATTCTTCTGGAAGCAAAGGCAATGTTATTTTTGTTGGAGATTTTGTTAGTCTGTTAGAGAGCTGGAAAAACCAGTGTGTCAGTCCCTTCCTTACCATTATAATAATAATAACAATGGTATTTGTTAAGCATTTACTATATGCCAGTCACTGTACTAAGTGCTGGGGTGGTTACAAGCAAACCAGGTTGGTCGCAGTCCCTGTCTCACATGGAGCTCACAGTCTCAATCCCCATTTTACAGCTGAGGTAATTGAGGCACAGAGAAGTGAAGTGATTTGCCCAAGGTCACACAGCTGGCAAGTGCTAGAGCAAGGATTAGGACCCATGACCTTCTGACTCCCAGGCCTGTGCTCTGTCCACTACGCCATGCTGCTTCTCACCATGCACACATTAAGACCATTTTCTTGGGCTGTTTCACTTCCTTTTGGTAGAGGCTGGTTCATGGTCATGATTAACATCGTGAAATTTAGGACACTTGTACTAGTTCCTTCACCCTTCCAAATAGGTAATGTTGCTCTGATGCCAAAAGAAACTCTTTGGGGATGGGAGAGAGAGAAGGGAGTAAATGCAAGGAAAAGGTGAGACTTGCTTAACTGTTATAGCCACAGCAGACTACAACAGCACAAGCATGACCATGTGCCATCTCAATGAAGCCTGGGATTCTGGGTAAAGCTTGGTGGCTCTCAAACTGTGTCAGAAAGACCAGTTCCAGGAAAACCACTTTTCCCTGCTCACCATTGGAGAGAGGTGCTAATGTCTACTCAAATGGCCACAGATCAAGTACCGAGAGGAGGAGCCCTAGCATAGCAAACTGAAAAGTTCTTATTCTGGGTGATCCCCACCCTCAACCCAGGAAATTGAGAACTGACTGCAGAACTGAGGGCTGAGAGAGCGAGGCTGGCCCTGTCCTGCGACCCTCCGCGGGCTGTGATGCCAGTGGGGACAGAGTTTTCTCAATCAGGAACTTCTTCTTGCCTGGCCAGCTAATTAAACACCAGAACCAGCAACTAAAGGAAAAGGATGATTTTGTGTCCCTGGAGAGATTTATAATTAAGACAGTCATCTGTCCATAGTGGTTTAGCAGGCAGGGGACTGAGCTAGATGACCTAGTCTTGGAGCCTGCTTCCCTTTGCTCTGTGGTCTCCTGGCTCACTCCCAAATCCCAACCTAATCGGTGTCATCAAAGTCTGCCTCTGGAAAGTCTTTTCATCATCCCTTCCTCCCTACCTTGCCCCCACACCCAACCAATGTCCACAATCAATCTTCTTACTGAACTGAGTCACTGAGCCCTGCCCCAAAATAAAATCCCACATCGTCTGTGTTTAGTTACAACTTATTTTCTGAAAAGGGCAGAAACACCCCTCTCTCTCTTTCCTCGGAAGAGGCAATAAATAGCCCTTCCAGGGGTTTCACAGCCCTGACAAGTCTTTTCTTCCTCCTGCTGCTGCAGTTTCAGTCACCTACTTCTGTCTTGCCCTTGGACAGAAGAACAGCGAGTTCCCACCTTTCAGATAACGTTCCCTCATGAACTTGGAAGACTGCAAAATTGTCCTTGAACTCTCGTCTGAAGGTGGAATAGTCCCAATTTCTTCAACTTCCCTCCTAGGTCGACTCTCCAACTATGGTATTTCATCATTTTGATTGCTTTTCTGTATACCTTACCCTCATCAGGCCTCACACATTCTTATTAAACCAAGGGCTCACTCCTTACTAGCTGGTCAGGGCAGGATCCCTGGGGATCCCTGCCTTTAGTGTACAGGCCTGGGAGTCAGAAGGAGCAGGGAGCTAAACCAGGTTCTGCCACTGTTCTGCTGCTTTAACTTGGGCAACTCATTTAATTTCTCTGTGCCTCAGTTACCTCATCTATAAAAATGGGGATTAAGATTGTGAGCCCTATTTGGGTCAGGTATTGTGTCCAACATGATTATATTGTATTTACTCCAGGGCCTAGAATAGTGCTTGACCCATAGTAAGCACTTAACAAATACCAGTATTGTTATTATTATTATTATTAGAGTAGAATTTTCTGAACTGTTGGAGGCTTTACTCACTGACTCCCACTTGGGCAGCTGGTGTATTCCAGCCTAGTCCACTGATTAAAAAGAACTACAACCCCCTGTGTTGGGGGTGAGAGACAGGAAAGAGAGAGTCTACTGATGGGTGCAAAATGGAAAATTAAAGCCCCATTCCCCTGGACCCAAAAACTGAAAAAAAAACCCAGTTATTTAAAGCAACAAGAAAGGAATTAAATTGTCCTAATGCTGCCATAGTAAAGCAAACAAGGATATTTAAGAGGCCTAGTTTTCTGGAAAAGAATAATCTCTGGGTAAAAAAGCATGGATACAGAGCAATGCTTCCCACTGAGTGTGAACAGCCCACACGTGCACTATGGGAAGCTTCCACGTGTGCTCCGAAATTCTATCTATTACGCTGCTTTCTTCGATTTCACTAAGCATGCCCAGCTATTCTTCCTACTATCTGTATAATGAAATAAAAACTATTAATGCCCAGAGTGACAGTGAGGACCATGATTCTGGAGACTGCAATCTAACCACATGTAGGGAAACAAGCGATAGCACCGGGCAGCACTAGTGCACCCACGACCTCAAAACATTGTAAGATGATGATCTACAAGACCCTCCTGGCCACCAGTGCCACCTACCAAGGATACCATGGTCTAGTGGAATGAGCCCAGGCCTGGGAGTCAGAGGACCTGCACTTACCTGCTGGGTTACCTCAAGCAAATCATTTAACTTTCTGTGTCTCAGTTCCCTCACCTGCAAGATGGAGATTCAATACCTGGGCTCCCTCCTAGTGAACCCCTTGTAGTACCTGATGATCGACCTACCCCAGCATTTAGTATAATGCTTTGCACAGAGTAAGCATTTAAAAAACACAATTATTATTATCATTACAAATATTATACCACACCCAAAGCAGGATGAAGCCCACCATCAAGTCTTTCTGGGGAGTCAAATTCCAAATGAAATCAAATGTACTGCCTGAACATTCATATGAATAAGAAAAAGCCAGAAAAAACTGAAAATCCTGGAGCGGCACAGAACCTCTGAATGGTATCAACAGGAAAGAGCTAATCTAGTTCAAAGCAAAAGGGACATCTGGCCAACAGTGCAAGTCATATGTCACTGTGAATGTCTCATATAATGTTCTCACCCCCTTTGCTAACATAAATTCAAACTATCCCCGTACTGGCTGTTCAAAGAAAGCTAACAAAAAACACAAGGTTAATACCCTCCTAGTGGATGAGAGATTTCTACTCCACTTATAAAAAATAACCAAAAATCACATTTGCTTACTATGGAACTGTCTGACACAAGGCAGAAATTTCCAGGAAAAGAGAGAGACAGAGAGAGAGAGAGACAGTCCAGGGAGTGAGTGGTAGATGTGACAGGGCAGGAAGGGGCAACATGAGATCGAAGGGATAGTCGGTCTAATCAGCCACTCTGGCACTCACAGAAAAAATCTCAACACCAATAGCCTCATCTTTGAGAAACACATACAAACACACCCACACACATAGACTCCGACTCCCTGGACAGGCCTGGCCCAATTTCTGCTTTCTTCACTGAAACTCAAACTAGAATAACTGTCTACTGGATCCATGGGGGGAAAGCTTCCCTTCCCTGGCAGGGATCACTGTGGCAGGAGACCCCATTCTCTGGAAACTCAAGCAGCTGGCCATCAATTGGGCAGGCTGGCTGGAGAGCCGGGGGAAAATCTCTTACTTACAGAGCTGAAAAAGGTGTCAGAGTTGGGTAGTGAAGACATTTCCTCCCTCTGCCTGCAGTTCCCAGGATAATTCTTGAGGGGATAGGGGAAAACTTGACTCAAATTACTCAGAAAATGAAACAAGCTGGTCCAGATGGGTGGTCTTGACTACCCAAACCCTGGAAAATTACCCATCCTCCACTCTCTTGGTGCAGCACAGAGACAGCACTTGAACCCACTGATGGCAGAGAGCTCTACTGCCCTGGTCCAGCCCTCTCAGTGAAGCAGAGAGGTAACTCAGAGGCCTTCCAGATGGAGAAGCACCATGGCGTAGTGAATAGGGCCCTGGCCGGATCTGGGAGTCAGATCATCGGTTTTAGTCCTGGTTCTACCACTTGTCTGCTGTGTGCCCCTGGGCAAGTCACTTTACTTCTCTGTGCCGCAGTTACCTCATCTGTAAAATGGGGATTGAGACTGAACCCCAAGAGGGACAGGGACTGTGTCCAACTCAATTTTCCTGTAACCACCCCAGCACTAAGTAGAGTGTCTAGCACATAGTAACCACTTAACAAATACCATCATTATTATTATCATCATCATTATTATTATTCAGGGCACTGAGGATGGTGCAAAGCAACCTCTAGGGTACATGGGGAACCTTTGGGAAGACTCTTGCCCACCTCTGTCATGTGTCTTTTAGACATATGACTCTTTTTTTCTACCTCCCTTTCCAATTTCAAGGGACAGAGATCTCGTTCAAGATTTGGCCTTCCCACCAGGACTCCCACCTCCAGATGACTCTCAATCTGGCATTTTGGGCTAATCCCCGGAAGCCATACTCAGGGTGTTGCTCCAAAGAGAGGGAAGCAGATGCTGATCAGAGCCACTGATCAAACGGCGGCTGCCCTACCCAGGGCTTTATGGGCAGGGAATGAGTTTACCAACTCTGGTATATTGTACTCTGCCAAGTGCTTAGTACAGTAGATGCTCAGTAAATAGCACAGCGATAGATTGACTCACGCAGAATGGGCTTTCATTTCTGCTCTTTGGATTCAGTGATTCTGCGGCTTCCCGCTGCACTCTTGTCCACTTACCTCTTTGTCCCAAGTTCCCCACCCATTCTCCGCTCTCGTGCAAGGGCAAATGGACCTATCGGGTAGCCACTTCTGCATCCGAAGGCAGAACGCAAACCTGAGCCATTCCCACTGAAGCGATAGCCTGATAGACCCCTTCCAGCCAGCATCAAGTCCATTGATATGGTTCTCCTTCTAGATGACATTACTCCTCCAGGTTTTCAGTCAGTGTGTGCATGCAGATGCACGCACACCCACATACAAACCCTCAATAGTTTTCTGCCCATCTCAGATTCCATACCAGTCTCTCAGTACCAGCTTCAAGAGAGCTGGATGAGAGACTCCCACAGCCTGCCACTTGACTTAATGGATATGGCACAGGCCTGAAATTTAGAAGGACTTGAATCCTAATCCCGGCTTCACCACATGTCTGCTGCATGACCTTGGGCAAGTCACTTAACTTCTCTGTGTCTCAGTTACGTCATCTGTAAAAAATGTGGGTTAAGAGTGCGAACCCATTGTAGGACAGGGACTACATCCAACCTGATTAACTTGCATCTACTCAGACGCTTAGAACAGTGTGTGACAAAGAGTAAGCCTTTAACAAGTACCATTATTATTACCTCAGCAGGGCACAGGCAGCCCCTGTTCATTCGTTCATTCAATCATATTTTTTGAGTGCTTACTGTGGGCAGAGCACTGTACTAAGCACTTGGGAGACTACAATACAACAATAAACAGACACATACCCTGCCTACAAAGAGTTTACAGTGCCCCAGGTTACCAAGAGGGCTGGGTCCGGGGCTGAGCCAAATCATTTACTAAAGCAGCAGCACCATTCCGCCTCAGAGACTTTCTCCGGCAATCCTCCCTGCCGGGGATGCGTCTGCTTCTGAAGCATCCATCCAAGAGTATCTCTACTGCCAACTCTTCCTGAATCACTTCCTGCACTCCCAGCTTCCCAGGCCCCACGGTGAGTGACTCATCTAACCAGGAGCCACCTTGTGCTTGCCTATGATTAACCATCTGCTGACCTCTTCATCCCTCCAACTCTCTGCCCCTGGATTCCGCATGCTGTCCTTATGACCCGCTACCACCCCAACAGCCAGAGAGCAAGCAACGCTGCCCTGGCCTCTGATGGACCAGACCACTGATCCTCCCAGCCCAACTCTGGATTTGGAGTTGAAAGGCAGAACCTTTCCACCTCACTCACCTCCTGTCTCCCCACCTCATCCCCATTCCCCCCAGCCAGATCCATCTAGGCCTCCTGCTCTTCCCTTGCCCTCTGAAGTGAGCCGATATAAGGAAGCAGCGTGGCCTGGTGGATAGAGCATGGGCCTGGGAGTCAGAAGGATGTGGGTTCTAATTCCAGCTCTGCCACTTTGCTGTGTGACCTTGGGCAAATCACTTCACTTCTCTGTGCCTCATTCATGCAATTGTATTTATTGAGCACTTACTGTGTGCAGACTACTGTACTAAGTGCTTAGGAGAGTATAATATGACAATATAACAGCCACATTCCCTGCACACAACAAGCTTGCCTCAGTTACCTCATCTGTAACATGGGGATTAACTGTGTTCAACCCAATTTACTCGAATCCACCCCAGCACTTAGTACAGTGCCTAGCACAAAGTAAGCGTTTAACGAATACCACAATTATTACAGTTATTACTGACTCACACAAATGGGCCCCATGAGAGCTGTTCAGCATCACCAGATGGAGTGCCACTTTGGGTTGCCAAGCAGAGCCCGGCAACATGGAAGCCCCATCCTGCTTGCCCTTGTCGCCGCCACTCATTTACACTGTCAAGTCACTATGGTTCCCCGATCTAAGCAGCAGATTGTGCTGGGCCCCCACCTTGACTCAGCCAGATGGGCTCTGCCAGCTTCCCTCCTTCATCTGGAACTAACAGGGTGACCCCGGCAGACAGCATGAAGCAGCATGGCCTAGTGGAAAGACCACCGGGCCTGGGAGTTAGAGGATCTGTGTTCCAATCCCGACTTCAGCACTTATCTGTGGTGTTTCTTCGGGCAAGTCATTTTACTTCTCAGTGCTTCAGTTACCTCATCGGTAAAATGGAGATTAAGATTGTGAGCCCTATGTGGGACAGGGACTGTGTCCAACCCAATTATCTTGCATCTACTCCAGAGCTTAGTACAGTGCCCAGCACATGGAAAGTGCTTAACAAATACCAAAAAAAACCACAAAAAAAGTAAGTTGGATGGCTCTGGGTCCTCCTGCCACAGAGACCAAAGCTAGGCTGGCTTTCTGGGGCCTCTTTTATCTCCTCAGTGACTGCTGCTTGCCTCTGCTCCTCCTCCTCCTCACTGGGGTCCCATGGGTAGCTGCCCTCTCCCCTCCCTCCTGCCCCCACTGTCCAACATTACCTCAGTGATTTACAATCAGCATTATCTCAGCTCCACTGCCCTGCCTCTTCCTTCATGGTGGCCATGGGAGCACAGGAGGACAATCCATCTTGGTTCATAGAGGAAGAGAGAAGGGTGAGATAGCTGAAACAACCAATGCAGAAGAGAGGCCTTGGAAATGGAAGTGTGAGGAGAGGCCTAGAGACCTCAGGGAATGAAGAACAGGGTGGTACGCCAGACATTACTGACAGTCAACGAGGCCCTTTCCTGTTCTATCCTGAGAAAGCTCTCCTGGGACCATGTCTCCCCTCCTTACTCCTGTGGAGTAACAAGGAGCTAAAGTTGCCAGCTGCTGTCACCTGAGAAGCAGCATGACCAAGTGTAAAGAGCACGGCCTAGGAGTCATAGGACTTGGATTCTAATCCCAGCTCTGCCAATTGCCTGCTGTATGATCTAGGGCAAATCACTTAACCTCTTCGAGTCTCAGTTTGCACATATGTAAAATGGGCTGAAATACCTGTTCTCCCTCCCCTTTAGACTGTGAACCCTATTAGGGACAGAGATTATTTCCAACTTGATTATCTTTTATCCCATTCACAGTGCTTCACAAATAGTAAGTGCTTACCAAATGCCTTTATTATTATTAGCTGTTGTTTGAGGTGGCCAGGGAGCATATGAGCTGAAGGCAGTCCAATGAAAGCCACCTTTTGTCATCAGCTGGTTGTGTCATCCCCTTCTTTCCATCAGTGCCCAGGCAATGCAGGGATCTAGGTTATGTCAGGGCAAAGACAGATATGCTAGAAATCCCCTATTCACTGGCACTGGTCAACATGCAAGCCAAGCTCCCTGCACCTCAGCTCTCAATGCCCATTTTTCACTCCTATTCCCAATCAAGCAGTCCTAGGCCCAGCCCCACTGAGCAGCAAGGGTTAAATAAAGTAGTAGTTTTAAAAAAACTCATCTCCCTCCTGGCTAGATGGGGCAAGAGGGGTCCATGGAGCCTGTCCTGGGAACAGAAGTGGCCAAGGCTTGGCCCCCTCAGTAGGCTTTTCAAGATGCCCTCCTCTTGCACATGTCCCGCTGCATCCCATCACTCTAGTCCCCAGTTTCCTCTGCAGCCTGGTTGTGGGCCTCTCTTTTTGTTCCTGATGATGCCATTTCCCAGTTTGAGGTTGGATTTGTTTCAGCTTTACTATACTCCAGCTCAGATGGAGAGCTAAGCTGCCCTAACACCACAAGCTCAGGTGTCACTATATGTGCGTGTGTGTGTGCTCTCTCTCTCTCTCTCCCTCCCCCCTTGTATCTCTGCAAAGCCAAAATTCACTTGGAATTGCATAATTTTCCTTCCCTGCAGAGCAGGAAAGGCCTGAGCCAAACTCTTGAAGTAATCTATTCTCCTACAAGACCCAGTAGTCAGGGGGACCACAGTGATTTTTGTCACTGTCAGCCAACTTTTTGCCTTCTGCCTTTGCCACAGTCATTCAGTGCTTCCAAGGGCAGGGTGGCACTGGGATGAAGGAGCACAGTTTTCCAACCGCGAAGGGACTCATGAACAGGAGCTGCGACTTCTAGCGGACCAATCCCCGAGAGTCACTTTTCAAGAGGGAGGAGCGGCAAATCCAAGGAATTGCACTCGAATCCTTGGGCCAGGCCTTGCTCAGAGAGAAAGACTTCACAGATTAATAGCTTCTTTTCCTCAAACTCTCCCCTTAAGAGAACCAGAGGGTCGGTTTGGGGGTGGGGGTGGAGCAGGGGAGTGGAGGAGGGAGAGAGAGGAAGGGTGTCTAGTGGAGAAACTGAGGCAGATGAAAGCAAAATGTTTTATAAATGCTCGACATCAGTGGCAGAGCTGGGGTCACAGTCTAAGGGGTTGGGAGAATAGACATTTAATCCCCATTTTACAGATGAAGAAAAAGACAGAGAAGTTAAGTGGCCCAAAGTCATAGAGCAGGCAAGTACCAGGGCTGAGATTAGAACCCAGTTCCTCTGACTCTCAGGTCCATTCTCTTTCCACTAGGCCACATTGATACTATTGAATGGGAATAAAACCCTCAAGCTCTTTCCCATGCACTTAACTAGTTTTAACCTCACTAGTTGACCAAAGGGCACTTGGAAAACCATTAATGTGTGGTTTAGGGATTATCTACTACTTCAATTACAGTACTTTTTGCAAACGTATCGCAAAGGGCCAGGCATGGGTACCAGAACACAATTTTCTAGTAACACCAGATTTTTCAAAAACAACTTGGGTGGTATTTGTTAAATGTTCACTATGGCTAAGCCTTGTGTTACACGCTATGGAAAAAACAATATAAAATCAGATCTGACACTATTCCTGTCCCATATGGGCCTCCAAGTCTAAAGGAGAGGGAGAACGTATATCTTATCCCCTTTTTACAGCTGGGGAAACTGAAACACATAACAGTTAAATGATCTCAAGAACCCCCGCCCCCCTATGGCCTGCCACTTAAAGGCAGGCAACATTACTGAAGGAACCATTCAGGGTATACAAGCACAGTGTGGGAATGCATATTAGACTTTCCTTAAACTTGAGATTTCAGCAGAGCACAACTTGCAAATTACAGGAGCACCAGGTGCAAAGCCATTGCTGTCCAAAAGACAAGAGACGATAGCATTTGAGAGACACTCACGTTATTCTATTCCAGGTGCACCTGCCCCCAGCAGTCTGAAAATTGGTCACTTGGTATAAAGTAAAAATCTTGTAAAAGGTTTGGAATTCAGAGGCAGCTTAACATCTTCTAGAGGAAATGTGATGATCCAAATTAGCATTATCTACATAAAACATTTAGGGCCTCAAAGCTTTCAGATACATTGAGAGAGGGCATGAGAAAAGCTATGCTATGTTAGCTGTGCTAAACGTTGATGACCACTGAAGCTTCTTCAATTGTGAAAAGTCGAATTGTTTCCTTGTGGTCTTATCTCTTACTACAACTAAAAAAATGGTGGTATTTGACCAAACAATTATGTGCCACACACTGTATTAACCACCGGGGTGGATACAATCTAATCACGTTGGATAGAGTCCCCATTCCACATGGGGCTCACAGTCTAAGTAGAGGAAGACAGGAATTGAATCCCTATTTGGCAAATGAGGAGCCTGAGGCAAAGAGAAGTTCAGTGATCTGCCCAAGATCACAAAGTGGCAAATGGCAGTCAAGGTTAAAACCCAGATCCTCTGACTCCCAGATATGGGCTCTTTCCACTACGCCATATTGCTTCTAATGGATTTTTGTCTGGGCAGACAAGGAGTGGAGGGCAAGAAGATGTTTTTTGGTGATTTGAAATAACAAAACTTGTGGCCAGAACTTCTGTCTGGAAAGTCATCAAATATGGCTAATGCCATTCGGGCTTTATTAGTGAGGAAATATTAGTCCTGAAATGAAATTAAACATGTATTTATCCTTTATCTTTCATTTGGTGCTATTAACCCTGAAATTGCTAAGTAATCATAAACTGCATTTCCATGTAACAGAACCTAAGTCAAGGGATATGGAAAAAATGTAGAATCATATATACTCATACCTGATAGTTTAGGGGTTAATTACCTAAGGAAGGAATTTCAAGGCCACAAATGCTAAAAAAAGACTAGTGCACTCTGGGAAACACCCTTGCACTTGGCTAAATGATCCCTGTCATGGCAGCAACTGGAAGGCAAAAAACCAAAAAAACCCAAAGGACCAATAAGGTTTTATTTCAATGGACAAGGCACTAAAGGCTCACTGGCACTTGGATTTGTACCTTCATTCACCCCACTCTCAAACCCATAGCACTTATGTACATATCCGTAATTGATTTTAATGTCTATCTTCCCATGTAGACTGTAAACTCCTTATGGACAGGGAACTTGTCTACCAACCCAGTTATACTATACTCCCCCAAGAGCGAAGTACAGTACTCTGCATACAATAAGCGCTCAAAAAATATGATTAATCGATTCTGGATCTAGAAAGAAATACCAATACTAACTAAATGTTAATGGGATCTTTGGAATAAAGAGAAGTTGTATGCTCCTTTTGAGGGGAATCCGTAGGGTAAAATGCTAAAAGTGTATGCACAAGCCCCACTTCTCTCTCTCCTCTTCCTCTCTCTCTCTTTCTCTCCTTTTTTTCTCTCTCTCTCTCTCACACACACAGAAAACAAAATCATACTCTAGGTTGGCACTCTCTCAAAACCCCAGCCCCTTCTGTTAGGACATAAATGTACCCAAGGTCCCAGAACGTATGGAAAGGTAAAACTTAAGGAGGCGGCAGCACTCAAAGAGGGAAGAGGCCTCCTTAGCCTTAAATCATGACCTCTCTAGAAATTACTCATAGCAGCCCAATCCTTTTCAGTTTTTTCAAACCTATGAGCAAAAAAACTTCTCCAAACTCCCTCGACTCTGTTGTCTCTTGATCCCTTCCAAAAATTCCCCCTTTCACCCTCTCTCCACAGACAACTAGTCTCATCCCCTAATTTGTTTTACACAAAGCTTCAGCTAGCCAGAGCCACCTGCTTCCGGCCCCCGAGCTCGGGTTTGGAAACCCAGGAATGCCCTTAGCCGCTCTGGCTCCCAGAAAAAATACGTCTGAAAGGGATTTGGCTGGGGCCAGCCCAGTTGGTTTCCAGGTCTGAGCTCCTGGGACCACTGGGCCTCTGATCCCAAAGCATTCATCCCACCAGTTCTCTAGGATCCTGAAAAGACTAGGCTGTCAGGAAAGAGCACAAAGCCCCAATCTGAGGAATTACAGAGGTTCCAGGAGTTTTGTGAGCCCAGAGGAGATCGCAGCAAATTAACAAAGAAGACTCAAATCTCTAAAAAAACCAAAAAGTTTACTGTAAAACAGAACAGCAAGTCAACCGCAGCAACAAGGTGGCAAAGATGATCCTAGAGGACAAGGTGGGGGAGGGTCAGTAATATGGCTGCAAACCTAAACTGGTACAACGAGTGGTCTCCAATTAAACAATGGCTTTTCAGATATTCTAAAAAAAAAAATCAAAGTGGCAAAACAACCCAAAAAACCCAGCCACCCCAACAGGAACCAGGCTCTCTCTGCATATAACAAGATACAAACTTTGGTTGAAGAGCCACTCCCAAGACTGTTAAGTACCTGACTATGGCTCTCAAAGGAAACAGTGGAAAAATGAGGTCAAGGCTAATTGATTGATTGATTGATGACAACTTAAAATGGAGCTCAGCTTCTCATGCTGGACCCATTGAAACATCAGGCATTATGTGGTTCGCTCCTCACTCTGGGCTGTTCCACTGTGATGGTGACATTCCGTCCTGTTGTGAAGGGATACTCGGCACAAAGTTTACCTTCCTCAACATCACCGTCCTGAGCTCTCTTCTCAGAGGCTACTCAAGCCTGAAGGGTATGATGCACTTTAAGTCGGGACCTACCCTTCTACTTCAAACCCCTATCCCTCAGAAATTCTTCCCCACAGGGCCGCCCTCTGGCTTGGCATCATGGGAAGGTGGCCTGCTGGGGTGGAACCAGTTAAGCCCTGATCTCTCTCTTGCTGTCTCCACCCCTTCAACCCTGAAGTCACTGAGTTTGGATCCAAGCTAGCCTTGACCTTTTAGCCATTCCCCCTCAATATACATCATGTCAGAAGCCTAAACACATCCCTCTTTTCCCTCCTGCCTGAACTTCCACCATGCAGGAGATGCCCAGAATGAATCTGCGGTCCTGGACACAGCCTGCATCCAAGCTGGGGACGAGTATTCCCACCCTGGGGCTATACCATGGGACAGCATCAGGCTTGCTTTGCCGCCCCACTGTTCGGAAAGCTCACCTCGAGCTGACTGGTCACCCCCTCTCCTGGGGCTTTCCTGCCTCACAAGGCCTAGGTTTCAATTGTTTTTTCTCCCAACAGATGCCTGCCAGTAGGTTAAGCTTTAAGAAAGAGAGTTGGCCCAGAGTCAATGAATAGGTAGGGGTGAACCCTGAGACCAGCCCAGTTACTCAGAAAGCCAACCCAAGCACCTCTTGTGCTACTACCAAGCGGGCCCTCGCTCTACCAACTCAATGCTCTGCACAGGCTAGAACCTAGCCTGGCTCAAGCCACAGGAGTCTGGGCCAACATCTCTCCCAGCAGTCACTGAAGGCCCTACACATTCGGTCATCCCTGGATGCGACTGGGACGTGGAGGGCCGGCAGATGACAGGGCCTTCCACGACCAGCGAATGGTGCAAACAGCCAGCCACACCTGCCGGGGTTCTGTGCTCCATCCCCTTCCACTCCTTCCTACCCCCACAACTCCCAGATCGAGGAAGTCCCACAGCAGTTTCCCATCCCTCCAGGGGTCCTGAGCCACTGGAAAGGTTCCTTCAGCATGAAGCTGCCTGATAAACTACAGAAATCACCACCTCTTAATCCCTGATTGCAAAATGAAGGCAAAGAATACATTTAGGAGAGAGGAACCAGAAGGCACCTCAAGATCCTCTCTGAGACAATTGCTTTCCACTCCCTCCAGGCCCCGGATCGTCCCCCACAGAGTTCGTTTGTCGTACGCTCCAGGGTGGGTCCAGTTGGTGAGGACAGATCGTGTGCAGCTGGTCCGTCAGGCCTGGGTGAATTTTCCCATCATTCTCCTAGGGACAGGATCAACCCACCGGGGAGGAGGGAGGGAAGTATCATCAGCAAACAAGTAGAGATTCATCATCGCTGGTGTTGGGGTCGGAGAGCGGGGAAGTGGCCTGGGGCATCAGCACTTGAACAGTGTGGCAGCAAGCCGCGTGGATGCCCAGCGGCTCCTCCTGACGGGACAGGGGACAGCACGGGGGCAGTCCCTCGGGCGGGAGGGAAACGTTCGAGGGGCAGTCTGTGCGGGCCGGTTCCCACTTCTGGGAGGGCCGCTGGCCTGGTCTTTCGCCGCTCGTTGGGGCACATAGCAAGGAGCTGCCACTCCCCCCGACAATTCTCCTGTGGGTGGGGCCCCTCCCATCCCGCAGCATCTCTGTCATGCTGTCAGACAAAGGATCCCTGAAGGTCTTTCCTGGCTCCCCTTTGCTGACAGGCCTGAGTTCACTCCTGGGGCCCTCCCCGGGGCCCGAAGACTTGTCTGCCTGGCCGGGCTCCAGGCCGCTGGCCGTGCAGGTGACCGCAGGTGCGTCTGATGGGGGTGGTTCCAGGGAGGCCGTGTCTGGGGGTGGTAGGGTGGAGCCCGGGGACTGGGGTGGCCCCCCAGCCTGGGCACCTGGCTCCTCCTCCGGGACACAGCCCTCGGGGGAGGCCTGGGGGCTCGGCCTGCCCCCATCGGTCTGCTGGATGATGCCATCTCCCAGGGTGGTCTGGGAGGGGCGTGCGGGGGTCAGGAGAGGGATCTGCCCTCGTGCCCGGGGGCGGTGGAAGAATCTGTTCCAGAGGCGGCCCAAGCGCCGGCGGGAGGAGCTCCGGCGGGAGGAGTGCTGGCGCATCTGGCGTCTCATGGCCGACCGGATGTTCTGCAGCACCGACACCTGCAACACACATGGGGGATACGGAGGGCGGGAAGTGACTCCTCTCAGGATCCTAGCACCCCGGCACCCTGGTAAGGAGGTGCTCAGGATGCTGCCCTGGAGTTAATCTGCCCCCATGAACACTATACTCTGACACCCTTCTCATTCATTTATTCATTCATTCAATTGTATTTATTGAGTGCTTACTGTGTGCAAAGCACTCTACTAAGTGCTTGGGAGAGTACAATATAACAATAAACAGACACATTCCCTGCCCACAATGAGTTTATAATCTAGAGCGGGAGACAGACATTAATATGAATAAATCAATAAATATCATATATGTATATAAGTGCTGTACGGGTTCAGTGGCAGCCTAGCCAGTCCCTCTGCAGGTCCATCCAAACCAGCCCCACTCCTAAGGACAAACTTCTCTTCCACTTCTCAGCTCTACCAGCCCACTGGGTCCACGCAGCTCAGACCAAGTGAGGAGATGGCCGTCGTCCTGCTAGAGGGGCCCAGGTCGGCAATCAAACCGGACAGATTTAGTCCTAATGAGGCATTTACCAACCTGAATTGTCACGCCTGTATCAGGGGTGGTCAAAACACAGTCTGCAGAAATGGCTAGAAATGGCTGCTCTTCTGCCCAAAGCCACACCTGGTTCTGAGCTGACCCGAATGTGATCCCTGCAGCACCCTGCTGCTCCCTAGGCCATGGGATGTGGGAATACGTGACTGCATCCACAGCAGGTTTGGGATCATAGGGGAAAGTCCAGTTAATTCTGTCTCTCTGATCTCAGGTCCCCATCTGCGCCCCCACTGATCACACTTCAACCCAACTGCTGGGAGGATTCCATGCCTGAAATCCACATGTTTCAAAACTTGGGCACCACCCTGTATTTCCTAACCCAGTGATCGAATTCACCAGATAACTGCCATCTCTCTTCATCGGTCTTGTCTGCTCAGACACAATTCCTACATGCCAGGGCTGGAAGGTTCCTCTAGAAGTCTTAGGGTCCCATGGGTCCCCTCTAGGAGTGATTCTGTAGCCACTGTGGGTGCCCTGGGGAGCTGGGGGACCGGGGGGGGGGGGGGGGGCTCACCAATTATCCTCTAAGAATCTTTCCCAATTAAACCCTCTTTTCCCCAGCTCCCTCTCCCTTCTGAGTCTGAGTCATCTATGTACTTGGATCTGTGACCTTCAGATATTTGGTATTTGCCCTTCAGCATTTACGTACATATCTATAAATTATATAACGTATTTATTTATATTAATGTTTGTCTCCCCATTTGGCAGTAAGCTCATTGTGGGCAGGGAACGTGTCTATCATTTCTGTTGGACTGTACTCTTCCAAGCACTTAGTACAGTGCCCCACAAATAGTAAGTGTTCAATAATTACCTCTGATTGGTTATCGTTTCACTGCAAGTATCTGGCAAATTCGGAGTAATTGCAAGTGTCTGGAAAATTCAGAGAGCGGATGTGCAGGCTGAGAACCTCACCACTGCCCCCAACCCCCTGAATTATCCTTTGTGTTCAAAGAGGGCATGCACTTCTGATGGCAGGGACAAATGCGGCTGAAAAGACTGAGCTGCCTGGGTTGGTCTCTTCAACTCTGAGCACAAAAAGACTGTCTTTGCCCAAGCTGCTACATGTGCCCTTTACGACACCCAGTGTTTCTGATTCCTCCCCGTCACCTCAAGATCATTCCCCACCTCCCTCAAACCACTCCTTCTGGAAGGCCGGAAAGGGAAGGAGGGAGGAGGGATGAAGGGAGGAAAGAAAAGAACCCAGTTCCAAAGTGTCCATGGGCTGCCTGCCTTATACTTGGGGGTGCCCACAACCAGAAGAGCACAGGTCTAGTCCATGCTGAAGCCATTGCCACCAGGTGGGGGCTAACCCCACTCATCTTTCAGCCTAAAGTCAGTCAATTCCCATTTGAACACAGGCAGCAAGAAAACTCAGATTAGGACTGATCTATTGCTCTAACCACAAGATTGCCCTCATTCTCTATCTCCCAAGATTCCTCTCCCCCTCTTCCCAGGGACCCCTGGAGCCAGCAGGAGAGCCTGGACCACTGACCTGTGATGCGTTGTACAGGGGGAAGTCCTCTACTGGGGGGATGAGCCCCTGAGCAATGAGCTGACCATAGGACGGGGGAGCCTCCCGGCGCACAAACTCAGCCTCCAGCCGGGTCATCTGAGTCTCAAATGCCCTGGAAACAAAGGAATCAGAGTCAAAAAGGTGGAGTGACCACCCACCCACCCTCTGCAGCCCATCCTCCTCCTCTGCAGGTCAGGAAAGGGGATCCTGAGGGGCCTACAGTGCTGTCCACCAAGCCCTGCCAGGGCATTCCAGGAACTGCTGCTGCTCCTGCTATCTTTTCCCCTGGCCTGGGGAGCTGCCACAGCAAGGCACAAGTTATCCTTTACTGTCTGGGGAAGGCAGACCTTCCTTCCCTAGATAGCACAGCTCTGTGGAATGCTGATCAGAGAACTAGCAGGGCCTCCCGAGAGCAGCACAGGGAAACTTCCCCACAGATCCAGCCTTCCCTACATTTTTTTATGGTAATTTCCAAGGCCTTACTATGAGCCAGGCACTGTACTGAGTGCTGGGGTGGATATAAAATAAGCCAGTTGGGCATAATCCACGTCCCACATGGGGCTCACAGTCTTAATCCCCGTATTACAGATGAGGTAATTAAGGCTCAGAGAAGTGAAGTGACTTGCCCACAGTCACACAGCAGACAAGGATTAGAAACCAGGTCCTTCTGATTCCAGGCCCGTGCTCTATCCACTAGTCCACATGCTTCTTAGCATGAGAAGTGAGGGGCAGAGGGAGTGGCTGAGCCCAGTGGCTGCCCTGGCAGGGTGCAAGGGGGATTGTGGGGGTGGGCGAGTGCTCACCGGTACTCCCGGGTGCGAAGCGAGTACAGTTTGAAGGCACAGCCCAAGGCGATGACCAGCAGCAGCCCGCAGACCAGGCTCCCAATGAGGGCGGCTGTGATCACCTTGCGGGGCACCACCACCAGGCAGTTGTGCTCGTCGCTGCCGTCCTGGCAGTCCTCCTGCCCATCGCAGCGCCATGTCTCGAAGATGCACAGGTTGGTGCCACAGTGGAAATTGCCCGGCTGGCATGAGAAGCAGTTCTTCTCGTCCGAGCCGTCGGGGCAATTCTTCTGGTTGTTGCAGCGGTCGGGCAGGGCGTAGCAGAGCCCACTGTTGCCCTCGCATGGGTACTCGCCCTTCCGGCAAGCCGGGCAGCCCTCCTCATCCTTGCCGCCAGGGCAGTGCCACCAGCCGTCACAACGCTGCCGCTCCGCAAAGCAGCCCTCGTCGCTCCCGCACGGCCGCTCCCATGGCAGGCAGTAGCCCTTGACCTGGTAGGTGGCATTGAACCCATGGCCGGTGCTCTTGGCCCGGGCGTGGTAGGCCACCGTCAGCTGGCCCCGGGGGGCCTCCACGCTGACCGGTCGGCGGTTGCTGCGGTAGGACAGGGTCTTCACCAGCCGGTCGCCCTGCTCCCCCAGCCCGTCGAACACTTGCACGTAGTCACTGTAGCCCAGCTGCAGGTCCAGCTGCAGCAGCACGTGGCGGGTGTCCTGGGTGTCCACGTACCAGGTGCAGTGGAGGTCAGACCGGGAATGGTCTGCCCGGTAGAGGTCGGGTGAGGCAAAGGAGCCGTAGAAGTTGCCCAGGTGCTTGCCGCATGAGAGGTCAGGGCAGCCCAGCTCATCTGAACCATCCCCGCAGTCCCGGGCCGCATCACAGCGCCGTTCCAGGGGCAGGCACCGGGTGGTGGACAGGGCCGCAAGGCAGGGGAAGGTGCCCGTGGGGCAGAGGCCGGGGGGCTGCTCCGTCGGGGGTGCCGTGCAGTTCCTCTCGTCTGACCCATCCCCACACTCGTCCACAGTGTTGCACCGCCACGGGCTGGGCACGCACTTGCCGTTGGCACAGTGGAACTCGTCTGCCTGGCACATGGACTGGCCCGTTTTCCCTAGGGAGGGTGGGAGAAGTAGGAGAGGTGACTCAGCACCCTGGGCTCAGGAGGCGGGAATATCCCATGTGGGCCGGAGGCTGGAGGGGAGACCGGAAGCATCACTGCTCCTGCCCCCCAACCCCAACTCGTTCTGATCAAGCCCCCTCAGGAGGAAGATCTCCCTTCTCCAAACAAATGAGTGCAAGATTCGCTGAGAGAGGGGGAAACAACAGAATAGAGCTGACTGGTGTCTGGTCCAGGTCCTTACCCTTGGTCATTTCCACGGGGATGTGAAATCAAACCGACAGTCTCTCTTCACCACCACCCGCCAATTAGGGGATTCTCCCTCCGAATGAGGGGAGGGGGTCGGGCCGGAGGTAGGACCATTTGGGGTAACTAGACAACAAGAGAGAGAGGCTGGGGCTTCTCATTCCTCAAAAGGCTATCAATCTATCAACCAACTGTATTTATTGAGCATTTGCAATGTGCGAGGCACTGTGCTGTGCAGTGGGAGAGGCCAACATAGTTGGTAGACATGATCCCTGCCTTTGAGGACTCTTCAGCTCTCAGATTCAGGTTCAGCTGCTCTGCCCAGGCATTGATGGCAAAGGAACTGAGGAGACCACCTGCAAGCCCTTCCTGTAACTCCCCCAACTGCCCCGCTTACTTGCTCAGGGCCCCAGGAGACAGTACCTCTGATGTAAGACAAGCGGAAGCCCTGAGCCTGGCCTGAGCTGGAAGCATCCGAGTGGAAGAAGATCCATACGTGGTCACGGGAGGAGATGAAGACAGGAGGGACGGTGGAGCCACACAATCGGTAATCCTCCCGCCGGGCCGACGGGCCGATCATCAGCCAGTCCAGAGAGCACTTGTGGGAGTCCTCCAGGTCGAAGTTCTTAAAGCTGCCGGAAGGAAATGCCGCCAAGTCATGGACAAGGTAGGTCCTGCCCACGCTGGACCAGGTAGGAACACACACACACACACACACACACACACACACACACACACTCATTCTCTCTCACTTCCCCCCCCCCCCAAAAAAAACCTGGTCATTTTATACCTATCCCAGTGTTTAGCACAGTGCTATGTCACATAATCAGTACTTTTTTTCTTTTAAAAAAATGGTATTTGTTAAGCGCTTAGTGCCAGGCTCTGTACTAAGCATTAGAGCAGATACAAGATAAGTGGGCTAGACACAGTCCCTGCCCCACATAGGGTTCACAGTCAACCCCATGTTACAGATGAGGTAACTGAGGCACAGAGAAGTAAAGTAGAACCCATCTGTGGCTCAGTGGAAAGAGCACGGACTTTGGAGTCAGGGCTCATGAGTTCAAATCTCAGCTCTGCCACTTGTCGGCTGTGTGACTGTGGGCAAGTCACTTAACTTCTCTGTGCCTCAGTTACCTCATCTGTAAAATGGGGATTAAGACTGTGAGCCCCACGTGGGACAACCTGATTCCCGTGTCTACCCCAGCGCTTAGAACAGTGCTCGGCACATAGTAAGCGCTTAACAAATACCAACATTATTAAAGTGACTTGTCTAAGGTCACACAGCAGAAAAGTGGTGGAGCCGGAATTAGAACCCAGGTCCTCTGACTCCTAAGGCCGGGCTCTTTCCAGTAGACCATCCTGATGCTCAAAACACTTACTAAGTGTCACAATTAATTAATTAGAACAGATTTTCATGACCCTTCCCCACACATCCCTAGAAAGTTACCTCAGGTCCTGGCAGAAGACCTGGGTCATGGAAGGAGAATGAGTATTGACAATATCTCCAAAGCTGAAAATGGGAGCTGATACTGTCAACTGCCTTGATAACTAAACACCCTTATTGGCAGCTCCCTGTCACACTGGGGAACTTAACACACTTTCAGGACTTCCAGGAAGTGGACTCCCATATAGAAATGTTTCCCTAGATCCACCTCTGTGGTAACGGGGATGCGATCCCGGCCTGATGCTCTGACTTCTCCTCGCTGATTCCCAAACCAGCATGCAAGTGGCCTCCCTGCCAGACTCCAAACACCTTACTTTATTTACAACATACACAACTGTGGGGAGCAAAATGATAAGACTCTAAATTTCACCCACCCTACAGAGCTGGATCTCACGTGGGACAGGACTAACTAGAGAAGCAGCGTGGCTCAGTGGAAAGAGCCCGGGCTTGGGAGTCAGAGTTCATGGGTTTGAATCCCAGCTCTGCCACTTGTCTGCTGTGTGACCGTGGGCAAGTCACTTCACTTCTCTGTGTCTCAGTTATCTCATCTGTAAAATGGGGATTAAGACTATGAGCCCCACGTGGGACAACCAGATTCCCCTGTGTCTACCCCAGCGCTTAGAACAGTGCTCTGCACATAGTAAGCACTTAACAAATACCGACATTATTATTAAAGAGGTGGTGATAAAATCACAAGCAGATCCAAGTTCCTGAAATTGTCATGCACCCTGAGTATTGGGGAAAAAAGTGGATTTGCTCTATCCACTACACCATGCACCTCTTCCCTATAGGAAGGGAGAGCTTGTCTCTTCCTCTTGGTGGGGGTCCCTATCCTTAGAAGCAGTAGAGAAGTAGTTGGTTCTTTTCCTCTATGCCTCAGTTTCCTCATCTGTTACATGGGAATGAAATTCCTGTTGCTTGGAACTTGCTATTTCTCACACCTCTCTCCCTCAATCAATCAATAAATGATATTCATTGAGTGCTTACTATGTGCAGAGCACTGTAGTAAGTGCTCGGGAGAGTACAAGCAGAACCAACAAAGAAAACCACCCACTGGAATTAAGTCTAGAAAAAAGCTTTCCTGGTGAGACATACACAACTCTTATGCCCAAACCTAGTGGCAGGTAGGATGCAGCCTCTCCCTTAAGGAGAAAAGATTGTACAAAAGGAAGAAGGATCTTGGGGTTCCCACTTTATCATCAACTGAACTGCTGTCATCACCCTGCCAAGGAAGTGCTAATGAACTCCTGTCTGGCTTTCAACCATTAAGGAGCAAACTCAGGCTGCTAAAGAGGCACAGAACAGGACACAGGGGTGAGAAAGGGTATGTCCTTGTTGAGAGGGGGAGCAGTCCTTGAGGCTTAGTCCTCTGGATGAGATACAGCAATTATGACACCAACTCCTTGATTCCAGCTGCACAAAGGTGTTCCCAGCTCTGGAAAGCTAGACCAGTCACGTTGTATGGTGGGGGGGAGGGGCGAGGGGGTGTGTGTGAGTATGTGTGTGTGTGTGTTTATTAAGCTCGATGCTGAGTGAGAGTTGCACACCCTAAATGACTGGCTCTCAGAGTTCCCAACGAGTGCAGCTGCTTGCTCTGAGCTCCAGAAGCTGCTACCTGGAGCCGGTCAGTCAAGAAGGCACTTCTGGAGGGGACACTTCACAACCAAAACATTCAAACCAAAACTCCACATTTTCCCATCTTATAGCAAAATATAGGAAAGCAGGAGGCAGGCCACAGTATATCTGTTTTTCCTATATGCAAAAAGCCTACACTTATCCTACACAAACACAAGCACATACACAATCAAAATCCAACACTTTCTCCTACCTTAGTATGTGACACCACACTGATTTAATTTATCAGCACAGATACAGGTGGTACTTAGGCTGCACAGTGCCACATTCATTCACAATTCAATCTCTTCACTCCAGGCAGTTCAGTCTAAAGGCAGCCGCCATGATCCTTATCCTTTTTTTTTTGATCCAGTCCCCCGGAGGAACACAGGATGGAGACATTGACTATTCCAGAATTACTATTCAGCGGACGTCTAATTATACTGCATTAAGCACCACCACAGTGAGGCTGCTTGCTAATAGCAGCCTCTGTTCCCTAACACATCAAGGAACTGAACTAAAATAGGGTGATTCATTCCTGATTCTAGAGATTCCTAAACACCAGCTCCATTAAAACACAATTGCCCTCTGGACTCCAATTCACTGCATGAACACAGTGTCATCTGGATTCTCACTTACTCAGGCTAGAATCCTGTACTACCCTCAGGGCTTGGTGCTGGGGATGTGGGGGGGGGGGGTGTTCATGCATTCTTTCAATGGTATTTATTGAGTCCTTACCGTGTGCACTGCACTAAGTGCTTGGAATGTGCAATTCGGCAACAGATAGAGACAATCTCTGCCCAATAACAGGCTCACAGTCTAAAAGGGGGAGACAGACAAGCACCCTCTCGTGCAAGGCTGTCATTTCCAACTCTGAGCAAGAACCCCTCCCCTCTCTATCAGACAACTGTTTGGGTCAGAGTTAGTTCACAGGAGGATTCTGGCCCGGAAGTGGAAGTGACACCTACCTTAATTGGGGAAGACATTTTGGAGGAGATGACTTTTTAGGTGGAGATGGGTTTGGTGGAGCTGAATTGCTGTAGAACCTCTATTAATCTTCTGCAGATTACAAGCAACCTTAGGGCACTCAGTGGAATAAAAGTAGGGAATGTTAAGGGAGGGGTTCAAATGGACAACACCTAATAATGATAATAATAATAACAATAATTGTGGTATTTGTTAAGTGCTTACTATGTGCCACTCACTGTACTAAGTGCTGGGGTGGATACAAGCAAATTGGCTTGGGCACAGTCCCTGTCTCAAGTGGGGCTCACAGTTTTAATCCCCATTTTACAGATGAGATAAATGAGGCCCAAAAAAGTGAAGTGACTTGCTCAAGATCATCCAGCAAACAAGTGGCAGAGCTGGGATTAGAACCCATGACCTTCTAACTCCCAGGCCTGCGCTCTATCCACTACACCATGCACCTCTTCCCTATAGGAAGGGAGAGCTTGTCTCTTCCTCTTGGTGGGGGTCCCTATCCTTAGAAGCAGTAGAGAAGTAGTTGGCTCTTTTCCTCTATGCCTCAGTTTCCTCATCTGTTACATGGGAATGAAATTCCTGTTGCTTGGAACTTGCTATTTCTCACACCTCTCTCCCTCATTCAATCAATAAATGATATTCATTGAGTGCTTACTATGTGCAGAGCACTGTAGTAAGTGCTCGGGAGAGTACAATACAACAGAATTAGCAGGCAACTCCCTTCCCATAACAAGCTTATAGTCTAGAGTCTCCATTTCCCTGCTCCCTGGCTTCAGGAGGCCAGCCTTCCCCAAATACCATGAAATTTGTAAGCTGCATCTTTATTCAATAGAGCACTGCCTTCACCCTCCATGATTTGTCAAGATCTAGTGGACAGAGCATAGGCCTGGGAGTCAGAAGGACCTGGGTTCTAATCCTGGATCTGCCACATATCTGCTGTGTGATCTTGGGCAAGTGACTTAACTTTTCTGAGCCTCAGTTACCTCATCTGTAAAATGGGAATTAAGACTGTGAGCCCCATGTGGGATAGGAACTGTGTCCAACATGATTAATTTGCATCTACTCCAGCCCTTAGAACAGTGCTTGGCACATAATAAGTGCCTAACAAGTACCTTTATTATTATTATTACTATTACAGTAAGAAAGTGATTTGGGTGCTGCAGGGTAAAGTCACCTTTGAATCTGAACTGCAAGTCAGGCTTCTGAGGGACCAGTAATCCCGGTTTTGTTAAAACCTACAACCCCAAAACTTCTTCTTCAAAACAAAACCAAAAAAAACACACTTTTGGCACTCTTCTCCAATTGAATCTTCTATTTCAAACAAAAAACAAGAATGGTGAGCTCTTCTATAAAATGAAGCACCACCCATATTCTCCCTGCCCTGTTTGATTTGCTCCCAATAAGGGAATAGAATGGAGAGACGGGACCTGCGAGAATATTTTCCCAACATTCACTAATACACATCGGATGCCATTAATGACCACACTGCCAGTCAAATTCATTTGTAACTCTGAAAAAAAAAAATACCTCCCTTGTGAAATGACTGTTGGGAGATCAGGAGAACAATTAAATCCCAATAGTTTGGATTCAGGGTTAGGAGAGGTGAGTGGCAGGTTGTCTGCAATAAGAAGCTGAAGTCCACCTACCCATTTCACAATCCATTCAAGTTTTCCAAATTGGAAAAGCTCTTGGGGCACCAGTGCCTACATTCTGAGAAAGCCAAAGATTTACTCTGGTATAAGAGGGGTGGGGGGAAACAAACAGACCTACCCCACTCATCTGTCAGAAAACTAAACACACTGTTCAGCTCCACTTGGAGACCCTGTGGATAATGGGAAGGGGCCTCACAGGGCCCTTCATGGTCAGTTTCCAGCCTCTAAGCAGGTGACTGGTCAAACTATCTAGGGTCTCTCTTCCAGATGGAGGGTACACAGTTTCCTTTGCCAGGCTACTGCAGTTCAGTCATCTCAACCATAAGGTAACTCTTCCTTCTGTTCAATGGAAATCTCTCCCGCAGCAGAGGTAAAGGAGCAGAAGCTGGTTGTGGCTCTGACCATTTGTTTAAACATGCTCTCAAAGACTGGATGAAAATATGGATCACAGAGTTTCCTGGAAGGAACACAGTAAGGCTGGGGAGTGGCTCCTCCTTCTCATTACCCCTGCCAGAAAACAAACCAGTTCATTCATTCTTCCTCCCTTAATACACACCCATGACACGGAGAAAAACTACACAAGTCTGGGCTACTGTAGCTGAGATTCCAGTGGTCTCCAGGCCCTCATCCAACACCCTGACCATCTCTATCCCTCCAGTTGGGAACGAAAATCAAGTTCAGCATAGTTGCCACTTCTCAATCTCAGACGTCACCAGAGAAAAGGTATCCTGTCAGGCTAGTCTGACACAACAAAGTCAGGACCTCTTACTTAAGACCAAGAAGAGAGCTTGCTCTCCCTCCTGCCGATTTGGCATAATTAAATGCAATTTGCTTATCCTCTGGCCACTTCACTGCTAATTCCAGCTGAAAGATAAGAGAATTCTAATGCAGGAGAACCAAGAAGCCTTGATCCCTTCTCAGGGAGATAGGAAGGTAATGTCAAAGGTTTTATAGAACCACTGACTACACATGCTCTGAGCTGGCTTTTTGAAAGCCAGAGGAGGTGAACTGACCATTCATTTCAAGATCAAGACACAAAGGGCCGAAGCAGGTTTATCATAACAAGAAGCCCCCAGCTGGTCATGCCCACTACTTCCCTTGGGGTGCAGGGAAGAGCTTCCAGAGACAGCATCCACAACTTGGAGGAACAGACTGGGAACCCCATCTAAAGCTCCCACTAGGCACCCCGCAGTTCAAGAGTTAATTCTAAGGTAGCTAGCTCAATGTGGATTTCCAAAGCACAAAACCATCACACTAGACATCAAGACAATAAATATGGAAGGATTCATCTGAGCATGCAGTGGAAAAAGGTAAGTGTCACACCAGCCTGCTTAAACAGACAAAGAACCAGGGAGCTTATTTCCACATTTTTAAGAGGCGAGAGGAATTTCATTCAACCACTTGCAAAGATACCTCCATGGAACACACCATATGCACCTGCTTGCTTCTCTGTGGAGGAGACAAAGCAAAGTGCAATTAATTTCTGCTCCAAACATCAAACAACCCAGGTGGATGAATTTGCATGCATTTACTACAGTATGCAGATCAGAGACAGAAAAGACCCACTAGATCATCTGGTCCATCACCCTCCAGGCAGAATGGAGTCCCCAGGTGCTTTTAGTTTAAGAGAGGGTATTGATCAAATCAGAATCATTTGGAAGAATGTGTCATTTATCATACCAAGGGCAGTATATTAGAGAATAAAACCACAGTATTGTCTAGGACGTAGAGAACAAAGCAAATCTTTAAGTGGTTGGTGGTTAGCAGCAGAGGGTCGATGAGAGGAAATAAACTGCTCAGTTAACAAGTTGGGTGAAGAATTGGATGTAGAGTCCCAAGCCTACTAAGGAAAAGAGGGAAGGAAGAACAAACAGAAAACAGCAAATTTAGGACTCTTGAGAAGTTCCCTCTTCCATGCTTTCTCAGGAAGCAGTGACAGAATGTGTGCACTGGACTTACGAGCAAGTAAAAAGCAAAATTAATATTCTTCTTGGTCCATCTCCGCTAAGTAATGCAAAAACAACTAAGGGGAAAGAAAAGCAGACAAAATGCCGCTTTAAAAAAATAAATCAATATAAATCTAAAAAAGAAAGATATGAACACAAAATTTCCAGAGGAGAGGCCCATGGGAGAGCCCCCTCTTTCACTGATGCAGCAAAGTGCACATTTACAATGGGACGGTTTTATTGGAAACCGAGGAATAAACGGTTCACAAATTCTAACACAGAATACACTTATTGCTTACGTAACTAGTTACAACTGAAACTAAGCCCCTAGTTTCAGTGAATACTCCAAATGTGGAACACCACTACCCCACTGGGAAATGCTAGCAGCGTGGCTTAGTGGGTAGAGCATGGGCTTGGGAATCAGAAAGATCTGGATTCTAATCCCAGTTTCGCCACATGACTTCTGTTCAACCTTGGGCAAGGCATTTACCTTCTCTGGCCCTCAATCACCATATCTTTAAAATGGGGATTAAGAGTGTGAGCCCCACGTGGGACCGGAACCGTGTCCAACTCGATTAACTTGTATCTACCCCAGTGCTTAGAACGGTGCACGGCACGTTGTAAGCACTTAACAAATACCAAATTATTATTATTGACAGCAAAGGTAACAAGGGCCATTTCTTTCTCAAGATGAAGTCCTCAGTCCTCACAGTTGGAAAACAAAGTAGGCATCCCCTGCAGTTTACCAGGTCCCACCCTCAGAAACTGCCCAGGGAGAGGCTCATGGTGTTGCCCCACAGCCCTTATGTACATGCCATAATTTATTTATATATTTGTCTGTCTTTCCTTCTAGACTATAAGCTCCTTGTGGGCAGGGAACATTTCTACCAACTCTGTTATACTGTACTCTTCCAAGTACTTAGTGCAGTGCTCTGCACAGCAAGCACTCAATCAACACGATTGATTGAGCGTATCCTGGCTTTCCTGGGGAGCCAGTCTGCTGCCTCTAGTAGCTGAGGAAACCAGAGCTTGACACTTAGTTCAAACCCGAGCTGCCCGAGGATACACAAAACCCCCACAAGTGAATACTCAAATCCTTTCTCCCAGATGAACCAGACTAATTGTTCCGATTCTCAGGAACTTGGGTTATTCCCTTGCAGCTGCCACCTCTTGCTTCTCCTCCACCTCCTCGTCGACTCTCTGTTCCTGATTCAAACAATGCTCAGAGAGGAGGGGGTGGAAGCTCTCGTGTCAGCAGCAGATTTGTTTTTAATCGGAAGGCATCTGGAGCCAAAGCGGGCGGCATCCCTTCTTCCAGCAGCTGAACGGAGCCAGCAGATGGTGTCAGACTGCCAGAGCAGGGAGGCCAACCGGAAGCTGTTGTCGGAGAAGGCTGCTGTTTGTTTGTTTGAAATCTCTCTGACCCTGAAAACCAAGTTGCCGGGGGCACGGGAAGTTCAGTCCGGCTACGATGTGTGAAAACACATAACCGCAGCCAGCCCCTTTGCTTCTCAGAGATTTTCATTTTAGCGGGCAATCCCCTAGTTTGGCCAAAAAAAACACAACAAAAAGCCAATCAATCAGCCATGACCCTCGGTCTCAGCACCTGGGCAAGATTTCGTTTGTTAATCCTTGTTGTGGTGGATCTGTACCCATTTTAAAGTTGGAGAAAGAAAGGCATGTTCAGATGACTGCATGTATTATTTTTACTGCTACTAAAAATAATAACAATGATATTTGCCTAGTGTTTACTATGTGCCTATCTTTGTCCCATACAGAACTAATAACCTAAGGGGGAGAAAGAACAGGCATGGAATCACCATTTAACAGACAACGAACCTGAGGCACCAGAGAAGTGAGGTGACTCGCCCAAGGTCACCCAGTAAGTGAGTGGCAGAGCCAGTCTCCTGACTTCCAGCCCTTTTCTCTTTCCACTACACCATTCTGCTTCTCAAGTTCTGGAATGGGCTTTGATCCAGACCACAGGGTAATGATCCTGGGAGCATCTGTCAGGATCCAGAGTTCTACAGAGAGGCAGAGTCCCCGCTGCACCTTCTACTCGAAAAGCAGCGTGGCTCAGGGGAAAGAGCCCAGGCTTGGGAGTCAGAGGTCATGGGTTTTAATTCAGGCTCTGCTGCTTGTCAGCTGTGTGACCTTCGGCAAGTCACTTCACCTCTCTGTGCCTCAGTTCCCTTATCTGTAAAATGGGGATGAAGACTGTGAGCCCTACGTGGGACAACCTGATGACCTTGTAACTACCCCTGCACTAAGAACAGTGCTTGGCACATAGTAAGCACTTAACAAACACCAACATTATTATTATTACCCTTACTGCCTGCAGTCCCACGACCTATCATTCTGGTAGTGCTCCCCATAACCCCCAAGAACCCCTCCACCCCTTCTCTCCTTTACTATGCTCCCAGCCCCCTATTCAGGACTCCCGAAGAGCTCTACACAGGTTAGACTCTGAGCAGCTCTAGGCAAGTCCCAAGACCTCTGTAGGATTTATTGATTCACGAGGTCATCACCTTGTAAAATGGAGATCATGCTGTTGAAAGATGCCCTATTCCTCCCCGTTTGGGAGACCAACTATCTTCCTTCTTTAATCGCTAAAACACCTTTCTTGAGCTCTCTGCTCCCCAAAATGAGGTTTTCAAGTAGTCAACTAGAACAACAGCCATGTGCCCCCTTGGCAGAGAGAAGAATGGAAGTGGCCACAGGGATTTTTTTTATACATGATTCTATTTAGTTGCCATTGTTTTTACGAGATGTTCTTCCCCTTGACTCTATTTATTGCCATTGTTCTTGTCTGTCTGTCTCCCCCGATTAGACTGTAAGCCCGTCAAACGGCAGGGACTGTCTCTATCTGTTGCTGACTTGTTCATTCCAAGCGCTTAGTACAGTGCTCTGCACATAGTAAGCGCTCAATAAATACTATTGAATGAATGAACAATGCCCAGAAAGGGCCCTATGTGCAACCTATTATATCAAATGCATTCATTGAGCCCTTAATGTGCATGGAGTACTGTCCTAAATGCTTGGTAAAGAGATATTAGACGGATCTCTGCCCTCAAGAAGTTTATAGTCTAGCAGGGAGACGGACATTAAAATAAATGACAGGTAGGGGTAGCAACTGAACAAAAGGATGCATACATAAATGCCTCAGGTGTATGGGCTCGTAGAGGATGCAGGAAGGAAGGAAAATAGGATGGCGATATGAGAAATTAGGTGGGAATGGCACCTTAGAAGAGGTGTGATTTTTGTAAAGCTTTGAAAATGAGGTAAGTTGAGGTCTGCTGGATGTGAAGGAAGGTCCAGGCTATGTGAAGGGATGTCCAGGCCAGAGGGAAGGTATGAGCAAAAGAAACAGCGAGGCCTAGTGGAAAGAGCACGGGCCTGGGAGTCAGAGGATCCGGGTTCTAATCCCAGCTCTGCCCCATATCTGCTGTGCGTCCTTGGGAAAGTCACAACTTCTCTGTGCCTCAGTTCCCTCATCTGTAAAATAGGGATTTAAACTGTGATCCCCATGTGAGCCATTTATATTAACGCTTGTCACCCCTGCTTTAGACTGCACTCTCTTTGTGGATAGGGAAGGTGTCTAGCAACTCTGTTGTATTGTATTCTCCCAAGTCCTTAGTACAGCAAGCACTCAAATATAAATACCATTGACGATAATGATGACACGGATTGTGTCCAACCAGATTAGCTTGTATCCACCAGAGGGTTTAGTACAGTGCCTGGGACAAAGTAAGCACTTAAATACTATTTTTTAAAAAAAGCAAGGCATCAGCATCAAGAGAGATGAAACTGAGGCACAGTAGGTTGGTGTGAAAGGAGAGAAGTGTGAGGGCTGGGTGAGAAGGCAGAGGAGTGAGGATAAGTATGGAGCTGGGTGGTGTAGTGGAAAGAGCACAGGCTTGAGAGTCAGGGGACCTGGTGCTAAGCCAGGCTCTCCTACTGGACTGCTGTGTCTCTTAACATCTCTGGGCCTCTATTCTCTCATCTGTAAAATGAGGATTCAATACCTGTTCTCCCTCCTACTTTAGACCCTGTCTCACATGGGGCTTACAGCCTGTGTCTGACCTTATTTATTATTTACCCTAGCACTGTGCACATATTTAAGCACTTGACAAATACCACAACATCATTATCATTATTACTATTATTTGGGGAAGAGAGTGGATTGAGGGCCTTAAAGGAGTTAGGAGTTTCTGCTTGGTACAAAGATGGTCCTTCAGTAAGGCAGCCAGGATCTGCCACGAGTCCAGAGAGGTAACAGCTGTTTAGGCCACTAACCCTCTGCCACCGGAAACCTTTGAAATATGATTTGTCGGAGCCAAGAATCTTTTCCTCCCCTGACCTGAGTCCTTTCACCCCCCTGAAAGAACCAAAAGCCCTTAAGTCTCTGGGTCATTCTGCTCTCTCTGGATCCCCCAATCAAAGGGCACGAAGCCCCCAGATCATACCTAATCGTTATTATGTCTCCATGGTCTCCTTGGATGTACCAGCTGCAGTTTGTGGCAGGAGGGTAGTTCAGAGGCCAGGCAGGACTGTAGATGACACCCCGTCTCTCTGTGTGCTGCTCTAACTTTCCACTGCAGGCAGCTGTCAACAGACACAATCAACAAGAGAGAAAGTTGTTGTTTTTAAAGCCTCCTAGTTAATGTTTAGGCTCCCTTATGGCTCAAAGACTCCCAATATTCTCCAGAGAGCAGCTCTCATTTGGTGTCTACCAATTCTGTTATATTGTACTCTTCCAAGGACTAAGTACAATGCTCTGCCCACAGTAAGCACTCATTAAATGTTTGATTGATTGATTGTCAGCCTTTCCCTGGAGGTTTCCTCCTCCCCACACCACCAGATTCTACTAGAGACACTAAGTTCTCTGGCTTACAGAGACTCAGAACAAAAATCAGAAGCCAAACTCTCAGATAGTGGCAGACTCACACCTGGGCTAGAAGCCTCACATACCCAAGGTGGTTAGAAGGACTCCAGGCAAGGAAGCCCAGGTCTGACCCAATGAAGAGAGGTTTTGCAAGCTTTGTGCTTCTTCCTGTTACCAGCAACTCCCCATGGATGACAAAAGAGAGAGAAACAAGAGAGATTCTGGATTCAACATGTAACATCTCTTGGGAAGAGGGAAGATGAATTGCCTGACTGGGAAACCATGTCTCTCACAGACATACCTCAAGCTTTTTCCCTGTCTCTTCTCCTAGTTATAGAACTTTAATCTGAAGGCTCACTGTTTAGGCAGGAATTTGTCTGTCCCACCTATTTGGTTCATTTGGTACTATGCTTTCCCTCATTCACAGAGAGCTTTGAATAACCAAAGTTTGTTGATCGTAAAGGTCAGCAGTCTACAAATTAAAAGGAACCCTAGTCCCAGTTAAGTCATTGTTTACATTGTTTTTCCAGGTTTATCCCCCAACTATAACATTAAAAACAAAGTCATTCTTCTGTCATTTATCCCCTTGGTTTGACATTTTATTTTCCTTTATTGGATTTGGGAGTGAACCCACCTTGACCTGTTTCAGCAACACCTCCCCCCCTCCTCCAACACTAATCCACTGTTACCTGCTGGTTTTCACCTCTACAGGGAACCTGAATATCAGACAGCAAGGCCCTAATTAACCAAAAATCCCATCTCTAGTTTGGGATCTTCAGAGAAGCAGTGTGGGCTAGTGGAAAGAGCACAGGCTTGGGGATTAAAGGACCTTGGTTCTAATCCAGTCTCTGCCACTTGCCTGCTGTGTGACCTGGGCAAATCACTTCACTACCCTATGCCTCAGTTTCTTCATTTGTAAAATGTGGATTCAATATCTGTCTTCCTCATCCTATGAGATCTAAATGGAACAGGAACCGTTTCCAAACTAATTACCCTGGATTTATCCCCATGTTTAGAATGGTGCTTGACCCACGGTAACTGCCTATAATAACACAGCTATTATCATTATATCACTATTATTGGGGGAGGGGGGCTTTCCCAAGTGCCTAGTACAGTGCTCTGCACACAGTAAGCACTCAATAAATGTGACTGACTGACTGACAAAACATGACTGGGACTTCACCCATGAGCAAGGAAGTGAATCATGAAGAACCACTTTAAGCAAGAAGAGGTTAAAAAAGGGGGGGAGGGGTACATTTTTCATTCAATAGTATTTATAGAGCACTTACTATGTGCAGAGCACTGTACTAAGCGCTTGGAATGAACAAGTCGGATTTTCAGAGCAGGATGATAAAAATTGCTCCAGAAACAGAAAAACAGAATCCCACTCAGAGGAAAGATCTTTAAATACAGCTGGAAAGGCAGATTCTGAGAATATACAAAAAGGTATGTGCCATTCTTTTCTCAAAAAAAAAAAAAAAGACTTCTGAAGTTAATTTTAAATGAAAGTAAATTGACATCTCAACATCGGATGGATCCAAGAATCAGTCAGACAGGATATTTCATGGACATACTGACAAGGGCAAAATATTTTATACTGTTCATTGCAGCCAAGAATCCCCTACCCAGGGAAGAGCCAGATACCCAGAATTCATAGCTTTCCTCTCAAATACCTACTTTTTAAAAGGGGTCTCAATGTGAAGGCTCCAAACTTTATTCATTCATCCAATCATATTTATTGAGCACTCACTGAGTGCAAAACACTGTAGAAAGCGCTTGGGAGAGTACAATATAACAATAAAGAGACACATTTCCTGCCCACAACGCCGCTTCTGCCTTGCAGCAAGGCATTCCCATTTTTGAATCCCACAGAGACTGCAAGTGGAATAGCAGGGTCACCTGGCACTGAACTGTCTGGGGAAAACAAGCCTGACCTTGAGAAGGAAAAAAAATCTGATGAAAAAAATGCTCATGCTAGAAATCAATCTTTGCACAAAATTTCTACTACTGAACAGCTAAGGGGTGGCAAGTTCCGGCCCACCAATCCCTGATCCTTCAGCCTCAAATGCCATAGTAGCAAAGAATGCATAAACTCTTACCCAAATGCAGATCAAACTCACTCGATAAAATTGTTACCACTCTCAGGCCTTGTGGTTATTCACGCTTACCCAGCACTTAATAGGTACAGCATGTACTACAGTCCCTACAACCTCTCTGGGAAATGAAAGAGTACCAAGTGATCATTAACCACATTTTATCGACTGGAGAAACTAAGGTCCAGAGATATTCATGTGATGGGTCCTGAGGCCCACAGCCAGTCAATACAAAGGAGGCAGAAGGTCAATCTGCTTAAGTCACACACTAAGCCTGGCACCAGCTGATCTTAAAACACTTCGGAGGCAGTGCCATGCCAACATCGCTCTGATAGCATACATTGATCGCAATAATACTGTCTTGGTTTTGCAATCAGAGAAGCAGAAGCTGGGGAGGCTGGCCAAGCTAAAGGCAAAAACATCTGAAGTGGGATGTAGGTCTCTTTTAGAAGTCACCTCCCAGGCTCAGGTCCCCGAAGGGGAACGGCCCTTTACTTCTCAAAATCACCTCATAAGAATGGTCCTTCATTTCTGAGTCACCTTGTATATTTCCACGAGCCTCCACTGCAGGGGATTGCAACTTAAGACCCCGTTACCCGAACCCATTCCTGATCCTAGGCTGAAATTTTAAATGAGTAGGAATTGGGGTCAGACTCATAAAAGAGGGAAGTGGGCCATTACACCAACCACAACAGAGGTGAATCAGAGGTTCTGGGAGTTAAACCCCAGAGTCAGATTAGTCAGCCAGTCAGTCAATCACATTTATTGAGCGCTTACTGTGTGCAGAGCACTGTACTAAGTGCTCAGGAGAGTGCAATACAACACAACAGACACATTCCCTTCCCACAACAAGCTTACAGTCTAGAAGGGGAGCTCCGGGGACAGACACAGGGCAATGAGATACGTTTGCCCACTATGCAGAGACCACTCATGTTACGGGATGTTGGGTGTCTAGGGCATTTCCCGATCCGTGACGATCCGGGACTTGGTACAACTGGCAGTGTTCCTTGTGGTCTCACTAACATTCTGGTGTACTCAACTACCTCCTCTCTCGGAGCCCCTCTCCTGGGACCTCGAGATCAGGAGCATAAATAAATTGCCGAAACTGTGAGACTTGGCTGACCAAACATTACTTTTTTTAAATGTATTTGCCAACTTTTGACATCAAAAATACCAGTTTAAGTGTCGTGCTTGGAGATTTGAGGGACATTTCTGCTCTAAAAGGAGTATGTCTGGACAAGCATGTGATGAACACTTGGAAGTTCTGCTCTGTTCTCAGCTTTGCCATGACTCATTACATCATTTTCCCTGTCTAGACCTCAACTTCCCCATCTACAGAATGACAGAATGCACCCTGATTGGCCTTGTTGGGAGAGGATGGCGGGGGGGGGGGGGGGGGGGGGGGGGGGGGCCAGTGGCGGAATTCTCAGAAAGGGGAGATGAAGTAGTAGCCTTAATAGTAATCATATTTAATAAGTGTTTAGCACTGCATAAACATGGGGTAGCGATACAAGGCCATGGGTCCACAGGGAGCTCATAATTAAGAGAAGGTGAAGGTATACCATAGGAAAAATAAACCCCAGATTTAAAAAACCCTGAGGCCATCCCAAAAGAGAAATTACACTTGACAATTCTGCAATTGTAGGCAGTAATGTGTACTATCTACACTTCAAAACTAGATAGTGCCCCATTTATTTTTCTGGATCTCTTCTTTCAGAGCTAATTATCGCAGCATCTCTCTAATAACAACATCACCCCTCCTCCCATCATCCTTTCCTTACCCTCTCTCACCTACTGCTAAACAGCAGTTTGGAGCAATGTACTTCAGACACCCTAGAGTATTAAACTGGGCTTGTGTTCTCTCACAAGGCATGGCTCAAAAAATAAGTAAATAGGGTCAAGAAAGACCTCAGCAATTTTATACTATTCACATCCTTTTTTTAGAGGTATTTGCTAAATGCTTACTATGTGTCAGACATTGTACTAAGTGCTGGTGTAGATACAAAATAATCAGGTTGGACACAGCCCATGTCCTATATAGGGCTTACAGTCCTAATCCTCATTTTAGTGATGAGGGAACTGAGGCACAGAGAAGTTAACTGACTTTCCCAAGGCCACACAGCAGACAAGTGGTGGAGCAGGAATTGGAACTCAGATCCTTCTGACTCCCAGGCCTTTGGTCTATCCACTAGACCACGTTGCTTCTCAAAATCCTGAAAGCCAGGAACACAAAAGAGAACTGATGCTTTCTTTTTAATCATGTCAAGAACTTAAATTATATGGGGGGGGGGCTGACTTTTTTTTTTAAGTGTTAAACTGTGATGTCTTGGCCTGGCTGAAAGTGGGAAGAGAATGCAGGGCTGGATTTAGGGGCAGTGATCACCCAGAAAGCTCCAGGTTCTGGAACGTAAGGGGAGACAGGCAGGGGAAGGGGAAGGCAATGCAAATTGGAGAAATGGAGGGGTGGGGGAAGAGGAGGAAGAGTGAGAGAGAGAAAAGAAGGAAGAAGGGGGATATTTAATTGCAAAGAGAGTGCCGACTGAAAATGCAGAGGTAAATGCAATCATTTAGCACCAGTCATAATAACAACTGTGGTATTTATTAAGTGCTTGCTATGAGGCAAGTACCATACTGAACACTGGGCTAGATGCAAAATAATCAGCTCAGACACAGTCCTTGTCCCAAATGGGACTCGCCCTCATTTTACTCCTCTAATGTCAACCTACTCACTGTACCTTGATCTCGTCTGTCTGACCACTGACCCCTTGCCCACATCCTGCCTCTGGCCTTGAACTCCCTCCCCCTTCTATCCAACAGACCATCACACTCCCCGTCTCCAAAGACTTATTAAAGTCACATCTCCTCCAAGAGGTCTTCCCCAAATAAACATGCATTTCCTCTGCTCCCTCACCCTTGCTCTTGGATTTGCACCCTTTATTCAGCCCACCCTCAGTCCCACAGCACTTCTTTTAATATCCACAGTTTATTTATTGATTTTAATGTCTGTCTCCTCCTCTAGTCTGTAGGCTCCTTATGGGAAGGGAACGGGTCTACCAACTCTGCTATATTGAACTCTCTCCCAAGCACTTTTTTTTTAAATGGTATTTGTTAAGCAGTTACTCAGAGTCTTAATCCCCATTTTACACATTAGGTAACTGATGCACAGAGAGGTTAAGTCACTTGCCAAGGAGGTAAATGACTTGCCAAGGAGGTAAGTGGCAGAGCCAGAATTAAAACCCAGGCCTGGGCTCTTTTCACTAGGCCAGGCTGCTTCTCATGCTAGCCCTTGAAGGGAAGATTACCATTTCAGCTTAACCAGAAAGAAACAAACAAGTCAATGCTTTTGCCCAGTGTAAGAGAGAGTGACAGCTGGTAATTATTCTACTGTTTTCTGGCCTGCAAAGACAGTAAAACTCAGTAATAAGTACTTTCTAAGGTCAGGGAAGGGTAAAACACCCATAATGCCTTATTTGCCCAAAGTAGTAGGGTAGTGGTTTCCCTTTCATCTGGATTTAGCTCTCTGATGAAAAGGACCTCCCCCACAGCACTACTCAGGGAGTTTGCCAGGCAGGGTTAGGAACCCCCATACTCCTTCTGACACAAACTCTTGTGATAAATGCAATAATCAGTCAAAACCCCTACAAGAATTTGTCCCCTGATCCCAAGGACACCATTTAAGAAGAGAGGAGAACCCAAGAGCAAGTGAAGATAGATTCAAAGCTATCAAACACCTGTTCTGGTCCCCTGTTTCTGACAGAAGAAACGTTAATGGAGTACAATTGCAGAGTTTCTAAATTCACCACGTCACCATTTACACTGATACATTAATAAACTCAGCCTGAGCCCTGGCTCCTCTCCCAGGACCTCAATCTCAGATATGCTCAACACTTCCTGGAGCAGGGCTGCAGGTCCAGGAAAAGCATGAATAATATCACTGCAGTGAGTGAGCTATGACCTCAGCCACGACAGTCAATGGAGACTGAGGATCCTGCAAAAGCCATTAGGTTGTCAGATGGAATATTGATGGAGGGGAAACTATTGAAGATCCAAAAAAAGTTTTAAGAATAGTCTAAAAAAATGCTCCAAGGAAAAGTTTGACTTGCTGTACAAAAAGCTGTGGAATTACTCCTCTGAAAGATATAATCCCATTGTGGGATGGATGACTGGATCATAAAACAGATGAAGAGATAAGACAGATGGATAGACAGACATACAGACAGATAGCAGGGCATGTAGAAGTGTCAGTTATCCTCCTATTGCATTCAGCACTGGACAGGGATGCCCAGGAGAACTTTGTCCAGTTTGAGACTTCTCAGCTGAAGTGAGATGGACAGTCCCTGGAGGTAGTCCAGAAAAGATCCAGGCAAAGATTAAGGGGCCAGAAAATGGCCTGTTTGCGGTAGTGCGTGTCCAGACAGGCCCAGCCTAAGGGTCTTGAGCCTTCAGAGTCAGGTCAAGCTAACCTAAGGCTGATTTTTTTCCCAATGTTTCTGCTTCCCTCCCTGGGTTTCAGACCCAAGGAGCTCCAAACCGTGGGGAGGTTGCCAGGGCAGAGGAGAGTTTTTGCACATGCCTACTGAGTTTCTTGGATTAGTCCCAGGGTCCTAGGAGGTAAGCACACAAGCAGAACAATGCTTGTGGAAGGGATCCCTGGGCCCCTACCTGTCTAGTTCAGGCTTCCCTTCCAGTCAGGCTAAGACGTGGAGAGGCCTAAATGCTATAACCCATAGCTTCTCTTGGGCTGGAGTTGGCTGGCCTGGGCAGGGTTCAAAAATGAGTTACAGTTTGAGGATTGAAACTATTTCACTTTTCCTCTAATGAAGAGAACCTTTATGGGTAGTGGGGGTTATTCTTCCTTGAAGGACTAGAGAGAATGGGGTTAAAGTTCAATAGACCTGATTAGGGTTAATCAGTCTCATTAGAAGCCCCCTAGGATTAATTTCCACAGAATTGGGTAAAGTCCTCTTCTCTGGAAGTCTTCAGGATAAAAGAAAAGAACTATTGGATAGGGGAGGAGAAGGGAGTTAAACACAATTGGGGTTGAAGATAAGGGTGCAGTCTGAAGGAACTATCCTTCCAACCCTACAATTCTTTAGTCCCAGAATGCAAGAAGGGGGCTCATGGATTTCCTGAGGCACAACAGAAAATCTATAAATGACTAAAGGTCCCTCTAGACCCACCACCAGGTTTCTAACACAAATCTCTCAGGAAGAGAAGCAGAGAGAAGCAGGGTGGTCTAGCGGAAAGGGCTCAGGCCTGGGAATCAGGTCCTGGGTTCTAATCCCAGTTCCACCACTTGCCTCCCGGGGGGTGACTTTGGGCAAGTTACTTCCTCATCTGTAAAATGGGGACTCAATATCTGTTCTCCCTACTCAACCACCCCCAGACTGCAAGCCCCACATCAGGCTGAACTGTGCCTTGACTTGATTACCTTGTAGCTACCCCTGCCCTTAGTTCAGTGCTTGGCATATAAAAAGCTCTTAAATACAACAATTATTATTAGGGACATCCCTTAATCCCTCAAAGTAAGTGGAAATAGTCCACTCATCAGACTCCTGCCCCTCTTACAAGTTTCCACAAAAAAACCTAGACAAGTAGAAAAAGGAGAACTGTGCACTGAAACCTGTTCTCACTCAAGCCATCTGAGTCAGGTTTTCTTCCCTTGCAACCAGCCTTTCAGTGTGAATAAAGGGGAAGAAGCATTCCCAGCTTCTAATTTCAATTCACCTTTTGCCTCCCAGGCTAGAGAAGATCCCCAGTGGCAAAGGTATCTCCCAATCAATCAATGGTATTTATGAGCATTTACCACGTGCAGGGCACTGAATTGAGCATTTGGGCAAGTACAATACAACGCTAATACAATGACCCCACCTTTATCCCCCCACCAAACCTTTGGCTTACAACAGCCCTCAGCTTGAAAGCTGATTCTCCTATCTGAAAAGTACATAGATGGCCTTCTCTACCTACTCAAGAGAGCTGACTTCAGAAACCCAGCCTTTTCCTCCATACAGAGATAAAGGAAAAGAAAAAGCAATCAAGAGGGGGTGGGAGAGGGCAAGATTTCTAGGGCTAAGTTTTGCTTTCAGAGAAGTGGGTCGATTGGCTTAGCCATCTGGGTTCTCCCAGTCTTCAGCAGCAGTCTTGGTTGTGGCCCAGGGTAGGGGAGTGAGATGTGGAGGAGGCTTTGGAGGACCACTTACCCTACCCTAAGGATGCACTCCTCAGGGGGGCTGGGCATGATTTTTGAGCTGGACTGCCAAGCTTGCTCACCCTAGACAAAACCTCCAAGTCTCCATTCAGGGCTGAAAAGTCCCCAGATGGTGTTTTTCTGCCCTAATACCTCTTCAAAGGCTGTCCTCATCCCCCTAAAATGCCTGCCCCTTTTGCACCCCTATACTCCAAGTCTGTACCTCGACATTGTATGGGTTTCTTCTCCTGCAAAAACTGTCCCTTCCCCTTCCTCAAGGCTCCTTTTCCTTTCCCCTCACATTCCTGGGAATGAACAAACCTGACCGGCTTTTCAGAGGCCAAGCAGGGAGGACCCCTGTGGGACTCATTTTACAAAGCTGTCCATTTGGAAGACACTCACCTGCCCTGCAAAATTGGTAGAACATAATTTCCAAACCAACACCTACTCTGGGGCCGCCCTGTGGAAACTTGAATTATTTTTGTCTCCCCCAGCACTTTAGTACAGTGTTTGGCACAGAGAAGCCGCGTGCCTTAGTGGAAAGAGCACAGGCTTGGGAGTCAGAGGTCATGGGTTCTAATTCCGGCTCCACCACTTATCAGCTGTGTGACTTTGGGCAAGTCACTTAACTTCTCTGTGTCTCAGTTACCTCTTCTGTAAAATGGGGATTAAGACTGTGAGCCCCACGTGGGACAAACTGATTACCCTGTATCTACCCCAGCACTTAGCATAGTGCTTGGTACATAGTAAGCACTTAAATACCATAATAATAATAGTATCACAATTATTATTCACAGGAGAGTGGGCTTGGCTGAACCTTGGACTTTCTCAAACTGGCTAAATCTCGCCCCTAAGCCATATAGCTACCCAACTGAAGCCCGATTTACCACTAAAAACAAGAAAAGTCTGCAGGTTCTCACGTCAAAACATAGCCAGGGCCAAAACTGCGGCTTCTCAAATCATCAACTTGGTGTTTTATTTTGCATAGGCTCAGAGAGGTTTTTCTAATGAGGACACAACAGAAATAATGGAGTAAAAAAAGGCAGGGCCCTTCCCCAAATCCCCAAAGGATAAACAAGATAAACGGGACTTACCTAAGGAGGGCACTGCACTCCCGAGTTTCCCAGTGAGGAAGAGATTCACTGCGTAAGACACAAAAAATATTAGACATTATACATTCCATTTGTCCTAGTAGGTGGTAACTTCCCTACTGCTGAGGTAGGAATGGTAAGATAATGAGCACAACTAATAAAGAAGCACTATGCCCTCCCCATAGGAACTTTGCTTAACTCGGCGAAATCATCTGATGGAGTGTCACTCCCGCCCATTCCACAAGATGAAAACAACTCCTAAGTCAAAGATCTGCCATCCATGCCAGGAAGAGAAGCATTATCAAATGGTCTATTTTTAAATGGTTTGGGCTTCTACAGGAGTATTCTTTTTTAAAAGGGATGCAGGGCAGGAGTCTTAATTGGAGTAAACAGTGTCTGTCCAGGACCAAAACTGGTCCCTTTGACTGCTTGGAATGAGTTATGGAGTTGGAAGAAAAAAACAAACTATCTTCTTGGAAGGAAAGCTTCATTGAAAAATAATTTCTCAAACATGAATCAATTCCAAGTAATGGCAAACTCGGGGTTCCCAAAACCTGTTTTCTAATTAAACAGCATCTAAAAAGAAAGGGGGAAGGAAGGAAATGAAGGAAATGAATGCTGCTCCTGTTCTCCCATCTAAGTAGGCCCATGTGAGACAAGGAGTGTGTCCAATCTGATTAACTTCCGTTTACCCCAGCCCTTAGAACAGTGTTTGACACATAGTAAGCTCTTGAATACCTAAAAAATAGTAATTCTCCATCTCGGCCTAAAAAGTTCTCATTTCCACAGGTGTGGTTCTCCCTTTTCAGAAGCCATTTCTTAATGGACCCCTTTGAAATGGGATAATCTGAGAATTCAGGGACAAGCAGGATTTGGGAGCACCACCAAACGAGGTCACTCAGAACACAGAGGTTGCAGCCATCCCTGGGGAAGAATCAAATATCCAGCATCAACAGCAGTAGTAATGGTACTTTTTAAGCACCCATTCGGTGCCACGTGCCAGGTACACTTGGTAAAACACAGTTGAAGCCCGAGCCGCTTTCCCTTGCTGAACAAGGCGCAAATGGACTGTACCACCCTAGTGAAAGCCATCTGGGGATTGAGCTGCCAGAGCCAGCCACACACTTAATCATAAACAGATGCATCCATAAGCTTTCCGTAAATTGGGGGGGGGGGGGCGGGGAGAGGGGGAGTCTCCCAACTTTTCCTGTTATCCTAAGTGCCCTACAAACGGTTTGATAAACAAGGGCTTGCCATTAATACTCAATGAAAGCTTCTCCCTTGAACTGAAATTACTCAAGGACCGGGACCAGGGTCTCTCCTTGCTCAGTATTCCCACATAATGCTTACTACCATGCCTAGACTGTAAACTGTAAGCTCTGCAGTGTGGCTTAGTGGAAAGAGTCTGGGCTTGGGAGTCAGAGGACGTGGGTTCTAATCCCAGCCCCACCACTTGTCTGCTGTGTGACCTCAACTTCTCGGTGCCTCAATTACCTCATCCGTAAAATGGGGTTTAAAACTGTGAGCCCTACATAGGACAACCTGATTACCCTATATCTACCCCAGTGCTTAGAACAGTGCTAGGCACACAGTAATTGCTTAACAAATACCATTATTATTAACTTCACTGTGGGCAGGTAATGCATCTGTTTATTGTTGAATTGTACTCTCCCAAGCGCTTAGCACAGTACTTCTCACAGTACTTCTCAGTAAGCGCTCAATAAATGTGACTGAATGAAAGCCCACAGTGGTTTGATGAGAACTGGATTTGGAAAACAAGGCTCCCTTTCCTCACTTTCTACCAAAGAACTACACTACCTACATTAAAATCCCTAAAAGAGGAGAGATTAGGCAGTTCTGCGGCCATGGAGGCTTTGGTGAACGGCTGACTTTGGAAGCACAACTGCAGGCGGGCTGGGGACGACTGAAAGGAAAAGAGCAGAAAGAAAACTGAGTGGCTCTGGATAAGTCACTGATGTGGTCATTCTCTTGTCATTGCCCAGAAAGTATCCTGGGCGGCCCGGGCTTGCTCCCTTAATTCAGTTCTGTAAAACTGGAGACCGAAATACCCGCCCCTCCTGTCCAGCAAATGGGACAGGGACACCAGCACGGCTCCAGCACAGCCTTGCGTATGGCTCTGTGGACGAACTCAAGACTTTGTTTGGTCCCACGGCCGGCCAAGGAAATCAAGCCGTGAGAACCAGATGTCCCCGTTACATAGATTTTTTTTTAAATGTAAATGTTTAAAAGCAGTCCTACAACCTGGCATCTCCCCGGGTCCGGGAGAGAAGTAGTGAAAACTGTGGGTGAGGGCTGTGTTTCTGCACTGCTATCAAGGAAGCAGCCCAGAGGAAACCTGATCAAAGTAGGGGTGGAAGTGAAGAGGCTGGGGGCGGGCAGGGAAGGGATATGGAGGAAATTGGTCAGGCAACCATCTCTAAGTCTTCAAAGCATCCGCTCAGCGGAGGCCGCAGCAGGGTTCTTTCTTTGGGCTGGGCAGGTGTCAGAGGAAACCGTCTGACAGCACTGTGGGATGGGGGCCGGTCTGCCCGTGCTTCACTATCTGATGACAGCAGGGCATTAGCTCACTCTGATATGCTGGTAAGCATCTGGGGATGGGGAGGGGAGGGATGATGGAGGAAGGGGGCAGGGCTGACTGGTTGTTTTTGGCTTAGCTCCTGCCTGCCACTTAAGCCAAGTCTGCCTACCTTTCCCTCCTGTTAATCAGATCTGCCGCCCCCACCATCACCCCCATCCACTTGCTCTGCTGTCTGCCTCTGCTTCTGTCAGGATTCTACTCAGCTCTTCTCCCAGGCTCCAGCAGCTTAGAACAGCTCCTCTAGCTCTTTATACCGAAGTAATTTCCTTCAGGCACCTTCACAGTCCTTTTCTAGAAAATGCTTCCCCTCTACCCCCACCACAGAGGCACTGAAGCTGTAATCACCTAGTCTACCACAACGTGGGGGTGTGAAACGCCATGGCTGGGAGAGGAGCAGAGATTGTGAACAGCAGGGACACCCAGTCTCTCCCTCAGGAGGGAGGGAAAATTGCATCCAAGGCAGGGAAAACTGCATCCAAGGCAGGGGTTTGCCTCGATAAACCCACTGAGTGTCTGTACAGTCGACCGTGCCTACAGGCGAGGCGTGGTTCAAAATCTGGAGTTGGTATTAACCAGCCACCATGAGCTGATCCTGAATGGTTGAAGCTAAACCTCAGAATCTATTTGGCTTTGATTTTGAGATGAGGGCTTTTTATTCTTCAGGTTCATGTGGAAACAACTTTTTGCTCGATATGTGTGGAAACTCCAAGGGCTAGGACTGGTGGCTCCGTTCTCGACTGCTGAAACGTAGACAGGCAGCCGAGCGAACAGTGCAGACAAGACGGACAGTCTTCACAGACTCCCGGAACCTGGGGGCAGCGCTCAGCACCATCCCTGCCTGGGAGGCCAGTACCTCCTCTCCTCCCTGTGACCCTCCCTAGGGTCTCTTTCGAGAGCCCACTCCAGGGACCCCAGAACCGCTGCCCTAGCTGTAATGCTCCCTGTGCCCAAATCTGCCCTCACAGCCGGGCAGAGGAAGAAGTGACGCAGAAGTCAAAATGAGGCTGGGGAGAAGACTGGCAGCTGTCAGTCTGCTCTGCTAGCAAGCTGGGCAGCCTGAGACTTCAGGATCAGGCCAGGCCAGGCCTGCATGAGAGCAGCCTGGACCAATAGAGGACAGGAGGCATGGAAAATAGTCGGACCAGGGAGGCTTAATTTTGAAGTTCAGCTACTACTGTTTTCAAATACTTTATTTTAAAGATCTAACTAATGACAAAGAGTGTAGGAAGGGATGTGGAAGGAAAGAAGAGACCAAACAGGGTAAGACCGAACAGGGTAAGCGGAGCATCCGTGTCCTCTCCCATGAGAGGCAGGCACTTTGCATCAGGCCCGCTCTCCTCCACTTCCTCTAGAAACCACTTTGGGTTCTCTGATGGAATAGAGGGATCCCTTCCAGACCACGGAGTTCCTTCTGGTCTCCTGACTGGAACCCTCCCAGTATGCACTTTCAGGACCAGTTGCCAGATTTCTTCAGGTCACCTCCGTCCCCCTAATCACCCTCGGCCCCCCACCCAAAACACACACATCTACACCCTTTCTCTTTATTTCTGTATTCAGGGGCTGGTTGGTCTGGGGTCAGTCAGTCAACCTAGGCATGAAAATACAGTAGAAAGAGAAAGGAAGGCCAGAAGAAGCCTGGTGACAGTAGAAATCTTGTGTGGCACTGACTGCATTGGGCCACTGTCTCAGTGGCTTCCTTATCGATCGGGGAGGACTTGCCAAAGAGATGAAATGTGAGGAAGAACAAGTGGATAGAAACAAGCAGAAAGGAATAAAAAAAAAAGGGGAGAAAATGATTAACTACAGCTTACAAAGACATCATTCAAAAAGCTGTTTCTCAGAGAAACCTCCAATAGAGGCAATGGTATTTATGGCAGCCTATCTGTCCGGAGCTTCCACGGGGCACAGGGAGGGCAAAAGACAATGAGAACTGTGTAGGACTAACAGGGTAACTTCCTTAGAGAGCCAAACAGAAAGTCTAAAATAAACCACTTCCAGGCCCAGCACCTCTTCTCCACCCCCCCACTCCACACAGAGGAAGTCAGAACACATTCACTGCGGTCACGCCGAGAATCCTCAACGTACGAAGCTGAGAATTGAAAAGCCCAGAAGACTGTGTTAAAGCAAACAGGTTCAGAACCTTCCTCACACTGGTGTTCAGCAGCAGGGCACTGGCCTGAAAGAACATCAGGGTCTGATAGACAGAGACAAGAAACCTCAGGCCAAACCATCTCCACTGCTTACCCTTTTCTGTGCAAGTCATGTGTATGTCCTCCATTTCCCGCCCCCAGTGTGGGGAAGGCACACATATCACCCAAAGACCACAGATTATAAAAGGGCAGATCTGTTCAACATGGTACTGCAACCTGGACTTGGGCTTTGAAGAATTTTTTTTTTTTAAGTCTTCATAACTTACAGTTGCTTGCAGGTGGTTTTGAGAGACCTTTTTTTTGGCCATTTGAATGTCTTTTTTTGTTCAGACTCCCAACAACACTGGTACTTCTATACAGGTAAGAAGGGCTAGATGTGCATTTAAAAGTTGTCTATGTACAGTAGATGTAGGAAGGGGTCAGAGGGAGCAAAAATGATACAAGTACTCCCCCACAGATCTGGAGATTCAACCCACCCAAAGAAATACTCCATCACCAGCCCTGAGCTTTCATCACCAGGTACGGAGAGATCATCATTTCATCATCTTTACTGCCTATGGCATAAGAGTTTTAAAAAATGAGTATTGTGTAATGAGACCAGTTAAGCACTAGAAGTGTCCATTTAAAGGAAGGCCCTATTTAAAGTCCTGTTGCATGAAATAGGCCAGATTTAAATGGGTCAGCCTGGCAGATACACCCTAAGGTATTAATTTTATTTTATCTGATGGATCAAGAACTTCTCAGATTTATGAGGAATCATGCAAAGCAGCATCTGACAACTTTGGGTATTGTCTTCAGGGGACCCATTCAAACTAAAATCAAGTCCAATGCAGAACACCCATTTTCATTAGGAATCAATTATTTTCAAAAACAGCATTCTACTGACTTACTGGAATTTTATGGGACTTTAACGGTTAAAGGGATTCTCTTCTCTCATGCCAAATGAAGTCCACATTCCCCAAAAGATAAACCCTCTTCCCCTGCAACCCCTCGCCCCAGCTCCCCACTCCCCCCCACCCGCTACCAAAAGGTAATGCACATCTGAGATCAGGGACATCTGCTGGTTTTGTCTACAGAAGTTTTGAAGGGAGTCTGGTCATCTGAATAGATCCTAAGGGCTACATTTTTATAGATACTATATAAGGGGGTTGCTCAAACAAGTGCTGGTGCCAATCTTTTGTCACATCCTCAAAAAAAAGGGGTTAGTGAGGATTTGCAGGGAGGAGTGTCGTGTAAACAGGATTGGGTTTGGAAGTGGCAGGCAGACTCTGAAGAGTTAATGGGTCACAGAATCTCAGTTTTAGTCTTTTCAACTCTGCTTTTACATTTTAAGGTCTTGTGGGAGACAAGGAATGACTAAGAAACTGTTAGTGTAAAAACCAATCAATAGTCTCTACTGAGCCGCTTTACTGTGTTGCAGAACACTGTACTAGCTACTCAGGAACATATAACAGAGTCAGTAGAGATCTCTCTCCACATAGAGAAGCAACGTGGTATTAGTGGAAAGAGCAGGGGCTTTGGAGTCAGAGGTCGTGGGTTCTAATTCCGCCTCCACCATTTATCAGCCTTATGACTTTGGGCAAGTCACTTAAACTTCCCGGTGCCTCAGTCACCTCATCTGTAAAAGGGGGATTAAGACTGAGTTCCACGTGGGACAACCTGATTACCTCGTATCTACCCCAACAGCGCTCGGCACATAGTAAGCGCTTAACAAATACCACCAGTCTCTTTAGACTGTAAGCCGGTGTGGGCGGGGATTGTCTCTATTGCTGAACTGTACTTTCCAAGCGCTCAAGTACAGTGCTCTGCACACAAGTAAGCACTCAATAAATATGACAATGAATGGCATTAAAAGAAATTACAGGAGAGGGAATCGTACATAAGAATACTGTGCACATAATCGTACACAGTAAGCACTCAAGTACATTCCAAGCGTTTAGTCCAGTGCTCTGCACATAGTAAGCGCTCAATAAATACTATTGAATGAATACTATTGAATGAATAAGGATACGTACATAAAGTGCAGGTAGACGGGGGAGAGTTACGACTTCATTCCTACCAGCTGGGGTGCGTAGCCCACCTCCCCATCACCTTTATGGAATGAGCCCATTTTAAAGCCCCAAATTCTCCTTCCGGGACTCACCAGGGGCCTTGCGACCGAGTCCCACTTCGGGACTTGCCGAACTGTACATTCCAAGCGCTTGGTACAGTGTTCTGCACAGAGTAAGCGCTCAATAAATACTACTGAATGAATGACCATAAATGCGATGCTGGGCAACTGCGTTTCTTAGAAAAAAACGCTATGGGTTGTGCAAGTTAGAGGTACTAGAGGTGGGAGTGAGAGGAGCCGGGCCCTCCTGAAGTGATTTTGGGTTTTTCCCGAGAGGAAAAAAGAAGAGGAGGCCGCGGTGTGGCTCAGTCCCCGGGGTCACCGGTGGAGGAGGGAAGCTGCCCTTCCGAGGCCTCAGCAGGCCCGGCTCATCTCCAGGGCGACCGGGTGAGGACAGACCCCCAAGGTGGCACCGAAAAGGCAGGGCCCGAGCAAAGTTTGGAGGGGGCGAAGGAGGGGGATGAATAAGTTCTTCCGCCCTGTGGTCTGGGGGTGGGGGGTCTGGTTTCCAGGCGGACCGGCCGCCTGACTGATTGAAAACGCAAAAAGAGCATGAGTGGGTGAGAAATTTCCGAGAAAGAGGGTCTGGGGGCGGAAAGTCCGCCGTGCCCGGGGGCCGCGGAAAGCCAACGGCGGGGGTGGGAGGATGGAGGATGGAGGGCGCGGGGGGCAGGTGACAGAGGGACGGGATGGGGCGGGGGAGCCGGCCCCCTTGGGGTTTGCTGTCCCGGACCCGTTTAGGGAGCCGACCCCTGCCCCTCGCCGGGGGTCCCAGGGGGCGGAGGTCGAGGCTGGAGGCCCGGGGGACTCACCCAAGCAAGCGACGGCGAGGTGGACGGCGGCGGGGCCGAGCCCGGGGGGCTGCTCCATGCCAGGGAGAGTGGGGGGGCGGCCCCTCCTCCCAGGGCTGCTCCTCCGTCTGCGGCTCCTGGGGCTCCGGGGCGGGGGCTCCGGCGGCGTCTTTGTGCAGCAGCCCGGGGTGGGGGGGGGGGGGGTTGGAGCGGGGATGGAGCGGACGGTCGGCCGGGGGCGGATGGAACGGGCGGTCCTGGGGGGATGGAGCGGGCGGTCCTGGGGAGGAGGGATGGAGCGGGCGGTCCGGGAGGGATGGAGCGGGCGGTCCGTCCGGGGCGCCGCAGGCCGGGGCGCTCAGCGGAGCGGCGGGGCGGGCGCCCCGGAAGAGGGGGCCGGCGCCAGCGGCATCCTCCGCACCGTCCGGCCCAGGCCGGGCGGCGGGGGGCTGCGGCGGCCGAGGAGCCGGGGCGCCTCCATCCTAAGCGCTGGCGGGGCGCTCATCGGCTCCCCGGCTGGCCCGCCTCCCCCGCCTGCTTGGAGGGAGCGCGGAGCTGCGGGAGCCGGAGCCGGAGGCGGAGCCGGAGGCGGAGGCGGAGGCGGAGGCGGGCCGCACACGTGACCGGGCCCGGGAACTGCAATGTGGCTCCGGCTCCGGCTCTCTCTGTCTCTGACTCTGGGTCAGCGGGGGAGCCCGGCGCGGGGAAGCGGACAGAGCGGGACAAGCGGGGCCGGGGGGGAGTGGGAAGGGAGGGGGGGGGGGGAGGGGGGGAGTTGCGGGGAGGAGGGCGGCAAAGGGAGGGAGCGGTTCGGGCGGGGGGAGCGGTAAAAGGAGGGAGCGGTTCAGGGGCGGAGCGGGATGGGAGGGAGGAGCGCGGTATAGGGGCGGGGCGCTATAGAGAGGGAGCGGTATAGGGGGGTGAGCGGTACGGGGGAGAGTGGTAGGGTATGGGACGGGGGGAGGGAACGGTAGAAGAGACGGAGCGGTTTAGAGAGGGAGCGGTAGAAGCGGGGGAGGGGTTTAGAGAGGCAGCGGTATATTGGGGTGCGCGTCTAAGAGAGGGAGCGGGCTAAGAGGGGGAGGGGTTTAGAGAGGGAGCGGTACAAGCGGGGGAGGGGTTTAGAGAGGGAGCGGTGTAAGCGGGGAGGGGTTTAGAGAGGGAGCGGTATATTGGGGTGCGCGGTTAACAGAGGGAGCGGTATAATGAAGGGCGCGATTTAGAGGTTGAGAGGTATATGCAGGGTGCGGTTAAGGTGGGGAGCGGTCTAAGCGGGGGTAAAGCGAAATATTGGGGCGCGCGGTGTTAAGGGGGAGGCATTTAGAAAGAAAGCGCAATATTGGGGTGCGCAGTCTAGAGGGGGGAGCGGTCTAATAGCGTGGCTCAGTGGACAGAGCACGGGCTTTGGAGTCAGGGCTCATGAGTTCGAATCCCATCTCTGACACTTGTCGGCTGTGTGACTGTGGGCAAGTCACTTCACTTCTCTGGGCCTCAGTTCCCTCATCTGTAAAATGGGGATGAAGACTGGGAGCCCCACGTGGGACAACCTGATTCCCCTATGTCTACCCCAGCGCTTAGAACAGTGCTCGGCACGTAGTAAGCGCTTAACAAATACCAACATTATTATTATTGGCGGGAATGGGGAGCGTTTTAAGCGGGGGTTTCGAAATAAAGGGGAATATTGGGGGGAATGGGGAGCGTGCCAAGCGGGGGTTTCAAAATAAAGCGCAATATGGGGGGTGGGGACCGTTAAGCAGGGGTGTTTTGGAAACAACGCAATATTGGCGGGGAATGGGGAGCCTTCTAAGGGGGGATAGAAATAAAGCGGAATATTAGAGGACTGGGGAAGGTTCTAAGCGGGGGGGTTTAGAAATAAAGCGTGGCTCAGTGGAAAGAGCATGGGCTTTGGAGTCAGGGCTCATGAGTTCGAATCCCACCTCTGACACTTGTCAGCTGTGTGACTGTGGGCAAGTCACTTCACTTCTCTGTGCCTCAGTTCCCTCATCTGTAAAATGGGGATTAAGACTGTGAGCCCCACGTGGGACAACCTGATTCCCCTATGTCTACCCCAGCGCTTAGAACAGTGCTCGGCACATAGTAAGCGCTTAACAAATACCAACATTATTATTATTATTAAATAAAGCGCAATATTGGCGGGAATGGGGAACATGCTAAGAGGGGGGTTTTCAAAATAAAGTGCAATATTCGGGGAATGTGGGGCGTTCTAAGGTGGGTTAGAAATAAATCGCAATATTGGGGGTAATGGGGAGCATTCTAAGCGGGTGGGTTTAGAAATAAAGCGGAATATAGGGGGGAATGGGGAGCCTTCTAAGTGGGAGGTAAATAAAGCGCAATATTGGGGGGAATGGGGAACGTTCTCAGCGGGTGGTTCTGAAAATAAAGCGGAATACTGGGGGAGAGGAGAAGGTTCTAAGCAGGGGGTTACAAATAAAGTGCAATATGGGGGGAATGGGGAACATTCTAAGCAGGGGCGATAAACAAAGCGCAATATTGGTGGGAATGGGGAGCCTTCTAAGCCCGGGGTTCAAAATAAAGCGCAATATTGGGGGTAATTGGGAACATTCTAAGCGGGTGGTTTCAAAATAAAGCGCAATATCCGGGGAATGTGGAGCATTCTAGGGGGTTAGAAATAAATCGCAATATTGGGGGTAATGGGGAGCATTCTAAGCGGGTGGGTTTAGAAATAAAGCGGAATATTGGGGGGATGGGAGCGTTTTAACCGGGTGTTTAGAAAAAGTGCAATATTGGGGGAATTGGGAGCGTTCTAAGCGGGGGTGATAAATAAAGCGCACTATTGGGGGAATGGGGAGTCTTCTAACCGGGTGTTTAGAAATAAAGCGCAATGCTGCGTGGATAGGGAGCGTTCTAACCGGGTGTTTATAAATAAAGCACAATGTGGGGGATGGGGAGTGTTCTAAGCGGGGGGTGATGAATAAATCGCAATATTGGGGGGAAAGGGTAGTGTTCTAAGTGGGTGTTTAGAAATAAAGCGGAATATTGGGGGAATGGGGAGCGTGCCAAGTGGGGGTTTTAAAATAAAGTGCAATATTGGGGGGAATGGGGACCGTTAAGCAGGGGTGTTTTGGAAAAACGCAATATTGGTGGGAAATGGGGAGCCTACTAAGTGGGGGGATAGAAATAAAGCGGAACATTGGAGGAATGGGGAAGGTTCTAAGCGGGGGTTAGAAATAAAGCGGAATATTGGGAGGAATGGGGACCGTTCTAAGCGGGGGGGCTGATAAATAAATCGCAATATTGGGGGGAATAGGGAGCGTTCTAACCGGGTGTTTAGAAACAAAGCGCAATATTGGGGAATGGGGAAGGTTCTAAGGGCGGAGGTTAGAAATAAAGCGCAATATTGTGGGAAATGGGAGCTTCTAAGTGGGGGGTTTTGAAATATCGTGCAATATTGGGGCGAATGGGGAATGTTCTAAGCGGGGGTTTCGAAATAATGCGCAATATTCGAGGAATGTGGAGCGTTCTAAGGGGAGGTTAGAAATAAATCGCAATACTGGGGGAATGGGAGCGTTCTAAGCAGGGGGTTAGAAATAAAGGGCAATATTGGGGGGAATGGGGAGGGTTCTAAACGGGTGGGTTTAGAGGTAAAGCGGAATATTGGGGGGATGGGAGCGTTCTAACCAGGTGTTTAGAAATAAAGTGACATATTGGGGGAATGGGGAGCGTTCTAGGCGGGGGGTTAGAAATAAAAAGCAATATTAGGGGGAATGGGGAGAGTTCTGAGCCGGGGGTTAGAAATAATGCGCAATATTGGGGGGAATGGGGAGCGTTCTGAGTGGGTGGGTTTAGAAATAAAGCGGAATATTGGGCTGGGAGCATTCTAACCGGGTGTTCATAAATAAAGCACAATGTTGGGGGAATGGGGGGCAGTCTAAATGGGAGGTAAATAAAGCGCAATATTAGGGGGAATTGGGAGGGCTCTAACCGGGTGTTTAGAAATAAAGCGCAATATTGGGGCGAATGGGGAGCGTTCTAAGCGGGGGCGATAAATAAAGCGCAATATTGTGGGATGGGGATCGTTCTAAGCGGGGGTTTAGAAATAAAGCGGAATATTGGGGGAATGGGGAGCATGCTACGCAGGGGTTTAAAAATAAAGCACAATATTGGGGGGAATGGGGACCATTCTAAGCAGGGGTGTTTCGGAAAAAATGCAATATTGGCGGGGAATGTGGAGCGTTCTAAGCGGGGGGCTTACAAGTGAAGCGCAATATTGGCGGGAATGGGGAGCGTTCTAAGCGGGGGGTTAGAAATAAACTGGAATATTGGGGGGAATGGGAAGCGTTCTAAGCGGGGGTTTTGAAATAAAGCGCAATATTGGGGGAATGGGGAAGGTTCTGAGCATGGTGGTTTAGAAATAAAGCGCAATATTGGGGGGATTGTGAAGGTTCTAAGCGCGGAGGTTTAGAAATAAAGCGCAATATTGGGGGGAATGTGGAGCGTTCTAAATGGGTGTTTCGAAATGAAGTGCAATATTGGGGGAAATGGGGAAGGTTCTAAGCGGGGGTTTAGAAATACAGCGCAATATTCTGGGTATGTGGAGCGTTCTAAGGGGGGTTAGATATAAATCACAATATTGGGGGGAATGGGGAGCGTTCTATGCGGGGGGGTTAGAAATAAAGCGCAATATTGGGGGAAAGGGGAGCGGTCTAAGTGGGTGGGTTTAGAAATAAAGCACAATATTTGGGGGTGGGAGCGTTCAAATCGGGGGTTTCAAAATAAAGCGCTATATGGGCGGGAATGGGGAAGGTTCTAAGCGCGGGGGTTAGAAGTAAAGCACAATATTAGGGCAATGGGGAGGGTTCTAAACGGGGGGTTCGAAATGAAGTGCAATATTGGGGGAATGGAGAACGTTCTAAGCTGGTGGGTTTAGAAATAAAGCGGAATATTGGGGGGTGGGAGCGTTCTAAGGGGGGTTCGAAATAAAGCGCTATATTGCCGGGAATGGGGAAGTTCTAAGCAGGGGTTAGAAATAAAGCGCAATATTGGGGGAATGGGGAGGATTCTTAGCGAGGGGCTTACAAGTGAAGCGCAATATTGGCGGGAATGGGGAGCGTTCTAAGCGGGGGGTTGAAATAAAGCGCAATTTTCGGGGAATGTGGAGCACTCTAAAGGAGTTATGAATAAATCGCAATATTTGGGGTAGTGGGGTGAAATCTAAGCGGGTGGGTTTTGAAATAAAGTGGACTATTGGAGGGACGGGAGCATCCTAACCAGGTGTTTAGAAAAAAGCGCAATATTGGGAGAATTGGGAGCGTTCTAAGCGGAAGCATTAAATGAAGTGCAATATTGGGGGAATGGGGAGCGTTCTAGGCGGGGGTTAGAAATAAAGCGCAATATTAGGGGGAATGAGGAGCATTCTAAGCAGGTGGGGTGAGAAATAAATCACAATCTTGGGGGGAATGGAGAGCGTTCTAAGCAGGTGGGTTTAGAAGAAAGCGGAATTTTGGGGGATGGAAGCGTTCTAAGTGGGGGTTTTGAAATAAAGCGTTATATTGGCGGGAATGGGGAAGGTTCTAAGCGGGTGTTTAGAAATAGAGCACAATATTAAGGGAATGGGGAGCGTTCTAAGCAAGGGTGATGAATAAAGCGCAATATTGGGGGAATGGGGAGCGTTCTAAGCGGGTTGATAAATAAAGCGCAATATTGGGGGAATGGGGGATCTTCTGAACGGGTGTTTAGAAATAAAGCACAATATTGCGTGGATAGGGAGCGTTCTAACCGGGTGTTTAGAAATAAAGTGGGATTTTGTGGGGAATGGGGAGCGTTCTAAGCGGGGGTGATGAATAAATCGCAATATTGGGGGGAAAGGAGAGCGTTCTAAGAGGGGGTTTAGAAATAAAGCGAAATATTGGGGGGATGGGGAGCATGCCAAGCGGGGGTTTTAAAATAAAGCGCAATGTTGGGGGGATGGGGACCGTTAAGCAGAGGTGTTTTGGAAAAAACGCAATATTGGCGGGGAATCGGGAGTCTACTAAGCGAGGGGATAGAAATAAAAGTGGAATATTAGGGGAATGGGGAAGGTTCTAAGAGGGGGTAGAAATAAAGCGCAATATTGGCGGGAATGGGAAACGTGCTAAGAGGGGGTTTCGAAATAAAGCGCAATATTCGGGGATGTTGCGTGTTCTAAGGGGGTTAGAAATAAATCGCAATATTGGGGGTGATGGGGAGAATTCTAAGCGGGTGGGTTTAGTACTAATGCGGAATACTGGGGGGGTGGGAGCGCTCTAACCAGGTGTTTACAAAAAGCGCAATATTGGGGGAATTAGGACCGTTCCAATTGGGGGCATTAAATACAGTGCAATGTTGGGGGAATGGGGAGTGTTCTGGGTGGGGGGGTTAGAAATAAAGCGCAAGATTGGGGGAATGTGGAACGTTCTAAGCGGGAGGGTTTCAAAATAAAGCGCAATATTCGGGGAATGTGGGGCTTTTTAAGGGGGATAGAGGTAAATCGCAATGTTTGGGGGTAATGGGAAGCATTCTAGGCGGGTGGGTTTAGGAATAAAGCGGAATATTGGGGGGATGGGAGCGTTCTAACCGGGTGTTTAGGAAAAGCGCAATATTGGGAGAATTAGGAGTATTCTAAGCGGGGGCATTAAATAAAGCTCAATATTGGGTGAATGAGGAGCGTTCTAGGCTGGGCTTAGAAATAAAACGCAATATTTGTGGGAATGGGGAGAGTTCTAAGCGGGGATGTTAGAAATAAAGCGCAATATTGGTGGGAATAGGGAATGTTCTGAGCGGGTGGTTTTGAAATAAAGCACAATATTCGGGGAATGTGTAGCCTTCTAAGGGCGGTTAGAAATAAATCACAATAGTGGGGGTAATGAGGAGCATTCTAAGCGGGTGGGTTTAGAAATAAAGCAGAATATTGGGGGTGGGAGCGTTCTAACCGGGTGTTTAGGAAAAAGCGCAATATTGGGGGAGTTGGGAGCGTTCTAATCGGGGGCATTAAATGAAGCGCAATATTGAGGGAATGGGGAGCGTTCTAAGCGGGGTTAGAAAAAAAGCGCAATATTGGGGGAGTGGGGAGCATTCTAAGCTGTTGGTTTTAGAAATAAAGCGGAATATTGGGCAATGGAGAAGGTTCTAAGCAGGGGGGTTTCCAAATAAAGCACAATATTGGGGGAATGGAGAGCATTCTAAGCGGGGGTTAGAAATAAACCGCAATATTGGGGGAATGGGGAACATTCTAAACGGGGGGCGGTAAACAAAGCGCAATATTGGGGGAATGGGGAGTGTTCGAAACGGGGGCTTTAAATAAAGCGCAATATCGGGGGAGGGGGAACGTTCTAAATGGGGGTGATGAATAAAGCACAATATTTGGGGGAATTGGGAGTGCTCTAACCGGGTGTTTAGAAATAAAGCGCAATATTGGGGGGAATGGGAGCGTTCTAAGCGGGGGTTAAGAATAAAGCGCAATATTGGGGGGAATGAGGAGCATTCTAAGCGGGTGGTTCTGGAAATAAAGCAGAATATTGGGGGAAAGGAGAAGGTTCTAAGCGGGGGTTCTGGAAATAAAGCGGAATATTGGGGGAAAGGAGAAGGTTCTAAGTGGGGGTTACAAATAAAGTGCAATATTGGCGGAATGGGGAGCGTTCTAGGCGGGGGGGTTAGAAATAAAACGCAATATTTGCGGGAATGGGAGAGTTCTAAGCGGGGGAGGTTAGAAATAAAGCACAATATTGGCGGGAATGGGAACGTTCTGAGCGGGTGGTTTCAAAATAAAGAGCAATATTTGGGGAATGTGGAGCGTTCTAAGGGGGTTAGAAATAAATCGCAATATTGGGGGTAATGAGGAGCATTCTAAGCAGGGGGTTTACAAATAAAGTGCAATATTGGGTGATGGGGAATGTTCTAAGCGGGGGCGATAAACAAAGCACAATATTGGTGGGAATGGGGAACGTCCTCAGCGGGGGGGTTAAAATAAAGCGCAATATTCGGGGAATGTGGAGCGTTCTAGGGGGTTATGAATAAATCGCAATATTGGGGGTAGTGGGGTGAAATCTAAGCGGGTGGGTTTAGAAATAAAGCGGAATATTGGAGGGATGGGAGCGTCCTAACGGGGTGTTTTTTAAAAAGTGCAATATTTGGAGACTTGGGAGCGTTCTCAGTGGGGGGTATTAAATAAAGCACAATATTGGGGGAATGGGGAGCGTTCCAAATGGGGGTGGTGAGTAAAGCGCAATATTTGGGGGAATTGGGAATGCTCTAACCGGGTATTTAGAAATAAAGCGCAATATGGGGGAATGGGAGCGTTCTAAGCAGGGGGTGAAAATAAGTCGCAATATTGGGGGGAATGGGGAGCATTCTAAGTGGGTGGTTTTAGAAATAAAGCGGAATGTTGGGGGAATGGAGGTTATAAGCAGGGGGTTTACAAATAAAGCGCAACATTGGGGGGATGGGGGACGTTCTAAGCGGGGGTGATGAACAAAGCGCAATATTGGGGGATGGGAGCGTTCCAAACGGGGGTGATGAATAAAGCACAATATTTGGGAGAATTGGGAATGCTCTAACCGGATCTTTAGAAATAAAGCGCAATATTGGGGGGAATGGGAGCGTTCTAAGCGGGTGTAAAAATAAAGCGCAATATTGGGGAGAATGGGGAGCATTCCAAGCGGGTGGTTGTGGAAATAAAGGGGAATATTGGGGGAATGGAGAAGGTTCTGAGCAGGGGGTTACAAATAAAGCGTACTATTGGGGGAATGGGTAACGTTCTAAGCGGGGGCGATGAACAAAGCACAATATTGGGGGGATGGGGAGCGTTCTAGGCGGGGGGTTAGAAATAAAGCGCAATATTGGTGGGAAGGGGGAACGTTCTAAGTGGGGGCTCAAAATAAAGCGCAATATTCGGGGAATGTGGGGCGTTCTAAGGGGGTTAGAAATGAATCGCAATATTGGGGCTAATGGGGAGCATTCTAAGCCGGTGTGTTTAGAAATAAAGCGGAATATTGGGGGCGTTCTAACTGGGTGTTTAGAAAAAAACGCAATATTGGGAGAATTAGGAGCGGTCTAAATGGGGGTATTAGATAAAGCGCAATATTGGGGGAATGGGAGCGTTCTAGGTGGGGGTTAGAAATAAAACGCAATATTTGTGGGAATGGGGAGAGTTCTAAGCGGGGGATGTTAGAAATAAAGCACAATATTGGCGGGAATGGGGAACATTCTGAGCGGGTGGTTTTGAAATAAAGCGCAATATTCGGGGAATGTGTAGCGTTCTAAGGGCGGTTAGAAATAAATCGCAATATTGGGGGTAATGAGGAGCATTCTAAGCGGGTGGGTTTAGAAATAAAGCGGAATATGGGGGGTGGGAGCGTTCTAACCGGGTGTTTAGAAGAAAGTGCAATATTGGGGGAGTTGGGGGCGTTCTAATCGGGGCATTAAATGAAGCGCAATATTGGGGGAATGGGAACGTTCTAAGCGGAGGGTTAGAAATAAAGCGCAATATTGGGGGGAATGGGGAGCATTCTAAGCGGGTGATTTCAGAAATAAAGAGGAATGTTGGGGAAATGGAGAAGGTTCTAAGCAAGGGGGGGGTTACAAATAAAACGCAATATTGGGGGAATGGGGGAACGTTCTAAGTGGGGGGCGATTAACAAAGCGCAATATTGGCGGGAATGGGGAGCGTTCTAAGTGGGGGTTCGAAATAAAGCGCAATATTGGGGGGGATGGGGAGCGTTCTAAGCGGGCGGGTTTATAAATTAAGCAGAATATTGGGGGGATGGGAGCATTCTATCCGGGTATTTAGAAAAAGCGCAATATTGGGAGAATTGGGAGCGTTCTGAGTGGGTGGTTTTGGAAATAAAGCGGAATATTGGGGGAATGGAGAAGGTTCTTAGCAGGGGCTTACAAATAAAGCGCAATAATGGGGGGAATGGGGACCGTTCTAAGCGGGGCGATAAACAAAGCGCAATATTGGGGGGTGGGGACCGTTCTATGCGGGGTTAGAAATAAAGCGCAATATTGGGGGGAGGGGGAATGTTCTAAGCGGGGGTTTCAAAATAAAGCGCAATATTCGGGGAATGTGGGGCATTCTGAGGGGGTTAGGAATAAATCGCAATATTGGGGGTAGTGGAGAGCATTCTAACCGGGTGGGTTTATAAATAAAGTGGAATATTGGGGATGGGACCGTTCTAACCGGGTGTTCAGAAAAAAGCGCAATATTGGGAGAATTAGGAGCTTTCTAAACGGGGGTATTGAATAAAGCGCAATATTGGGGGAATGGGGAGCGTTCTAGGCGGGGGGTTAGAAATAAAACGCAATATTTGTGGGAATGGGGAGAGTTCTAAGCGGGGGAATGTTAGAAATAAAGCGCAATATTGGCGGGAATGGGGAATGTTCTGAACGGGTGGTTTCGAAATAAAGCGCAATATTTGGGGAATTTGGAGCATTCTAAGGGGGTTAGAAATGAATCGCAATATTGGGGGTAATGAGGAGTATTCTAAGCGGGTGGGTTTACAAATAAAGTGGAATATTGTGGGGATAGGAGCATTCTAACCGGGTGTTTTGAAAAAAGCACAATATTGGGGGAGTTGGGAGCGTTAATCGGGGGTAGTAAATCAAGTGCAATATTGGGGGAATGGGAGCGTTCCAGGTGGGGGTTGGAAATAAAGCGCAATATTGGGGGAAAGGGGAGGATACTAAGCTGGGGGGTTTATGAAATAAAGCGGAATATTGGGGAAATGGAGAAGGTTCTAAGCAGGGGCTTACACATAAAGCACAATATTGGGTGGATCAGGGAATGTTCTAAGCGGGGGCGATAAACAAAGCGCAATATTGGCGGGAATGGGGAGAGTTCTAAGCGGGGGCTCGAAATAAAGCGCAATACTGGGGGGAATTGGGAACGTTCTCAGCGGGGGTTTGAAATAAAGCGCAATAATTGGGGAATGTGGAGCGTTGTACGGGGGTGATGAATAAATCGCAAAATTGGGGGTAGTGGGGTGAAATCTAAGCGGGTGGGTTTAGAAATAAAGCGGACTATTGGAGGGATGGGAGCGTTCTAACCGGGTGTTTAGAAAAAAGCGCAATATTGGGGGAATGGGGAGTGTTCTAAATGGGGGCATTAAATAAAGCGCAATATTGGGGGAGTGGGGAGCGTTCTAAACGGGGGTGATGACTAAAGTGCAATATTTGGTTGAATTGGGAATGCTCTAACCTGGTGTTTAGAAATAAAGCGCAATATTGGGGGAATGGGAGCGTTCTAAGCGGGGGTAAAAATAAAGCGCAATATTGGGGAATGGGGAGCATTCTAAGCGGGTGGTTCTGGAAATAAAGCGGAATATTGGGGAAAAGGAGAAGGCTCTAAGCAGGGGGTTCGAAATAAAGCGCAATATTGGGGGAATGGGGAACGTTCTCAGCGGGGGTTTGAAATAAAGCGCAATATTCGGGGAATGAGGAGCGTTCTAAGAGGGTTATGAACAAATCGCTATATTGGGGATAGTGGGGTGAAATATAAGCAGGTGGGTTTAGGAATAAAGCACAATATTGGAGGGATGGGAGCGCCCTAACCGGTTGTTTAGAAAAAAGCGCAATATTGGGAGACTTGGGAGCGTTCTAAGCGGGGGTATTACATAAAGCGCAATATTAGGGGGATGGGGAGTGTTCTCGGTGGGGTTTAGAAATAAAGCGCAATATTAGGGGGATGGGGAGAGCTCTAAGCGGGGGGTTAGAAATAAAGCGCAATATTGGGGGGAATGGGAGCGTTCTAAGCGGGTGGGTTTAGAAATAAAGCGGAATTTTGGGGGGATGGGAGCGTTCTAAACGGGGGTTTCGAAATAAAGCGTTATATTGGCGGGAATGGGGAAGGTTCTAAGCAGGTGTTTAGAAATAAAGAGCAATATTGGGGGAATGGGGAGCGTTCTAAGCGAGGGTGATAAATAAAGCTCAATATTGGGGGAATAGGGAGCATTCTAAATGGGGGTGATGAATAAAGCGCAATGTGTGGAGGAATTGGGAGTGTTCTAACCGGCTGTTTAGAAATAAAGTGCAATATTGGGGGAATGAGGAGCGTTCTAAGCAGGTGGGTTTAGAAATAAAGCGGAATTTTGGGGGGATGGGAGTGTTCTAAGCGGGGGTTTCGAAATAAAGCGTTATATTGCTGGGAATGGGGAAGGTTCTAAGCAGGTGTTTAGAAATAAAGCGCAATATTGTGGGGAAGGGGAGCTTTCTAAGCGGGGGTTTCGAAATAAAGCGCAATATTGGGGGGAATGGGGAACGTTCTAAGCGGGGGCGATAAAGCGGAATATTGGCGGGGAATGGGGAGCCTTCTAAGCGGAGGGATAGAAATAAAGTGGAATATCAGGGGAATGGGGAAGGTTCTAAGCGGGGGGATAGAAATAAAGTGCAATATTGGCGGGAATGGGGAACGTGCTAAGAGGGGGGTTTGAAATGAAGCGCAATATTTGGGGATGTGGAGCTTTCTAAGGGGGTAGAAATAAATCGCAATAATCGGGGTAATGGGGAGCATTCTGAGCGGGTGCTAACTGGGTGTTTACAAAAAAGCGCAATATAGGGGGAATTGGGAGTGTTCTAATCGGGGGCATTGAATAAAGCGTAATATTGAGGGGGTGAGGAGCGTTCTAGGCAGGGGTAGAAATAAAGTGCAATATTGGGGAAGGGGGATTGTTCTAAGTGGGGGTTTCAAAATAAAGCTCAATATTCGGGGAGTGTGGGGCGTTCTAAGGGGGTTAGAAATAAATCGCAATATTGGGGGGAATGGGGAGCATTCTAAGCGGGTGGGTTTAGAAATAAAGCGGAATATTGGGGGTGGGAGCATTCTAACCGGGTGTTTAGAAAAAAGCACAATGTTGGGAGAATTCGGAGCATTCAAAGTGGGGGTATTAAATAAAGCGCAATATTGGGGGAAGGAGAAGCGTTCCAAATGGGGGTGATGAATGTAGCACAATATTTGGGGGAAATGGGAATGTTCTAACCGGGTGTTTAGAAATAAAGCGCAATATTGGGGGAATGTGACCGTTCTAAGCGGGGGGAAATAAAGCGCAATATTGGGGGGATGGGGAGCATTCCAAGCGGGTGGTTTTGGAAATAAAGCAGAATATTGGGGGAATGGAGAAGGTTCTAAGCAGGGGGGGTTTACAAATAAAGCGCAATATTGGGGGAATGGGGGAACGTTCCAAGCGGGGGCGATGAACAAAGCACAATATTGGGGGGATGGGGAGCGTTCTAGGCGGGGGGTTAGAAATGAAGCGTGATATTGGGGGGAATGCCAATGCATTCCAAGTGGGTGGTTCTGGAAATAAAGCGGAATATTGGGGGAGAGGAGAAGGTTCTAAGCAAGGGGTTACAAATAAAGCGCAATAGTTGGGAAATGGTGAGCGTTCTAGGCGGGGGTCAGAAATAAAACGCAATATTTGTGGGAATGGGGAGAGTTCTAAGCGGGGATGTTAGAAATAAAGCGCAATATTGGCGGGAATGGGGAACGTTCTGAGCAGGTGGTTTCGAAATAAAGCGCAATATTGGGGGAATGTGTGGGGTTCTAAGGGTAGTTAGAAATAAATCGCAATATTGGGGGTAATGAGGAGCATTATAAGCGGGTGTGTTTAGAAATAAAGCAGAATATGGGGGGTGGGAGCGTTCTAACCACGTGTTTAGAAGAAAGCGCAATATTGGGGGAGTTGGGGGCGTTCTAATCGGGGCATTAAATGAAGCGCAATATTGGGGGAATGGGAGCATTCTAAGTGGAGGGTTAGAAATAAAGCGCAATATTGGGCGGAATGGGGAGCATTCTAAGCGGGTGATTTCAGAAATAAAGAGGAACATTGGGGAAATGGAGAAGGTTCTAAGCAGGGGGGTTTACAAATAAATCGCAATATTGGGGGAATGGGGGGACGTTCTAAGCGGGGTCGATTAACAAAGCGCAATATTAGCGGGAATGGGGAGCGTTCTAAGCGGGGGATTAGAGATAAAGCGCAATATTGGGGGAATGAGGAGCATTCTAAGCGGGTGGGTTTAGAAATAAAGCAGAATTTTGGGGGGATGGGAGCGTTCTAAGCGGTGTTTTCGAAATAAAGTGTTATATTGTCGGGAATGGGGAAGGTTCTAAGCGGGTGTTTAGAAATAAAGCGCAATATTGAGGGAATGCAGAGCGTTCTGAGCGAGGGTGATAAATAAAGCGCAATATTGGGGGAATGGGGAGTGCACTAACCGGGTGTTTAGAAAAAAGCGCAATATTGGGGGAGTTGGGAGCGTTCTAATCCGAGGGATTAAATGAAGCGCAATATTGGGGGAATGGGGGGCGTTCTAAGCGGAGGGTTAGAAATAAAGCGCAATATTGAGGGGAATGGGGAGCGTTTGGGGTGGGTGGGTTTAGAAATAAAGCGGAATATTGGGGGGATGGGAGTGTTCTAACCGGGTGTTAAGAAAAATCGCAATATTGGGAGAATTGGGAGCGTTCTAATTGGGGGCATTAAATGAAGCGCAATATTGGGGGAATGGGGAGCGTTCTATGTGGGGGGTTAGAAATAAAGCGCAATATTGGGGGAATGGGAGCGTTCTAAGCGGGTGGGTTTAGAAATAAAGCGGAATTTTGGGGGGATGGGAGAGTTCTAAGCAGGGGTTTAGAAATAAAGCGTTATATTGGCGGGAATGGGGAAGGTTCTAAGCGGGTGTTTAGAAATAAAGCGCAATATTGGGGGAATGGGGCGCGTTCTAAGCGAGGGTGATAAATAAAGCGCAATATTGGGGGAATAGGGAGCATTCTAAATGGGGGTGATGAATAAAGCGCAATGTGTGGAGGAATTGGGAGTGCTCTAAACGGCTGTTTAGAAATAAAGCGCAATATTGGGGGAATGGGGAGCATTCTAAGCGGGTGGGTTTAGAAATAAAGCGGAATTTTGGGGGGATGGGAGCGTTCTAAGCGGGGGTTTCGAAATAAAGCGTTATATTGGCGGGAATGGGGAAGTTTCTAACCGGCTGTTTAGAAATAAAGCGCAATATTGGGGGAATGGGGAGCGTTCTAAGCAGGGGTTTCGAAGTAAAGCGCAATATTCGGGGAATGTGGAGCGTTCTAAGGGGGGTTAGAAGGAAATCACCATATTTGAGGGAATGGGGAGCGTTCTAAGCAGGGGGCTTGGAAATAAAGCACAATATTGGGGGGAATGGGGAGCGTTCTAGGCGGGGGTCTAGAAATAAAGTGCAATATTGGGGGGAATGGGGAACTTTCTAAGCAGGGAGCTGATAAATAAATCGTAATATTTGCGGGAATGGGGAGCGTTCTAAGTGGGGGGGAGAAATAAAGCACAATATTGGGGGGAATGGGGAGCGTTCTAACCGGGTGTTTAGAAATAAAGTGCTATGTTGGGGGGGGAGGGGGAGCATTCTAAGCGGGGGGTAGAAATAAAACGCAATATTGGAGGGAGTGGGGGAGCATGCTAAGTGGGGTTTAAAAATAAAGCGCAATATTGGGGGAATTGGGAGCGTTCTCAGCGGGTGTGTTTAGAAATAAAGTGGAATATTGGGGCAGGGAAGGTTATAAGTGGGGGGTTAGAAATAAATCGCAATATTGGGGAATGGGGGCATTTTAAGCAGGGGTGATGAATAAAGCGCAATATTGGGGGAACGGAGAGCATTCTAAGTGGGGGTTAGAAATAAAGCACAATATTGGGGGATTGGGGAGCGTTCTAAGCGGGGTGTTAGACATTATGCGCAATATTGGGGGGAATGGGGAGCATTCTAAGCGAGTGGATTTAGGAATAAAGCGGAATATTGGGTGGGAATGGGAGCATTCTAAGTGGGGGGGTTAGAAATAAAGCGCAATATTGGGGGAATGGGAGGGTTCTAAGCGGGGTGCTTACAAGTAAAGCGCAATATTGGCGGGAATGGGGAGCGTTCTAAGCGAGGGGTTAGAAATAAAGCACAATATTGGGGGAATGGGGAGCGTTCTAACCGGGTGTTTAGAAATAAAGTACAATATTGCGGGGATAGGGAGCGGTCTAACCAGGTGTTTAGGAATAAAGCGCAATATTGGGGAATGGGGAGCATTCTAAGCGGGTGGTTAGAAATCAAGAGCAATATTGGCGGGAATGGGGAGCGTTCTAAGCGGGGGTTTTGAAATAAAGTGCAATATTTGCGGGAATGGGGAGCGTTCTAACCGGTTGTTTAGAAATAAAGCGCAATATTGGGGGGAATGAAGAGGGTTCTAAGCGGGGGTGATAAATAAAGCGCAATATTGGGGGTTGGGGAGCGTTCTAAGCGGGGTGGTGAATAGAGCGCAATATTGGGGGGAATCGGGAGGGTTCTAAGCAGGGGGGTTAGAAATAAAGCGCAACATTGGGGGAATATGGAACGTTCGAAGCGGGGGTGATAAACAAAGCGCAATATTGGCGGTGATGGGGAGCATTCTAAGCGGGGGGGTTTCAAAATAAAGCGCAATATTAGGGGAATGTGGAGCTTCTAAGGGGGGTTAGAAAGAAATCGCCATATTTGAGGGAATGGGGAGCGTTCTAAGTGGGGGGCTTGGAAATAAAGCACAATATTGGGGGGAATGGGGAGCGTTCTAAGCGGGTTTGTTTAGAAATAAAGCAGAATACTGGGGGAATGGGGAGCGTTCTAGGTGGGGGTTTAGAAATAAAGTGCAATATTGGGGGGAATGGGGAGCGTTCTAACCGGGTGTTTAGAAATAAAGCGCAATATTGGGGGGCATGGGGAGCGTTCTAAACAGGGGTGTTTAGGAATAAAACGTAATAGTGGGGGGATGGTGAGCGTTCTAATCGGGTGGTTAGAAATAAAGCGCAATATTGGCGCGAATAGGGAGCGTTCTAAGCGGGGGTTTCAAAATAAAGCACAATATTTGCGGGAATGGGGAGCATTCTAACCGGTTGTTTAGAAAGAAAGCGCAATATTGGGGGGAATGGAGAGGGTTCTAAGCGGGGGGGGTTAGAAATAAAGAGCAATATTGGGGGAATGGGCGGGTTCGAAGCGGGGGACTTACAAGTGAAGCGCACCGTGGCTCAGTGGAAAGACTCCGGGCTTTGGAGTCATGTCATGGGTTCAAATCCCGGCTCTGCCGATGTCAGCTGTAAAATGGGGATTAAGACTGTGAGCCCCATGCGTGGGACAACCTGATTCCCCTGTGACTACCCCAGCGCTTATAACTGTGCTTTGCACATATTAAGTGCTTAACAAATACCAACATTATTATTATTATTGGCGGGAATATTATTATTATTATTAGCGGGAATGGGGAGCGTTCTAAGCGGGGGGTTAGAAATAAAGCGCAATATTGGGGGAATGGGGAGCGTTCTAACCGGGGTGATAAATAAAGCGCAATATTGGGGATTGGGGAGCGTTCTAAGCGGGGGTGATAAAGCGCAATATTGGGGGAATGGGGAGCGTTCTAACCGGGTGTCGAGAAATTAAGCGCAATATTGAGGGCATTGGGGAGCGTTCTAAGCGGGGGGGTTAGAAATAAAGCGCAATATCGGTGGGAATGGGGAGCGTGCTAACCGGGGGGTTTAGAAATAAAGCGCAATGTTGGGGAATGAGGAGCGTTCTAAGCAGGGGTGTTTGGGAATAAAACGCAATATTGGGGGGATGTGGAGCATTCTAAACGGAGGGTTAGAAATAAAGCGCAATATGGGGGAATGGGAGCGTTCTAAGCGGGTGGGTTTAGAAATAAAGCGCAATATAGGGGGGAATGGGGAAGGGTTTAGAGAGGGAGCGGTATGAGCAAGGTAGCGGTGTTTAAGGGTGCGCGGTTAAGAGAGGGAGCTGTCTAAGCGGGGAGGAGGTTAGAGAAGGATTGGTATAAGCGGGGGAGCGGTATATTGAGGTGAGCAGTTAAGAGAGGGAGCGGTATTAGCGGGGAGAGCGGTTTCGAGAGGGAGCGGTATAAGTGGGAGGAGGGTTTAAGGGAGGGGGCGGTCTAAGCGGGGAGGGGTTTAGAGAGGGAGCGGTCTAAGCGGGGGGAGGGGTTTAGAAAGGGAGTGGTATAAGCGGGGAGAGGAGTTTAGACAGGGAGCGATAAGAGCGGGGAGAGGGGTTTAGACGGAGCGGTATAAGCGGGGAGAGGGTTTTTTTTAGAGGGAGCGGTATAAGCGGGGAGAGGGGTTTAGACGGAGCGGTATGAGCGGAGAGAGGGGTTTAGAGGGGGAGCGGTCTAAGCGGGGAGAGGGGTTTAGAGGGGGAGCGGTATAAGCGGGGAGAGGGGTTTAGACGGGGAGTGGTATAAGCGGGGAAAGAGGTTTGGACAGGGAGCGGTATAATAGGGGAGAGGGTTTTTTAGAGGGAGCGGTATAAGCGGGGAAAGGGGTTTAGACAGGGAGCGGTATAAGCGGGGAGAGGGGTTTAGACGGGGAGCGGTATAAGCGGGGAGAGGGGTTTAGACGGAGCGGTAAAAGCGGGGAAAGAGGTTTGGACAGGGAGCGGTATAAGCGGGGAGAGGGGTTTAGAAGGGGAGCGGTATAAGCGGGGAGGGGTTTAGAGGGGGAGCGGTATAAGCGGGGAGAGGGGTTTAGAGGGGGAGCGGTATAAGCGGGGAGAGGGGGTTAGAGGGGGAGCGGTATAAGCGGGGAGAGGGGTTTAGAGGGGGAGCGGTATAAGCGGGGAAAGGGGTTTAGACAGGGAGTGGTATAAGCGGGGAAAGAGGTTTGGACAGGGAGCGGTATAAGAGGGGAGAGGGTTTTTTAGAGGGAGCGGTATAAGCGGGGAAAGGGGTTTAGACAGGGAGCGGTATAAGCGGGGAAAGAGGTTTGGACAGGAAGCGGTATAAGCGGGGAAAGAGGTTTGGACAGGAAGCGGTATAAGCGGGGAGAGGGGTTTAGAGGGGGAGCGGTCTAAGCGGGGAGAGGGGTTTTCCCCGCTTATACCGCTCCGTCTAAACCCCTCTCCCCGCTTATACCGCTCCCCTTCTAACCCCCTCTCCCCGCTTATACCGCTCCCCTTCTAACCCCCTCTCCCCGCTTATACCGCTCCCCCTCTAACCCCCTCTCCCCGCTTATACCGCTCCCCCTCTAAACCCCTCTCCCCGCTTATACCGCTCCCCTCTAAACCCCTCTCCCCGCTTAGACCGCTCCCTCTAAAAAGAACCCTCTCCCCGCTTATACCGCTCCCCCTCTAACCCCCTCTCCCCGCTTATACCGCTCCCCCTCTAAACCCCTCTCCCCGTTTATACCGCTCCCTCTAAAAAGAACCCTCTCCCCGCTTATACCGCAGGGAGAGGGGGAAAGGGGAGCGTTCTAAGCGGGGGGGGGGGGTTGGAAATAAAACGCAATATTGAGGATCGCGGAAAAAAGGGGGAGCGTTTTAAGCGGGGGATTAGGAATAAAGCGAGATATTGGGGTGGCGGAAAGGGGGGAGCGTTCTAAGCGGGGGGTGTTCAGAAATAAAGCACAATATTGGGGAGCGCGGAAAATACAGGGACCGTTCTAAGCGGGGGTTAGAAACAAAGCGCAATATGGGGGTGGGCGGAAAAAAGGGGAGCTCTCTAAGCGGGGGAGGGATTTAGAAATAAAGCGCAATGTTGGGGGTGCGGAAAAAGGGGAGCTCTATAAGCGGCGTGGGATTTAGAAATAAAGCGCAACATTGGGGGTGGGGGGGGGAGTTCTAAGCGGGGGGGTTAGGAATATCGGGGTTGGCGGAAACGGGGAGCGCTATAATTGGGGGTTTAGAAATAAAGCGTAATATTGGGGGAATGGGGTGTTCTAAGCGTGGGGTTAGGAATAAAGCGCAATATTTTGTGTTCGTGGGAAAGGGGGAGCGTTCTAGGCGGGGGGTTAGAAATAAACGGAATGTTGGGGTGGGGGCAATGGGGAGCGCTATAAGAGGGGGGTTAGACATAAAGCGCAATACTGGGTGCGCGGAAAAAGGGGGGTGTTCTAAGCGGGGGTTAGAAATAAAGCGCAATATTGGGGTGGGCGGGAAAAGTGAGCTTTCTATAAGCGGGGGAGGGAGTAGAAATAATGTGCAATATTGCGGTGCGCAGAAAAGGGGGGAGCGTTCTAAGCGGGGGTTAGAAATAAAGCGCAATATTGGGGTTGGTGGGGAAAGGGAGCGCTATACGCGGGGGAGTGGTTTAGAAATAAAGCGCAATATTGGGGTGCGCGGAAAAAAGGGGAGTGTTCTAAGCGGGGTTAGAAATAAAACGCAATATTGGGGTGGGCGGAAAAGGGGGAGCGTTCTAAGCGGGGGAGGAGTTTAGAAATAAAGCGTAATATTGGGGTGGGTGAAAGGGGGAGCGCTCTAAGCGGGGGGTTTAGGAATAAAGCGCAATATTGGGGTGTGCGGTCTAGAGGGGGAGGGCTATAAGCGCGGGAGAGGCTTAGAAAGAAAGAGCAAGGTTCGGGTGCGCGGTACAGAGGGGGAGCGGTCTAACGAGCGTTTAGAAAGAAAGCGCAATAATGGGTGCGGGGTATAGAGGGGGAGCGCTATAAGCGGGGGAGTGTTTAGCAAGAAATCACAATATTGGGGTGCGCGGTCTAGAGGGGGAGCCCTTTAAGCAGGGGAGGGATTTTGAAAGAAAGCGCAATGTTGGGGTGCAAGGTATAGAGGTGGAGCCCTTCAAGCGGGGGAGGTGTTTAGAAAGAAAGCGCAATACTGTGCTGCGCGTAAAAAAAGGGGGAGCGGTCTAAGCGGGGGAACGGTTTAGAAAGGAATTGGAATATTGGGGTGCGAGGTATAGACGGGGAGCGGTATAAGCGGGGGAGAGGTTTAAAAGGAAACGCAATATTGTGGTGTGCGGTATAGAAGGGGATCGCTCTAAACGGGGGAGGGGTTTAGAAAGAAATCACAATATTGGGGGAGCGGTCTAAAATGGGGAGGGGTTTAGAGAGGGAGCGGTATGTTAGATTGCGCGGTTTAGGCAGGGAGGGGTACAAACGGGGGAGCGGTTTAGAGAGGGAGCAGTATAAGGGGGTGCACGGTTTAGAGAGGGAGCCATATAACGGGGGGAGCGGTTTAGAGATGGAGCGGTATAAGGGGGTGTGCGAATTTGCAGGATACGGTCATTGAATGAAGGAGGTGACGGCAGAAGGATATCAGAAGATGTCACCAAGTTTGCAAATTTCCTGGGACAAGGAGAAGGCAGGTGTTAGGAGGGAAGTTGAAGATTGTAATTTTGCTTCAGAGTTTAAGGTGCCAAATATTCAGCCTTATGGGGAAGCCCTGGAGGCAAGAGGAAATAGGAAATTGATAAGGAGGTCAAAGATTGAGGTTGATGAGGTAGATTTGGGAATCATCCCCCTAAAGGAGGTGGCTGAAACCATAGGAGTAGGTGAATGCCCCAAGAGCATGAGTGTAGTGACAGGAGGACCCAGATACCCATATTTAAAGAGGAGGGAAGGATGAAAAGCCAGCAGAGGAGATTGGAAAAGAACCAAAAGAGGATAGCATAGATGAAACCAAGACCAGAGAGGGGCCACAGTTTTTAAAGCCGGGACATTTAGAATTGAATTGAGCCGGTGCGAAAACCTAAAGGAGATCTCTGGGGACCCTAGTGAGCACGAGCCCAGTAAATGGGCTAAAAACCAGTTTGCAGGGAGTCCAGAAGAGAGTGGATGGAGAGGAAATAAATGCAGTAGATCAATAAAGCTGATTCAAGGAATCTGTACCAAAAGAAGAGCAGGGAGATGAGGTGAGGACTGGAGGGACAGTGTGGGTCAAGAGAAAGTGTTTTTAGGAAAGACTCAAGCATATCTGAAGGCAGAGGGGAAGGAGCCAGAGAAAAGTGAGGCAGCTGGGAAGAGGAGAATATACTCTCCTTTAGAATTAAGCAGTTGTCTACCCTTCTTCTCTGTTGAATACTATTCAAACATATCAAAAGGATACCATTCCTGCCCTCTAAGAACTTGCAATCCAAATCCAATATTGTAACATTAACACAGAAAAACATTCAGAATGACAGAATTACGTATCATCCCAACATCCAAAGCTTATAAACACGATCCTTACATGAGGTGGACAGTTTATTTACTAAAAGAATCCATGGATAACATGTTTCTGACTCTCTAGACTCCAAATGTCATAACATTCAAAGAATGAGTTACTTGGATGCCTGAAGAAAGTTACTGGGGCAGAAAAGCAAACAGTTTCCAAGTTGAAGACTTATTTGGTAGCAAACACTTCTCTTTCTCTCTCTCTCACACACACACACACACACTGAAAAAGTAGCAGCCAAGTTTATGAGTTCCATACTCTGTGGGTGTTTAATATACAAACCATAATCATAATAATGAACATGATCATAATAGCATTTTATTCACTGAGCCAGCAACAGTGAACTAAGTCTTTGGTAAATCCACAAGCTAACCACTCTATAGGATCTACTCTGAGGCATAATTCAGTTGTTCAACTTGCCCAGTGTTATTTTCAGTCCTGAGGCTTTCTTTTCTATTTATAGTATTTGTTAAGGGCTTACTATGTGCTGGGCACTGTTCTAAGCCCTGCGATAGATACGAGCTAATCATGTGGGACATGGTCCCTGTCCCAAAGGAGGCTCACACTCTAGGTAGAGGTTTATCAAAAGTTAACCTAGTAAATATGTCTTTTGATGTCCCTTAACTGCTGTCCTGATTGCTAGAGTTGGCAGCTCTCTATAAATCCAGCAGCCAGTGTTCCTCCTGTTCTCTCCATCCTTTCCCACCACCTAATTGCTTTTAGAATGTCAAAGCCCCACAAGCCCCTTAACCAAACTATTAATCTCCTTCAAGCTTCTGGAGCAGAGCTATTTCAAGAGTGAGGCAATCTCTTCTTCAAAGACTTCCTAGCCATGACCTGCTACTCTGCCGAGGGGCTCGCCAAGTTATGGTTAAAAATGATCTGAAGATGCTGCCCTTAAGGCAGCAAGGAACTGAAACCAAGCCAACAGCAGTAATTCTGGGGACATGGAAAAGTAGCATGGCCTAGTGGATAAAGCACAGGTCTGGGAGTCAGGAGGACTTGGGTTCTTATCCCGGCTCTGTCATTTGTCTGCTGTGTGACCTTGGGCAAGTCACAGTAATTTCTCTGTGCCTCAGTTACCTCATCTGTAAAATGGGAATTAAAACTGTGAGCCCCAGGTGGGACAGTGACTGTGTCCAACCCGATTAACTTGTATCTACCCCAGCTCTTGCCTGGAACATAGTAAGTGATTAACAAACACCCTGGAAAACAAAATGGTTTCATGGGTTTTTGGGCAACCAGAAATTCTCCTCTTCTAGTGCTTACTCTGCACCTGCTGTTGTTTCCCCACTGGGGATTTCTTTGGGGCCTAACGCAATTTTTCACAGTCTTAGCTGCAGGGAAATTTACCCAGTGCCCATCCCGAACTATGATGTTTGGAAGGAGGGCTGAAACTCATGAAAATTGCAAGATTTCTGAATGAAGAACCAGACCAAGTCAGGAGAACAAATGGCGATGCTTGCCATGAAAATAGACACTTGGTTACCATCCTGCAGTCTCTAGAGTAGGTCTAAAGGAAACTAAGCAATGGGCTTAACAGAAAAAAGGCAACACAATTACTCCACTTTCCACTATCTTTTTGCTCCCCTTTCAAGGGGATCTCTGTGGAACAATTCTGCTAGAACTGGTTACAGTGTGATTTAATCTAGTTTCATAAATTCCATTGATTGATATGGGGAATCAAAGGTAGTGGTAGGAATGGCTGAGACAAAAGGAGTAGCAATGAAAAAAAGAGACAAAGGCCAGAAGATTTTTTTACGGACTGAAGACGATTTTACAGCCAAATGGAGAAGCAGCATGGCCTAGTAGAAAAAGCCCGGGCTTGGGAGGTAGAGGATCTGGATTCTTGTCTCTCATGTGACCTTGGGTAAATCACTTAGCTTTTCTCTTCCTCAGTCACCTCATCTGCAAAATGGGGATTCAATACCTGTTTTCCCTCCTACTTAGACTGAGAGCCCCATGTGGGATCTGATTATCTTGCATCAGTCTGGCAAGACCTCTTGGAGGAGGTGAGCCTTCAGTAGGGCTTTAAAGGAGGTAAGTGTGATTGTTTGGTGGATTTCGGGAGGGAAAACATTCTAGGCCAGAGTTAGGATGTGGGCCAGGGATCCACGGTGGCACAGGTGAGAATAAGGCAGAAAGAGAAGGTTACCAACTTAAGAGCGAAGTGTGCGGGTAGAGATGTAGGAGAGAAGGGAGGTGAGGTAAGAAGGGGCAAGGTGATGGAGAGCTTTTGATTTGGAGGTTGATAGGAAACCACTGGAGATTTTTGAGGAGGGGGGTGACATGCTCAGAATGTTTCTGTAGAAAGATAATCCAGACAGCAGAGTGAAGTATAGACTGAAGTGGGAAAAGACAGGAGGTTGGGAGTTCAGAAAGGAGGCTGGTGCAGTGATCCAGTCGGGGTAGGATGAGTGACTGTACTAACATGGTAGTGGTTTGGGTTGAGAGGAAAGTCGTGGATCTTGGCGATGTTGTGAAGGTGAGACCGGCAGGCTTTGGTGACGGATTGGATTTGTGGGGCTAATGAGAGTGCAGAGTCAAGGATGACACCAAGGTTGCGGGCTTGTGAGATGGTAAGAATAGCTGTGCTGTCCACAGTGATGGGAAAGTCAGGGAGAGGACAGGGTTTGGGAGGGAAGATAAGGAGCTCCCTCTTGGACATGTTGAGTTTTAGGTGGCGGGAGGACATCCAAGTAGAGATGTCCTGAAGGCAGAAGGAGATGTGAGCCTGGAGGAAAGGAGAGAGAACAGGGGAGGAGATATTAATTTAGGTGTCATCCACATAGAGATGATAGCTGAAGCCCTGGGAGCGAATGAGTTCACCAAGAGAGTGAGTGTAGATAGAGAATAGAAGGGGACCAAGAACTGACCCTTGAGGCACCCCTACAGTTAGGGGTTGGGAGGGGGAGCCCACGAAGGAGATTGAGAATGAAAGACCAGAGAGATAAGAGAATGATGGTGTTTGTTAAGCGCTTACTTTGTGCCAGGCACTGTACTAAGCGCTGGGGTGGAAACAAGCAAATCGAGGTGGACACAGGCCCTTGTGGGGCTCACTGTCTCAAACCCCATTTTACAGATGAGGTAACTGAGGCACAGAGAAGTGAAGTGACTTGTCCACAGTCACACAGCAGACAAATGGCGGAGCGGAATTTGAACCCACGACCTTCTGACCCTCAGGCCCGTGCTCTATCCATTACACCATGCTGCTTAATAATCATGGTGTTTGCTAAGCGCTTACTATGTGACAAGCACTGTTCTAAGCACTGGGGTAGAGACAAGGTGATCAGGTTGGAACCAATCTCTCTCCCCAAGGGGCTCACAGTCTCAATCTCCATTTTACAGATGAGATCCTAGGATTAAGCCTGATGATTCTACTTATCTGTTATTCCTCTAACCTAAATCTTGTCTAAACCCGGCTCTTTTCTCGAAGGAACTCACAGCCTGAACAGCCGTGATTTGACCTACCCTCCCAACCTCCCTCAGCATCTTTGAGCTCCACTGGGAGGCAGGGGAGACACAAATACAATTATCCTCAAATTACAGGTGAGCAATTGGAAGCAGAAAGAACTAGACTGGTTACCTAGCAATCTACTAGCAGTCTGCAACTCCTTAGCTATTAATCTTACCCACGGGTAACTTGGGGTCTTCCACAATTTCTGTCATTGTTGTACAAGCACTGTTGGAAGCAACTGCATAATAAAAAAAGCCTTTCACACATTTATTCTATTATCTCTCACACACAGGTGCAGCCACTGTGCTGACGTGTTATTAGATGTCAAAGACCAGTTATCTCTCTTCTATCACCTTCAGTGAGAGGAGCCAGGCTTTTTCTCAGCTTCAAAACTTTGGGAGTTATCTAAAAGCTAATAAAGAAGGCAACAAATGACTTTAGCAGGCAATAGACTCCAAAGTAAAATGAAGGGGTTTGACAATTGCCAATGCCCTATGCTGAAGCTAACATTCCAGGACCATAAATATTAGCTCACTGCAACAAGGAAAGGCAATAAACTGAAGGAAGAATAGCCTTTGCCTCCCTTAGAGGCTTTTAGATTTCTTTCCTAGGTCCCAGAAGAGGTAGACAAAGCTACAGAGAGGGTTCAAAAAGTGTGGGGGGTTGGGGGGGAGAGTAACTATCACACTAGGGAATCATTTCTTCACCTGGGAAGTGATCTAACTACTCTCCTGGTTCTCTTCCTATCTCTTTAGCCACTCATTCTCATATTCTTTCATGGGCTCCTCCTCTGCCTCCCACCCCCTAACTATGGGAGTCCCTCGTGGTTCAGTTCTGGGTCCTCTTCTATTCTCCATCTAAACCCACTCCCTTGGAGAACTCATTTGCTCCCATGGCTTCAACTACCACCTCTATGCAGATGACTCCCAGATATACATCTCCAGCCCTGATCTCTCACCTTCTCTTAGCATTTCCTTCTGCCTTCAAGACATCTTTACCCCCTCAAGATTGTAAGTTCCTTGGGAGCAGGGAATGTCACTGTTTATTGTTTATTGTACTTTCCCAAGCGCTTAGTACAGTGCTCAGCACACAGTAAGCACTAGATAAATGCAATTGAATGAATACTTGGATGTCCCACTGTCACCTCAAATTTAACATGTCTAAAGCAGAACTCATCTTCCCATCCAACCCCTGCCCTCCTCCCGACTTAACCATCACTGTAGGCAGCACCACCATCCTTCCTCTTTCACAAGCCTGTAACCTTGACATTATCCTTTACTCCTCTTTCTCTCATTCTATCCACATATTCAGTCCATCAGGAAATCCTGCCAGTTGTACATTCACAATATTGCTAAACTCCACCCTTTCTTCTCCATCCAAACTGCTACTACGTTAATCACTTATCCTGTCCTGCCTTGATTATTGCATCAGCCTCCTTGCTGACCTCCCTGCCTCCTGTGTCACCCAACTCCAGGCCATACTTCACTCTGCCGCTCACATCATTCTTCTACAAAAATGCTCAGGCCATGTTTCTCCATTCCTCAAGAACATCCAGTGACTGCCCATCCACCTCCACATCAAAGAGAATCTCCTTACCATCAGCTTTAAAGCAATCACTTTACCCCTTCGTACCTCACCTCACTACCCCCTACTACAACCCATCCCACACACTTCACTCCTCTAACGCTAACCCTTCTCACCATACCTCTAGCTAGCCGCTGACTTCTTGCCTAGGTCCTGCCTCTGGCCTGGAACGCCCTCCCTCTTCATATGAGGCAGACAATGACTCTCCCTGCCTTCAAAGCCTTATAGAAGGCCCATCTCCTCCAAGAGGCCTCCCCAGACTAAACTCTCTTCTCCTTTTCTTCCACTTCCTCTTGTCACCCTAACTTGGTCCCTTTATTCATCCCCTGTCCCAACCACTCAGCACTTATGTACATAGCTGTGATTTTATTTATATTAATGTCTGTCTCCCCTTTTACACTCATTATGGGCAGGGAATGTGTCTTTTATATTGTACTCTTCCAAGCTCTTAGCCTGGGGCTCCACGCACAATAAGTGCTCAATAAATACGATTGACTGACTAGTCACATGTTCGGTAAGATTGTAGTGGCACCCAGGAAAAAAGAACATTAATGCAGTGCTGGCCAAGGACTGTGCTTGAAAAGAGCTAGAGATAAAGAACTGAGTATTTTTCAGCCTTTAATTAGCTAAAGTTCTTTCTGGGAAGAAAACTACCACCATGCAAAACACCCCCTCTCTGCTCCCATTGAGACTTAACTGGCCGCCTTGCCAGCATTAATAACGCAAGACCACATGCTTGTCTAACTTTCATGCTTATTCAAATGCAAGTGACTCCATCGGCATTTTTTAACTGCAGCCCTTTTGGTGACATTTGGGATTCAATTCCTGACAGCCAAGGGGAATCTGAGGCAGTCTATCCAGAGAGGGTTCAGAAGTCAAGTGGCAAGAACCGAAGGAAGAGACAGTAAAGAAAAAGAGGGAAAATGGGAAATAAAGGGGTGGGAGGGGCACAGAACTCGAGTGACATAAGACAGTCATTTTACACTACCTCCCCCTCTCTAGACTGTGAGCTCGTTGTGGGCAGGGAAAATCACCGTTTATTGTTGTATTATCCTTTTCCAAGCTCTTAATACAGTGCCGTGCATGCAGTAAGCACTTATTAAATACTATTGATTGATTATTAAAATTAAAAAATCATAAAATCATCTTTAAAATGGATGACTGGAAGAAGATTCCCAATCACTGCACTAAATGCTTGGGGGAGTACAAAACAACAGAATTAGCAGATGCATTCCCTGCCCATAATGAGTTTACAGTCTATGGCCTTACATAGAGAAGCAGCATGGCTCTCTAGCAAGAGCCTGGGCTTTGGAGTCAGAAGTCATGGGTTCGAATCCCAGCTCTGCCACTTGTCAGTTGGGTGACTGTTGGCAAGTCACTTCAC